>NW_028273691.1:0-300000 GCF_024610735.1 Ursus americanus | reverse complement strand
TGGGCCACCAGCCTCACCCAACACACAGCCTCATCTTCTGTCCCTGTCACTCCAATTCACACTTCTCGAAAGGTGAGTGAGAACACATGAAGAGCATTCTGAAGAGAAGGGAAAGCATGTGCAAAGTCTCTGGGGCAGGAGAATTCCTGTTATGTCCAGGAGCAATAAGAAGACCCTGTGGCCACAGGAGACAGCTTAGGACATGAGCTCAGAGAGGTGAAAGAGTGTGACAGAAAGCTATTCCAGGGCTATAACCCCTTGAGATGCTGTTTCACTGGGCCATCCTGGCTACAGTGTTGAGAACAGAT
This sequence comes from Ursus americanus, assembly GCF_024610735.1. Lineage (NCBI taxonomy): Eukaryota > Metazoa > Chordata > Mammalia > Carnivora > Ursidae > Ursus > Ursus americanus. The sequence goes on along the minus strand of NW_028273691.1, from coordinate 299,692 downwards.
GACAGAGGGTTGAAGATGGCAAGGCAGGTCAATGACGAAGCTTTTCCAGGAACTCAGGCACTTGGGACCAGACAGGTGGCCTTGGATGGAGTGGTTAGAACTATTCTGGGTCCATTTTGAAGATGGAGCTCACAGGATTTGCTGATGGGATAACTATTAGGAGCAGGAGAACAGAGGAATTGGGGTAACTCTCAGGTGTTGTGGGTTGTCCTGATCGAGAGGAAGGAGAGGGTTTCTCAGGGGGTAGGAGGTAGTCCGTGTTCTGCATGCTGAGGAAGGTGCCTTTCCCGGTGGATCTGCTGAGGTTTGTGTCTGGGAGAACCTTTCACATCTCCTCCCTCAGCAATGCTCAAGTACAAGTATACCCCACTTTTTAAACGTTCACAGTAAGACACTGGGCTTTCTTGAAAGAACTATGTTATTACCCAGCTTCAGTAAGAGGAAGAGACCTGAAGAGGATTTCCCTCTTATGAAAAAAGGTGAACAGTGAGAATCGTGTTCAGCATCTGTTTTGGGGAGAAGCACAACAGAGGCGGCGTGCACCCCAACCAGCTCCTTCCTCTGGGAACCGCTCTCCGCATCCAGCCACCAGCACTTTGAATTGTGTCTGTAAGCTTCTGCTGTGCTTCATCATCATTTATGCTGGGCCTCTGTTAGAAACTTGTGTGCTGAGGCCTATGAAAAGCCAAAGAGAAGGAATTTTGGAGTCTGAGCACACTGTCTAATTGTTCGTTTAAATTAATGGTCATTCCTTCTTGACACCATTTCTGCTGTGCAAGGTTTCTCAGAAGCCCTGTACTTTCAAAGAGCAGGGAAACCTATACCCCATGCTGCGGGATTAGTTTTAGTCTCCATGCCTGACAGAACATTTCATGACTGTAGGATTTTCTCACTCAAACATTGAGACTTTGACCACCTTCACCCGTTTCTACCACCCCATCCCCAAATCTGGCACCTACCAACCTGCTCTCAGTATCTATGCGTTCAGTATTTGTTTATTCCACGTGGAATGTACATGAGAGAATCTGGTATTGGTCTTTCTGTGTCTGAGTTACTTGGCATAAGGCCCCCAAGGTCTGTGTTTCCATGTCTGGTTCTTGTGAATAATGCTGCAGTGAACGTGGGAGTGCATCTGTCTTTTTGAGGCAGCATTTTTGTGTTCTTCAAATCAATACTCAATAGAGCCATTACTGAGTCATGGGGTAGTTGTATTTATTTTTTCAGGAACCTCCATACCGTTTGTCACAGTGGCTGCACCAATTTCCATTCCCACCAACAGTGCACAGTGTCTCCTCGTCTGCACACCCTTGACCCCACCTGGTGTCTGTCTCTGGGACAATTGCTGTTCCAACAGTTGTGAGAGGATAGCCGATTGTGGGTTTGACTGATGTTTCTCTGACGATGATTAGTGATGTCGAACAACTTTTTCTGTCTGTTGGCACCTGTGTGCCATCTTTGGAAAGTATCTATTCACATATTCCTCCCATTTTTTATATAGTTTTTTTTTGTTTTGATTTGCATGAGTGTTGTGTGTATTTTGGATATTAGCCTCTTCTCACACATATGATTCGCAGATATTTTTTTTCTTATTGGGTCAGTGGCCTTTTAAGTTTTTGCTGGTTTCTGTTGCTGTGTGGAAGATTTCAGTTTAATGTTGTTCCACTTGTTTATTTTTGCTTTTGTTGCCTTTGCATTTGGTGTCCGATCTGAAGACTCTTTGCCAAAACCAATGTCGAGAGACTTAGTACCTGTGTCTTCTTGGAGGTTTATGGATTCAGGTCTTATGTTCAAATCATTCATCCATTAAAAATTTTGTGTGTGGTGTAAGAAAGTGACCCAGTTATATTCTTCTGCATTTAGTGTCCATTTGCCTGTTACCGCTCACTGAAGAGACAGTCCTTCCCTCATGGCATATCTTCTGCTGCTGTGTCGTAAGTTAGGATCATCTACATGTGGGTAAGTTTCTGAGCTTTCTGTACTGTTCCACTGACCTGGTGTCTGTGTTTATGCCAGTACCATCCTGTTTTGATGACAACAGCTTTATAATCCTGCTTGAAATCCAGGAGTGTGTTGACTGCACCTCTTTCTCCAGGTTGCTTTGTGGATTTGGTGTCTTTTGTGATTCCATATAAGTTTGAGGACTGTTTTCTATTTCCTTGAATAATGACACAGGAATTCAGATAGGCATTTCATCACATCTGTCGATTGCTTTGGGTACGATGGACATGTTCACATAATTAACTCTTCCAGTTAAGGAGCATGGCGTATGCTACCATTTGTTTGTGTTGCCTTCCAAATCTTTGACCCATACATTCTGCCCCCCTCGACACACATATTTTTCATTTCTTTTCTGCCATGTGTTGAGTGTACTATGTCTTTCTCATTCTTGGTTACTTTTATTCCTAGATTTTTTTTATGGAATTGTAAATGGCATTGCTTTTTTAATTTCTCTTTGTGAAAGTGTGTCATCAGTATACAGAAATGCAAGAAGTTGGGTCATCTGGGTGGCTCCATAATGGAAGCGTCTACCTTCAGCTCAGGTCATGATCCCAGAGTTCTGGGATCGAGCCCCGTGTTGGGCTCCCTGCTTAGCAAGGGTCTGCTTTTCCCTCTTTCTGACACTCCCCCTGTTCGTGCTTTTTCTCTTCCTGTCAAATAAATAAATAAAATTTGAAAAAAATAATGACAACAGGTCTCTGCATATTGACTTTATATCCTGCAGCTTTCTTGAATTTTTTTATTCTAACAGGTTTTTTTTGTGGAATCTTTCGAGATTTCATGTCATTTGCAAATTGTGCCAGTTTTTCTGTATGGATTTCATATCTTTCTCTTTTTTTAAAATTGTTATTCACCCTACAGTACTTCATTTGTTTTTGATGTAGTGTTCCATGATTCATTGTTTGCATATAACACCTAGTGCTCATTATGACAAGTGCCCTCCTTTTTTTTTAAGAATTTATTTATTTATTCAACAGAGATAGAGACAGCCAGCGAGAGAGGGAACCCAAGTAGGGGGAGTGGGAGAGGAAGAAGCAGGCTCACAGCAGAGAGCCTGTTGTGGGACTCGATCCCATAACGCCAGGATCATGCCCTGAGCTGAAGGCAGACGCTTAACCGGTGTTCCACCCAGGTGCCCCCTGCCTTGTTAATTTTAACCATTCTAACTGGTGTAAGGTGGTATCTCATTGTCGTTTTGATTTGTATTTGCCTGATGGCAAGTGATGTGGAGCATTTTTTCATGTGTCTGTTGGCCATTTGTATGTCTTCTCTGGAGAAGAATCTCTTTGTGTCTTCTGCCCATTTTTTGGGTGTCGAGTTTGAGGAGTTCTTTATAGATCTTGGATACCAGCCCTTTATCTGTAATATCATTTGCAGATATCTTCTTCAATTCCATAGGTTGACTTTTTGTTTTGTTGATCGTTTGCTTTGCCGAGCAGAAGTTTTTATCCTGATGAAGTGCCAATAATTCATTTTTGCTTTTATTTCCTTTGCCTTTAGAGATGTGGCTTGCAAGATGTTATTGTGTCCAAAGTTGAAGAGTTCTTTTGATTTTGATATGATACAGGAATCCATTATCTTTCTTTCCTGATTGTATTCGAGTCCTCTGTCTTTCTTGGTGAGTCTAGCTAAGTTTGTCAGTTTGTTTTTCTTTCCAAAAAAGGCAGCTCTCATTTTCATTGTTTTTTTTTTTTTTTGTCTTTTTCATCTCTGTTGGATTTATTTATGCCTTCCTTTTTGTTATTTCCTTATTTCTACTAATTTGGGGCTTTGTTGGTTGTTTTTTTTTTTAATTCTTTACCACATAAATCAGGTTGTTTATTGGAGAGCATTCTCATGGATTGATGAAGACTTGAATTTCTATGAATATCCCCCATAAAGCTACTTTTGCTGCATCCCATAAGTTTTTATAGGTTGTCTTTTTCATCAGTGTCAAGGTACTTCTAAAATTTTTTTGATTTCTTCTTTGACTGTTGGTTCAGTAGCATGTTGTTAAATCTCCACATATTTTTTTAAGATTATTTAAGTATCTGACAGAGAGTGAGACAGCGAGAGAGGGAACGCAAGCAGCGGGGTGGGAGAGGGAGAAGCGGGCTTCCCACTGAGCAAGGAGCCTGATTCGGGGCTAGATCCCAGGATCCTGGGATCACGACCTGAGCTGAAAGCACATCCTTAACGACTGAGCCACCCAGGCCCCAAAAATCTCCACCTATTTTTGACTGTCCCATTTTTTTCTTGAGACTGATTTCTAGTTTCATATCATTGTGGTTGGACAAGATTTGAAGCAGAAGGTGAAGAGAGCATTCAGATGAAAGGTTTGTTTCTTGGAGGGTTTTCTGTGGGCAGACCATGAGTTCAGTGGGCAGGAGGAAGGTTTTATGAGATGGGGGGTGGGGATAACCCTTGTTAGAATTACTGACTACTACCATGCAGGCTGTGTGCTACCGTTCACACCATAGTCCTGATGGACTTGTACTTCATTAGAAATATTTTCTAGGAGGTGTAGGCATAGCCTTCACTTAAAGAAAGATGCCATGTGTGTTCATGGCATGACCCCAGGTCAGCAACCAGGATGTATGGTATTGTGGGGGATCAGAACCAGGCTTTCTGTGGGAAGTGACAGAAATAAGGTATGGTGAGCTCCATGACCATAGGTGAGGTCCCGAGTGTCCCACTTGGTGTTGGGTTCTATGGATCTGTCTCATCAGGTGCTGTGGAATTCAGGGACACCCTCCTGTCTGTGGATTTGTGTGGAGACAGGTAGACATCAGTGTCTGGCCAGGCACGAGGGTTGCACTGGACCACCACCAGTGGTGCAGCGTGAGGGGGAGCCACTGCTTGGTTTCCAGGAAAGCTGACCAGGGTCTGTGACCATGATTCCTAACAGCTGCAAGGGGAGAGGCTGCCGGGGGTGGTGCACACTTCCTAGAGTTGTGGTCAGGACTAGTCTGGAGCACAAAAAGTCAGCCACACCGGGCACAGAAGGCACCCAGTCAGTGTAGCTGTGGGCACTGCTCCCATGGTACTTTCGGGCCAGCTCAATGCAGCCACCTCCTGCTTTTCATCATCATCTTCAAGGTCATGTGCCTCTGCTCTTGCCCCATGGCCTCCGGCGTATTGTCCGTCCTCCATCTGGCCCTTGTCCCTCGTGCCCTGTGCAGTCCGATGCCAGGGTAGCCTTCTTGAGACAAATATCTGGCCCTGATGGAACACTTCCATGGATCTCCTGTGATGCGAGGATGATGCCCTGCCCTGGAAGGGGGCTGCTGGTCCCCAATCAGTAGAGCCATGTCTCCCTCTTCAGCATGGCCTGCCCTCCCCTCAGTCTTCTTCAGGGAAGCTCTCCCCACTTCCTGAGCTGACAGCTCTGAACTTAAAAATGAATGTTATTTTACATATCTCTATGCCTTAATTCATCCATGGCATGTCTTTCAACCCCGTTAGTGGGTTTTTTCTTTTTTAGCAGTTCTGAAGGGCTGTCTGGTCAAGGAGGGGATGACCTGGGTGGGGCAGCTTTCCCTCTCATCTCCCTCAGCATGTCTCTGAGCCCTGGGGCCAGCTGTCCCAGTGAGGATTGTGGAACCCGAGCCAGCCCATCCTGAGCCCAGGCTGTGGCAGCTCATAGACTGATGCATGTTGGTGGGCAGGTGGCATGGGCCAGGGGTAGGCAGTGTCTCCTTCTCATTCCTTCCCTCCCTTCCTCCCAGAGGTAGCTCAGAGCAGCCTTCAACCCCTGCATCTCCAGATCCCTTGACTTATGCCTCCTGTGTTCAGCTGGTGACCTTGGAGTTTTGCATGGATTCTACCTCCCGTACCCTCTCCCGTAGCAGTTCCTGGATCAGGGGAGAGGTCGGACCCTTGTCTGTTTTTGGTCTTCTTCCTGTCCCGCACCAAGCCCACTCACATTTGCATCTTCCATGTATGTGCTTGGAAGCAAGCCCATCCATAGGGAACCTATTACCCAAATGGATCCAGGCAATGAACATTGAAGTAGAGATCCAGGATCCATAATAAACCTGCTCGGAAACCTGTCCCAAAGTCTGTGACTCTCTCACACTGAAACAGAAACAATAATAGCTTTCTGGACTGTGAAGTGACATGTGTCTCTACTTCCAATCTTGAATGCATAGGTGCTGAGCCTGGACTGAAAAGGACCATGGCTCCCGTGGGCTGGAATCCATGGTAAGAACTCAGTGAAATCTGAATTTGAGGCATGGAGTGAATAATTATTGTAGAGCGAATCCTCCCAAGTAGGGCTTATGCACATTGCACAGGAAAAGCTTTTTCAAAGAGGTTCCTGAAAGAAAAATCTTGTTTAAAATTTATTTTAATTCCAGTAGAGCTAACATACAGTGTTACATTCGTTTCAGGTGTACAATAGAGTGATTCAGTAATTCTATATATTACTCAGTGGTCATCAAGAAAAGCGTCCTCTTAATCCCCTTCATCTATTTCACTCATCCCTCTATCCACCTCCTCTCTGGTAACCATCCGTTTCTTCTCTATTGTTAAGAGTTTGTATTTTGGTGTGTCTCCTTTTTCTCTTTTAGTTATTTATTTTTGTTTGTTTCTTAAATTCCCCATTAGAGTGACATCGTATGGGATTTGTCTTTCTCTGACTGACTGATTTTAGTTAGGATAATACTCTCTAGCTCCATCCATGTGTCTGCAAATGGCAAGGTTTCATTCTTTTTCAAGCCGAGTAATACTCCATTGTGTGTGTGTGTGTGTGTGTGTGTGTGTGTGTGTGTGTGTGTGTGTGAATACTCACATCTATCCTCTCATTTGTCAATTTTTCTACAGACACTTGGGTTGCTTCCATATTGTGATATTGTAAATAATGGTGCAAGAAACATAGGGGTGCACGTATCCTTTTAAGTTACTCTTTTCCTATTCTTTGGGTAAATACGAGTAGTGTGATTGTTGGATCGTAGGGTAGTTCTATATTTAATTTTTTGAGGAACCTTCATACTGTTTTCCACGGTGGCCACCACAGTTTGCATTCCCACCCACAGTTTGCGAGGATTCCCCTTTATCCACATCCTCCCAACACCTGCTCTTTGTTGTGCTTTTGATGTTAGCCATTCTGACAGGTTTGAGATATTACCTCATTGTCCTTTGGATTTACATTTTCCTGATGATGGGTGATGGTGAACATCTTTTCACGGGACTGTTGGCCATTTGTATTTCTTCTTTGGAGAAATGTCTGTCCATGTCCTCTGCCTATTTTTTAACTGGATTATTTGTTTTTTGGGGGGTCGAGTAGTATCAGTTGTATATGTTTTGGACACTATCCCTTTATTGCATATGATCTTTGCAAATATCTTCTCCATTTGAGTAGGTTGTCTTATTATTTTTACATTTTCATTGTTCTTCTGCCGTGTGGAAACTTTTTATTTTGCTGTATTCCCAATAGTTTATTTTTGCTTTCATTTCCTTTGCCTCAGGTCACAGTCTAGAAAAACGTTGGTATGGTCCATGTCAAGAAGTTACTGTCTTCCCTCCTGTAGGATTTTTATGGATTCAGGTCTCATATTGAGGTCTTGAAACTGTTTTGTGTTTGTCTTTATTGTGTAAGAAAGCAGTCTAATTTCATTCTTTTGTGCGTAGCTGTCTAGTTTTCCCAACACCATTTGTTGTAGAGAATGTCCTTTTCCCTTTTGATATCGTTGCTTGCTTTGTGGAAGATTCATGGACCACATAATTGTGGGTTTCTGTCTGAACTTGTATCCTGTTCCTTTGGTCGCTGTGTCTATTTTTGTGCCATACTGTCTTGTTAGGATGACTGCAGCTTTGTAGTATAACGTGAAATCTGAAATTGTGAGTCCTCCAGCTTTGTTTTTCTTTTCCACATTGCACTGGCTGTTCGGAATCTTTAGTGGTTCCATACAAATGTTTAGGATTGTTTATTCGAAGTCTTTTGTTCTTTAATTTAAATTCAGTTAGCCAACTTACAGTACATCATTAGTTTCAAATGTAGTCTTCAATAAATTTTCAGTTGTGTGTAACACCCAGTGCTCATTGTATCGTGTGACCTCCTTAATGCTACTCACCCAGTTACATCCCCCCCAACTTCTCCTCCCACATTCATCAGTTTCTTGCGATAGTTATGAGTCTATCATGGGTTTTCTCCCTCTCTGATGACTTCCCATTCTATTTTCCCTTCCTTCCCCTATGGTCTTCTTCCTTGTTTCTGATATTCCACATAGGAGTGAAAGCATATGATCATTGTCTTTCTTTCATTGACTTATTCCACTCAGCATAATACCCTCCAGCTCCACCCAGGTCGGTGTGATGGTAAGTATTCATCCTTTCTGATGGCTGAGTAATATTCCATTATATATATGATCCACATCTTCTTTATCCATTCATCTATCCATGCTCATCTGCACTCCTTCCAGTTTGTCTATTATGGATATTGCTGCTATGAACACTGGGGTGCATGTGTCCCTTCTTCACTACCTCTGTCTCTTTGGGGTAAATACCCAGTAGTGCAATTCCTGGGACATAGGGTAGCTATATTTATAACTTCTTGAGGAAACTCTGTACCATTTTCAATAGTGGTTGTACCGGACTGCATTCGTATAGGGGTGTAAGAGGGTTCCCATTTCTCCACATCCTCTCCAACATGTATAGTTTCATGTCTTCTTATTTTTAGATATTCGGCCTCGTGTTATATGGCATTTATAGGGGTTTAGATTTGCATTTCCCTAAAGCCAAGTGATATGAAGCATTTCTGCATGTATCTTTTGGTCACCAGTACGTCGTCATCAGTGAAGTGACTTCCCATTTTAATCCATCTCAAGACCTAAAGCTGGGTAAGGCTCTGAAGCTGGATGATGCCATTGGTTGGAAGTGTGGAGAATTTCAAAAGATCTCCATGGAGAGCAAGTTTAAAGGTCAGTGTGAAGCTACTAATTGGATCCGGGGAGATCTCTGAAAGTGGGGGTTGCCTGGGATGGGCTGAGGGGGGCCCTCCGATTTTCCAATGAATCCTTTCTACAGCCCCAAATGGACAGTTTCCTGCCGTGGGGCAGGCTGATTCCTCTAGTCGTGCAGAGGTGAGCCCAATGCCTGGTGCCTTGGAGGCAGGCAAACAGGGAGGGACCCTCAGCTGAGGACCCAGGGTTAGGTTAGGCCTCAAGAGACAGCAGGTCCGAACTGCCCAGTGCTCAGAGAACTCCCCGGCCGAGTGACATGACGGCACAATGGCCGGTGAGTGTGAGCCTTGGGGTTTCATCTGGAAGGGCCCACAAAGTTCGGGGTACACCTGAAGGGGCTCTCAGCGGGTGCCCCAATTCTCTTGCCCTGAATGCTCTGTTGTTCCCCAAAATGGTGGAGTTAACTGTGGGCTGCAGGCTGAGTCCTACGGTGGGGCTTGGGTGTCCCCAATCCCCCGGAGTGTGGTGCCAGGACCCTAGGGAGGGACCCCTCTGTGGCCAACCTAGGGTAAGGGTTAGGGTCCAGGAGCCCAGCAGGGACAATCTGCAAGCTGTGCGGCGAGCTCTGTGGAGGGCTGAGAGGAGGCCATGGGCGAGGGTGAGAATGGGCCTCAGGGTTGGGGAACGGGGGGGGGCTGCCAAAGGTAGGGATGGGCTCCGGGGGCCTCCCCAAGTTCTCGTGCCCTGTAGGCTCCGTAGAGCCCCAAGGGGCACGTTTTCCTGTCGGGTGGCAAGCTGAGTCCTGCGGTGGGGCACAGATATCCCAATTCCCCAGGTCTGCGGTGTAAGGCTCCTGGGGAGACCCCCAAACCTGCGGCCAGGCTAGGGCTAGCGTTAGGCCCCAGGAGCCCCTCAGGCCCAATCTGCTGGCTGTATGTCGAGCTACACAGGCTTAGGTGAGGGTGTGGGGAGGGTGAGCGTGGGCCTCAGGGTTGGGGTGCGGGTGGCCGCCGATGTTCGCTGGTGGCTCAGGAGGGCCCTCCTGGTTCTCCCGCCCTGAATGTTCTATGGCCTCCCAAGGTGCACGGTTTCCTGGAGGGTGGCAGACTGAGTCCTGCTGTGGGGCTCAGGTGTACTGAGTCCCCGCAACTGTGGCTCCAGGCTCCTGGGGAGGGGCCCCTCCACAGATGAACTAGGGTTATGGTTGGGGCCCAGGAACCCCGCAGGCCAGATCTGCCCACTATGTGGTGAGCTCTGCCGCGGGCTGAGGTGAGGGTGCGGGGTGGGGTGAGCATGGGCTTCAAGGTTGAGTTTAGGGATCGCCGAAGTTCGCCGGGGGCTCTGGGGGCCCTCCTGGTTCTCTCACCCTGAATGCTCCACAGCCTCCCAAGGGGCACGGTTTCCTGCGGGCTGGCAGGCTTTGTCCTGCAATGGGACTCAGGTGTCCCCAGTCCCTGGGGCTGCGGCACCGGGCCCCAGGGGAGGGGCCCTACCCAGCCGAACTAGGGTCAGGTCTAGGTCCCAGGAACCCGGCAGGCCTGATCTGCCGGCTCTGCGACGAGCTCAGTGGCAAGCTGAAGGGAAGGCGTGGGGCGGGATGAGCGTGGGCCTCAGGGTTGGGGTGTAGGGGGTCGCCGAGGATCACTGGGGGCTCAGGGGGGCCCTACCAGTTCTCATGCAGGGGATGCTCTGTGGCGCCCCAAGGGGCATGGTTTCCTGAGGGGTGGCAGGCTGAGTCCCGTGGTGGAGCTCAGGTGTACCCAATCCCCGGGGTTAGGGTACGGATTAGGGTATGGGTTAAGGTTAGGGTATGGGTTACGGTTAGGGTATGGGTGAGGGTAGGGGTTAGGGATAGGGAAGGAGAGGGTACTGATTAGGGTTGGGTTTAGGGGTTACAGGTTGGAGGTTATGGGTTAGGGTACAGATTAGGGTTTAGGGTATGGGTTAGGGTTTAGGGTTTCGGTTTAGGGTTAGGGTTAGGGTTGGAGTACGGGTTAGGTTTAGGGTACGGGTTAGGGTTAGGGTACGGGTTAGGGTGCGCATTAGGGTACAGTTTAGGGTACAGGTTAGGGTACGGTTTAGGGTAAGTGTTGGCGTACCGATTTGTGTATGGTTTAGGGTACGGATTAGGGTTAGGGTACAGTTTAGGGTTATGGTACAGGTTAGGTTACGGTGTAGGTTTAGGGTTAGGGTACGGGTTAGGGAACGTGTTAGGGATAGGTATAGGGTACGGGTTAGGGTTAGGGTATGGGTTAGTGTCTGAGTTAGGGATAAGGGACGGGTTAGGGTATGGGTTATGGTACGGGTTAGGGTATGGGTTAAGGTTAAGGTAAAGGTACTGGTTAGGGTTAGGGTATGGGTTACGGTTTAGGGTTTAGGGTTACGGTTTAGGGTTTAGGGTTACAGTTAGGGTATGGGTTAGGGTTAGGTTTCGGGTAGGGTTAGGGTACGGGTTATGGTACGAGTTAGGGTATGGGTTAAGGTCAGGATTTAGGGTTAAGGTTAGGGTTCGGGTTAGGGTACTTGTTAGGGTTACGGTTAGGTTTAGGGTATGGTTTAAGTTACAGGTTAGGGTACAGTTTACGGTTAAGGTTAGGGTACGGGTTAAGGGTACGGGTTAGAGTACGTGTTAGGGTTATGGTTAGGGTTAGGGTACAGGTTAGGGTTAGGGTTAGGGTACGGGTTAGAGTTAGGGTTAGAGTATGGGTTAGGGTCCGGGTTAGTGTTAGGTTTAGGGTTAGGTTAGGGTTAGGGTAAGGATTAGGGGTTAGGGTTAGGTTTAGGTTAGGGGTTAAGGTTTAGGGTTTAAGGTTAGGCGTTAGGGTTTAGGGTTAGGGTTAGACCCCAGTAGGCCAGCAGGACTGATGCGCCGGCTGTGCGGCGAGCGGAGGAGTGGGCCGAGGTGAGGGTGCTGGCGAGTGGGAGTATGGTATCCAGTGTTTTGGCGCCGGGGGCCTTTTAACGTCGCTAGAGGCTCGGAGGGCCCTGCCCTTTCTCCCGCCCTGAATGACCAGTGGAGCCCCTAGCAGCCCGGGTGGTGGCGGGGTGGCAGTGTGAGTCTGGCACTGCGGTTTGGGGGTCCCCAATGCCGTGTGTTGTAGCGCAAGGCCCTTTGGGAGTGGCCCCTCTGGGCCGTCCTAGGGTTAGTGTTAGCAACCAGGAGTCCAGCAGGCATGATCCACCATCTGTGTGGTAGCGGAGGACTGGATCAAGGTGAAAGCGCCGGCGTGCTGGAATGTGAGCCCAAGAATTTTGGCGCGGGGGGCCTCTGAAGGTCTCTGGGGGCTAGGAGGGCCTTGCCCGTTCTCCCACCCTGAATGAACGGCGGCGCCCCTAGCAGCCCGGGTGGCGGCGGGTTGGCAAAGTGAGTCCTGGCTGGGGCTCGGGGGTCCCCAATCCCAAGCGTTGCGGCACCAGGACCCTTGGGAGGGGCCCCATGGGGTCCGACCTAGGGTTAGGGTTAGCCCCCAGGAGGCCGGCAGGCCCGATCCGCCCGCTGTGCATGGAGTGGAGGGGCGGGCCAAGGTGAGGGTGCTGGGGAGCGGGAGCTTGGGAGCCCACGTTTTTGCGTGGGGGGCCTTCGAAGGTCAGCGGGGGCTCGGAGGTCCCTGCCCGTTCTCCTGTCCTGATTGACCGGTGGTCCCCTAGTGGCTTGGGTGCCTGAAGGGCAGCAGGGTGAGTCCGGCACTTGAACACGGGGTCCCCATCCCCAGCGTTGTGACGCCAGGCCCCTTGGGAAGGGCCCCTCGGGGGCCGACCTATGGTTAGGGTTAGCCCCCAGGAGCCACGCAGGCCGGATACACCACCTGTGCATCGAGCGGAGAGTTGGGCCGAGGTGAGGGTGCTGGTGAACATGAGCCTGGGCCCAAGCGTTTTGGTTTGGTGCGCCTTCGAAGGTCGGCAGGGGTTCGGAGGGCCCTGCCAGTTCTCCCACCCTGAATGAATGGCGGCGCCCCTAGCGGCCTGTGTGGGTTGGGGTGGCAGCGTGCATCCGGCGCTGGGGCTTGGGGGCCCCCAATCCCTGGCGTTGCGGCGCCAGGCCCCTTAGGAAGGGACCTTCAGGGGCTGTCCTAGGGTTAGGGTGAGCTCCCAGGAGGCCGGCAGGCCCGAGTCGCTGGCTCTACGAAGAGCGGAGGTGCGGGCCGAGTTGAGGGTGATGCAGAGCGGGAGCGTGGTCCCCAGCGTTTTGGCGCCCTGGGCCTTCGACTGTTGCCATGGCACAAAGGGCCCTGCCCGTTCTCCTGCCCTGAAGAACCAGCGGCGCCCTTAGCAGCTCCCTTGGCGGTGGAGCGGCAGGGTGAGTCCATGCTGCGGCTCGTGGATCCCCAATCCCCAGCGTTGTGGGGCCAGGCCTCTTGGGAGGGGCTCCTCGTGGGCGGACCTAGGTTTAGAGTTAGCACCCAGGAGGCCAGCAGGCCCAATCCTCTGGCTGGGCGGCGAGATGTGGGCGGCCCGAGGTAAAGGCGCTGGCGATCGGGAGCGTGGGCCCCTGCATTTTGGCGCAGGAGGCTTCAAATATCGCCGGTTTCTCCAGGGCCCTGTCCCTTCTCCCGCCCTGAATGACGGGCGGCGCCACTAGCGTCCCAGGTGGCGACGTGGCAGCAGGGTGAGTCTGGCTCTGGGTCTTGGGGTCCCTGATCTCCAGTGTAGCGGCACCAGGACCCTTGGGAGGGGCCCCTGGGTGGCTGACCTAGGGTTAGGGTTAGCGCCCAGGAGGCCGGCAGGCCCGATCCGCCGGCTGTGCGAGGAGTGGAGATGTAGGCAGAGTTGAGGGCGATGGCGAGCGGGAGCTGGGCCCCAGCGTTTTGGCGTCCTGGGCCTTTGAATGTTGCCATGGCTCGGAGGGCCCTGCCCTTTCTCCTGCCCTGAAGAACCAGCAAGGCCCCTAGCGGCTCCGTTGGCGGTGGGGCGGCAGGGTGAATCCCAGGCTGTGGCTCGGGGATCCCCAATCCCCGGCGTTGTGGTGCCAGGCCCCTTGGGAGGGGCTCCTCGTGGGCCGACCCAGGGTTAGAGTTAGCCCCCATAAGGCCGGCAGGCCAGATCCTCTGGCTGGGCGGTGAGAGGTGGGCGGGCCGAGGTAAAGGCGCTGGGGTGCGGGATTGTGGGCCCCTGCATTTTGGGGTGGGAGGCTTCAAATGTCGCCGGTTTCTCCAGGGCCCTGTCAGTTCTCCCGCCCTGAATGACCGGCGGCGCCCCTCGCGGCCCGGGTGGCAGCGTTGTGGGAGGGTGAGTCTGGCTTTGGGGCTTGGGGTTCCAGATCCCTGGCGTAGTGGCACCAAAAGCCTTGGGAGGGGCCCCTGGGGGGCCGACCTAGGGTTAGGGTTAGCCCCCAGGAGACCGTCAGGCCCAACCGCACACTGTGCGGCGAGCTGAGGTGCGGCCCGAGGTGAAGGCGCTGGGGAGCTGGAGCGTGGGCACCAGCGTTTTGGCACGGGGAGCCTTTGAAGGTCACCGGGGACTCAGAAGGCCCTGCCCTTCTCTAGCCCTCTATGACCCGCGGCGCCCCTAGCGGCCCAGGTGGGGACAGTGCGGCAGGGTGAGTCCGGCTCTGGGGCTCTGAGTCACCAATCCCCAGCATTGCAGAGCCAGGCCGCCCGGGATGTCCCCTCAGGGCTGACCTAGGGTTTTGGTTAGCTGCCAGGAGCCCGGCAGGCCCTATCCACCGGCTCTGAAGCAAGCGGTGGGGTGGGCCTAGGTGAGGCCGCTGGCGAGCAGGATCCTGGGAGCCAACGTTTTTGCGCGGGGAGCCTTCAAAGGTCAGTGTGGACTCGGAGGGCCCTGCAGATCTCTTGCCCTGATTGACCGGCGGGGCCTCTAGCGGCTCGGGTGGCTGAAGGGCAGCAGGGTGAGTGCGGCACATGAGCTCGGGGTCCCCATCCCCAGCGTTGCGACGCCAGGCCCCTTGGGAAGTGCCCCTCGGTGGCCGACCTATGGTTAGGGTTAGCCTCCAGGAGCCCCGCAGGCCCGATACACCACCTGTGCGTTGAGCGGAGAGTTGGGCCGAGGTGAGGGTGCTGGTGAACCTGAGCCTGGGCACAAGCGTTTTGGTTCGGTGCGCCTTCGAAGGTCGGCAGGGGTTCAGAGGGCCCTGCCAGTTCTCCCACCCTGAATGAATGGCGGCGCCCCTAGCAGCCTGTGTGGGTTGGGGTGGCAGCGTGCATCCGGCGCTGGGGCTTGGGGGCCCCCAATCCCTGGCGTTGCGGCGCCAGGCCCCTTAGGAAGGGACCTTCAGGGGCTGTCCTAGGGTTAGGGTGAGCTCCCAGGAGGCCGGCAGGCCCGAGTCGCTGGCTCTGCGAAGAGCGGAGGTGCGGGCCGAGTTGAGCCTGATGCAGAGCGGGGGCGTGGTCCCCAGCGTTTTGGCGCCCTGGGCCTTGGACTGTTGCCATGGCTCAAAGGGCCCTGCCTGTTCTCCTGCCCTGAAGAACCAGCGGCGCCCTTAGCAGCTCCCTTGGCGGTGGAGCGGCAGGGTGAGTCCATGCTGCGGCTCGTGGATCCCCAATCCCCAGCGTTGTGGGGCCAGGCCTCTTGGGAGGGGCTCCTCGTGGGCGGACCTAGGTTTAGAGTTAGCACCCAGGAGGCCAGCAGGCCCAATCCTCTGGCTGGGCGGCGAGAGGTGGGCGGCCCGAGGTAAAGGCGCTGGCGATCGGGAGCGTGGGCCCGTGCATTTTGGCGCAGGAGGCTTCAAATATCGCCGGTTTCTCCAGGGCCCTGTCCCTTCTCCCGCCCTGAATGACGGGCGGCGCCACTAGCGTCCCGGGTGGCGACGTGGCGGCAGGGTGAGTCTGGCTCTGGGTCTTGGGGTCCCTGATCTCCAGTGTAGCAGCACCAGGACCCTTGGGAGGGGCCCCTGGGTGGCTGACCTAGGGTTAGGGTTAGCCCCCAGGAGGCCGGCAGGTGGGATCCGGCCACTGTCCGGGGAGCGGAGGGCGGGGCCGAGGTGAGGGCGTTGGGGAGCGGGAGCGTGGGCACCAGCGTTTTGGCACGGGGAGCCTTTGAAGGCCACCGGGGGCTCTGAAGGCCCTGCCCCTTCTCTCGCCCTGAATGACCCGCAGTGCTCCTAGCGGCCTGGGTGGCGGCGTTGCGGTAGGGTGAGTGTGGCTTTGGGGCTTGAGGTTCCCGATCCCCGGCGAAGCGGCACCAGGACCCTTGGGAGGGGCCCCTGGGTGGCCGACCTAGGGTTAGGGTTAGCACCCGGGAGGCCGGCAGGCGGGATCCGCCCGCTGTGCGTGGAGCGGAGGGGCGGGCCGAGGTGAGGGCGCTGGCGAGCAAGAGCCTGGGCCCAAGCGTTTTGGCACCGGGGGCCTTCGAATGTCTCCGGGGACTCGGCGGGCCCTGCCCATTCTCCTCCCTGAATGACCGGCGGCGCCCCTAGCAGCCCAGGTGGCGGCGGGGCAGCATGGAAGTCCGGGCATAGGGCTCCGGGGTCCCCAGTCCACCGCGTTGCGGCGCCAGGCCCCTTGGGAGGGGCCCCTCGGAGGCTGACCTAGGGTTAGGTTTAGCCCCTAGGATGCCGGCAGGCCCTATTCCCCAGCCGTGTGGAGACTGGAGTGGCAGACCGAGGTGAGGGCACTGGTGAGCGGGAGCGTGGGCCCGGGTGTTTTGGCGCGGGGGGCCTTTGAAGGTCGCCGTGTCTTGGAGGGCCCTGCCCGTGCTCCTGCCCTGAATGAAGGGCACCACCCCAAGCCCCCGGGTGGCGGCTGGGTGGCAGGGTGAGTCCAGTGCTGAGGCTCGGGGGTCCCCAATCCCCAGCGTTGCGGCGCCAGATCCCTTGGGAGGGGCCCCTCGGGGGTCGATCTAGGGTTGCGGTTAGCCCCCAGGAGGCCGGTGGACCCGATCAGCGGCTGTGCGGCACGCGGAGGGTTGGGCCGAGGTGAGGGCGCTGGCGAGACTGAGCATGAGCCCAAGCGTTTTAGTGCGGGGGGCCTTCGAAGGTTACGTTACTGTTTTCCTATTCTTTGGGTAAATACGAGTAGTGTGATTGTTGGATCGTAGGGTAGTTTTATATTTAATTTTTTCAATAACCTTCATACTGTTTTCCACGGTGGCCACCACAATTTGCATTCCCACCCACAGTTCACGAGGATTCCCCTTTATCCACATCCTCTCAACACCTGTTCTTTGTTGTGCTTTTGATGTTAGCCATTCTGACAGGTTTGAGGTATTACCTCATTGTCCTTTGGATTCACATTTTCCTGATGATGGGTGATGGTGAACATCTTTTCACGGGACTGTTGGCCATTTGTATTTCTTCTTTGGAGAAATGTCTGTCCATGTCTTCTGCCTATTTTTTAACTGGATTATTTGTTTTTTGGGGGTCGAGTAGTATCAGTTGTATATGTTTTGGACACTATCCCTTTATTGCATATGATCTTTGCAAATATCATCTCCCTTTGAGTAAGTTGTCTTACTATTTTTACGTTTTCATTGTTCTTCTGCCATGTGGAAACTTCATTTTGCTGTATTCCCAATAGTTTATTTTTGCTTTCATTTCCTTTGCCTCAGGACACAGTCTAGAAAAACGTTAATATGGTCCATGTCAAGAAGTTACTGTCTTCCCTCCTGTAGGATTTTTATGGATTCAGGTCTCATATTGAGGTCTTGAAACTGTTTTGTGTTTGTCTGTATTGTGTAAGAAAGCAGTCTAATTTCATTCTTTTGTGCGTAGCTGTCTAGTTTTCCCAACAAAATTTGTTGTAGAGACTGTCCTTTTCCCTTTTGATATCGTTGCTTTCTTTGTGGAAGATTCATGGACCACATAATTATGGGTTTCTGTTTGAACTTGTATCCTGTTCCTTTGGTCGCTGTGTCTATTTTTGTGCCATACTCTCTTGTTAGGATGCCTGCAGCTTTGTAGTATAACCTGAAATCTGAAATTGTGAGTCCTCCAGCTTTGTTTTTCTTTTCCACATTGCACTGGCTGTTCGGAATCTTTAGTGGTTCCATACAAATGTTTAGGATTGTTTATTCAAGGTCTTTTGTTCTTTAATTTAAATTCAATTAGCCAACTTACAGTACATCATTAGTTTCAGATGTAGTCTTCAATCAATTTTCAGTTGTGTGTAACACCCAGTGCTCATTGTATCGTGTGACCTCCTTAATGGTACTCACCCAGTTACCCCCCCAAACTTCTCCTCCAGCAATCATCAGTTTCTTGTGATAGTTAAGTGTCCATCATGGGTTTTCTCCCTCTCTGATGACTTCCCATTCTATTTTCCCTTCCTTCCCCTATGGTCACCTTCCTTGTTTCTGATATTCCACATAGGAGTGAAAGCATATGATCATTGTCTTTCTTTCATTGACTTATTCCACTCATCATAATACCCTCCAGCTCCACCCAGGTAGATGTGATGGTAAGTATTCATCCTTTCTGATGGCTGAGTAATATTCCACTATAGATATGATCCACATCTTCTTTATCCATTCATCTATCCATGGTCATCTGCACTCCTTCTGCAGCTTGTCTATTATGGATATTGCTGCTATGAACACTGTGGTGCATGTGTCCCATCTTCACTACCTCTGTATCTTTGGGGTAAATACCCAGTAGTGCAATTGCTGGGACATAGGGTAGCTTTATTATAACTTCTTGAAGAAACTCTGTACCATTTTCAAGAGTGGCTGTACTGGACTGCATTTGTACAGGGGTGTAAGAGTGTTCCCATTTCTCCACATCCTCTCCAACATATATAGTTTCATGTCTTCTTATTTTTAGATATTCGGCCTCGTGTGATATGGCATCTATAGGGGTTTAGATTTGCATTTCCCTGAAGCCAAGTGATATGAAGCATTTATGCATGTATCTTTTGGTCACCAGTACGTCGTCATCAGTGAAGTGACTTCCCATTTTAATCCATCTCAAGACCTAAAGCTGGGTAAGGCACTGAAGCTGGATGGTGCCATCGGTTGGAAGTGTGGATAATTTCAAAAGATCTCCTTGGAGAGCAAGTTTAAAGCTCAGTTTGAAGCTACTAATTGGATCCGGGGAGATCTCTGAAAGTGGGGGTTGCCTGCGATGGGCTGAGGAGGGCCCTCCGATTTTCCTATGAATCCTTGCTGCAGCCCCAAATGACAGTTTCCTGCTGTGGGGCAGGCTGAGTCCTCTAGTCGTGCAGAGGTGAGCCCAATGCCTGGTGCCTTGGAGGCAGGCAAACAGGGAGGGACCCTCAGCAGAAGACCCAGGGTTAGGTTAGGCCTCAAGAGACAGCAGGTCCAAACTGCCCAGTGCTCAGAGAACTCCCAGGCCGACTGAGATGAGGGCACAAGCGTGGGTGAGTGTGAGCCTTGGGGTTTCATCCGGAATGGCCCACAAATGTCGGGGTTCACCAGAAGGGGCTCTCAGGGGTGCCCCAATTCTCTTGCACTGAATGCTCTGTTGTGCCCCAAAACGGTACAGTTTCCTGTGAGCTGCAGGCTGAGTCCTACAGTGGGGCTTGTGTGTCCCCAATCCCCCGGAGTAGGGTGCCAGGACCCTGGGGAGGGGCCCCTCTGTGGCTAACCTAGTGTAAGGTTTAGGGTCCAGGAGCCCGGCAAGGACAATCTGCAGGCTGTGCAGCGAGCTGTGTGGAGGGCTGAGAGGAGGCCATGGGGGATGGTGAACATAGGCCTCAGGGTTGGGGCACGGGGGGCTGCCAAATGTGGGGACAGGCCCTGGGGGCCTCCCCATGTTCTCATGCCCTGTAGGCTCCGTAGAGCCCCAAGGGGCACTGTTTCCTTTCCGGTGGCAAGCTGAGTCCTGCGGTGTGGTACAGGTACCCCAATTCCCTGGGGCTGTGGTGTAAGGCTCTGGGAGTCCCCCACACCCGCGGCCGACCTAGGGCTAGGGTTAGGCCCCAGGAGCCCCGCAGGCCCGATCTGCTGGCTGTATGGCGAGCTACATGGGCTGAGGTGAGGGTGCAGGGAGGGTGAGCGTGGGCTTCAGGGTTGGGTTGCGGGAGGCCGCCAACGTTCGCTGGTGGCTCAGGAGGGCCCTCCTGGTTCTCCCACCCTGAACGCTCTATGGCCTCCCAAGGCGCACGGTTTCCTGCGGGGTGGCAGACTGAGTCCTGCTGTGGGGCTCAGGTGTCCCGAATCCCCGCGGCTCTGGCTCCAGGCTCCTGGGGAGGGGCCCCTCCACAGATGAACTAGGGTTAGGGTTGGGGCCCAGGAACCCCGCAGGCCAGATCTTCCCGCTATGTGGCGAGCACTGCCGCGGGCTGAGGTGAGGGTGTGGGGTGGGGTGAGCATGGGCTTCAAGCTTGGGTTTAGGGATCGCTGAAGTTCGCAGGGGACTCTGGGGGCCCTCCTGGTTCTCCCGCCCTGAATGCTCTACAGCCTCCCAAGGAGCACGGTTTCCTGTGGGCTGGCAGGCTTTATCCTGCAGTGGGGCTCAGGTGTCCCCAGTACCTGGGGCTGTGGCACCGGGACCCAGGGGAGGGGCCCTACCCAGCCAAACTAGGGTCAGGTCTAGGCCCCAGGAACCCGGCAGGCCTGATCTGCCGGCTCTGCGACGCGCTCAGTGGCAAGCTGAAGGGAAGGCGTGGGGCGGGATGAGCGTAGGCCTCAGGGTTGGGGTGTAGGGGGCCGCCGAGGATCGCTGGGGTCTCAGAGGGGCCCTACCAGTTCTCCTGAACGGGATGCTCTGCGGCGCCCCAAGGGGCATGGTTTCCTGAGGGGTGGCAGGCTGAGTCCCGTGGTGTGTTCCAGGGGTACCCAATCCCCGGGGTTAGGGTACGGATTAGGGTACGGGTTAAGGTTAGAGTATGGATTATGGTTAGGGTATGGGAGAGGGTAGGGTTTAGGGTTAGGGTAAGGAGAGGGTATGGGTTAGGTTTGGGTTTAGGGGTTACAAGTTAGACGTTATGGGTTAGGGTACAGATTAGGGTTCAGGGTACGGGTTAGGGTTTAGGGTTTGGGTTTAGGGTTAGGGTTAGGGTTGGAGTAGGGGTTAGGTTTAGGGTACGGATTAGGGTTAGGGTACTGGTTAGGGTACGCATTAGGGTACGGTTATGGTTAGTGTTGGCATTCAGATTAGGGTACGGTTTAGGGTACGGGTTAGGGTACGGGTTAGGGTTAGGGTACAGTTTAGGGTTATGGTACAGGCCAGGTTATGGTTTAGGGTTAGGGTTAGGGTACGGGTTAGGGAATGGGTTAGGGATAGGGATAGGGTACAGTTTAGGGTTAGGGTATGGGTGTGGGTACGGGTTAGGGTACAGGTTAGGGTTAGGTATGGGTTAGGGTATGGGTTAGGGTCCGGGTTAGGGATAGGGTACAGGTTAGGGTATGGGTTAAGGTTAAGGTAAGGGTACTGGTTAGGGTTAGGGTACGGGTTACGGTTTAGGGTTTAGGTTTACGGTTAGGGTATGGGTTAGGTTTAGGGTACGGGTATGGTTAGGGTACGGGTATGGTACGAGTTAGGGTATGGGTTATGGTCAGGGTTCAGGGTTAAGGTTAGGGTATGGGTTAGGGTACTTGTTAGGGTTAAGGTTAAGTTTAGGGTACAGTTTAAGTTATGGGTTAGGGTACAGTTTAGGGTTAGGGTTAGGGTACAGGTTTGGGTACGCGTTAGAGTACGTGTTAGGGTTAGGGTACAGGTTAGGGTTCGGGTTAGGGTATGGGTTAAAGTTAGGGTTAGAGTATGGGTTAGGGTAAGGGTTAGGGTTACGTTACTGGTTAGGGGTAGGGTTAGCTGAAGGGGTAGGGTTAGGGTTATGATAGGGGTCGGGGTATGGTTAGGGTTTAGGGTTAGGGTTTGGGGTTTGGCTTAGTGGTTAAGGTAAGGGTTTAGTGTTTAGGGTTTCGGGTTTAGGGTTAGGGGTTAGGATTTAGGGTTTAGTGTTAATGTAGGGTTTAGGGTTTAAGGATTAGGGTTTAGGGTTAGGTTTAGGTTAGGGTCAGGGTTAGGGTAAGGGTTAGGGGTTAGTGTTAGGGTTAGGGTGAGGGTTAGGGGTTAAGGTTTAGGGTTTAAGGTTAGGGGTTAGGGTTTAGGGTTAGACCCCAGTAGGCCAGCAGGACCGATGCAACGGCTATGCGGCGATCGGAGGAGTGGGCCAATGTGAAGGCGCTGGTGAGCGGCAGCATGGGCCCAACCATTTTGGTGCAGGAGGGCCTTCGAAAGTCGCCGGAGCCTCGGAGTGCCTTGCCCGTTCTCCCGCTCTGAATGACTAGCGGGGCCCCTAGCGGCTCGGGTGGCTGAAGGGCAACAGGGTGAGTCCGGCACATGGGCTTGTGGTCCCCATCCTCGGCGTTGCGGAGCCACGCCACTCAGGAAGTGCCTCTCGGGGGCTGACCTACACTTAGGGTTAGTCCCCAGGAGGCCGGCAGGCCCGATACACCACATGTGCGGTGATTGGAGCGGTGGGCTGAGGTGAGGGTGCTGGTGAACATGAGCCTGGGCCAAAGCGTTTTGGTTCCGGGCACCTTCGAAGGTTGGAGGGAGTTCGGAGGGCCCTGCCAGTTCTCCAACACTGAATGAATGGTGGTGCCCCTAGCGGCACGTTTAGGAAGGGACCCTCAGGGGCCGTCCTAGGGTGTAGGGTTAGCGCCCAGTAGGCTGGCAGGCCAGATCTGCCAGCTGTGCGAAGGGCAGAGGTGTGGGCCGAGTTGAGGGCGATGGCGAGCGGGAGCATGGGCACCAGGGTTTTGGCGCCCTGGGCCTTGCAATGTTGCCATGGCTCGGAGGGCCCTGCCCTTTCTCCTGCCCTGAATAACCAGCGGCGCCCCTAGTGGCTCCGTTGGAGGTGGGGCAGCAGGGTGAGTCCTGCACTGTGGCTTGGGGATCCCCAATCCCCGGCGTTGCGGGGGCAGGCCCCTTGGGAGGAGCTCCTCGTGGGCTGACCTAGGGTTAGAGTTAGCCCCCAGGAGGCTGGCAGGCCCAATCCTCTGGCTGGGCGGCGAGAGGTGGGCGGGCAGAGGTAAAGGCGCTGCCGAGCGGGAGCGTGGGCCCCTGCATTTTGGCGTGGGAGGCTTCAAATGTCGCTGGTTTCTCCAGGGCCCTGTCGTTCTCCCGCCCTGAATGACCGGCGGCGCCCCTAGCGGCCCGGGTGGCGGCATTGAGGCAGGGTGATTCTGGCTCTGGGGCTTGGGGTCCCCGATCCCCAGTGTAGCAGCAGCAGGACCCTTGGGAGGGGCCCCTGAGGGGCCGACCTAGGATTAGGGTTAAGACCCAGGAGGCCGGCAGGCCCAATCCGCCCGCTGGGCTGAGAGCTGAGGGGCAAGCCAAGGTGAGGGCGTGGGGAGTGGGAGCGTGGGCACCAGCGTTTTGGACCAGGGAGCCCTTGAAAGTCACCGGGGGCTCAGAAGGCCCTGCCCCTTCTCTCGCCCTGAATGACCTGTGGCGTCCCTAGCGGCCCGGGTGGCGACAGTGCGGCAGGGTGAGTCTGGATCTGGGGCTCTGAGTCACCAAACCCCAGCGTTACAGAACCAGGCCCCTTGGGATGTCCCCCATGGGGCCGACCTAGGGTTTTGGTTAGCCCCCAGGAGCCCGGCAGGCCTTATCCACCAGCTCTGCAGCAACCAGAGGGGCGGGCCAAGGGGAGGGCGCTGGTGAGCAGGAGCGTGGGAGCCACCTTTTTGCGCAAGGGTGCTTTGAAGGTCGCAGGGGAAACGGAGCACCCTGCCAGTTCTCCCACACTGAATGATCCGTGGCTCCCCTAGCGGCCTGGGTGGTGGCGCGGCAGCAGGTGAGTCCGGCGCTGGGTCTCAGGGGTCCCCAATCCACTGTGTTGCGGCGCCAGGCCCCTTGGGAGGGGCCCCTCGGGGGCTGACCTAGGTTAGGGTCAGCCCCCAGGACGCCAGCAGGCTCAATCCGCCAGCTGTGCGGCGAATGGAGTGGTGGGTCGAGGTGAGGTCTCTGTCGAGAGGGAGCTTGGGCCCAAGCATTTTGGCTCCGGGGGCCTTTTAATGTTTCTGGGGACTCGGCGGGCCATGCCCATTCTCCTCCCTGAGTGACCGGCAGTGCCCCTAGCTGCCCAGGTGGCAGCGGGGCGGCAGGGTGAGTCAGGCGCTGCGGCTCGGGTATCCCCAATCCCCGGTGTTGCGGCGCCAGGCCCCTTGGGAGGGGCCCCTCGGGGGCCAACCTAGGGTTAGGTTTAGCCCCTAGGAGGCCGGCAGGCCCTATTCGCCAGCTGTGTGGAGACTGGAGTGTCGGACCGAGGTGAGGGCGCTGGTGAGCGGGAGCGTGGGCTCGGGTGTTTTGGCGCGGGGGGCTTTTGAAGGTCGCCGTGTCTCGGAGGGCCCTGCCTGTTCTCCCGCCCTGAATGAACGGCAGCACCCCAAGCCCCCGGGTTTCAGCTGGGTGGCAGGGTGAGTCAGGTGCTGAGGCTCAGGATCCCCAATCTCCGGCGTTGGAGCGCCAGGCCCCTTGGGATGGGCCCCTCGGTGGTCAATCTAGGGTTACGGTTAGCCCCCAGAAGGCCAGTGGTCCCAATCAGCGGCTGTGCAACACGCGAAGGGTTGGGCCGAGGTGAGGGCGCTGGCGAGCCTTAGCATGAGCCCAAGCCAAGCACGGGGGGCCTTTGAATGTCAGCGGGTGCTCGGAGGGCCCTAACCATTTTCTTGCTCTGATTGAACGGTGGGCCCCTAGCGGCTCGGGTGGCTGAAGGGAAGCAGGGTGAGTCTGGCACTTGGGCTCGGTGTCCCCATCCCCAGCGTTGCGATGCCAGGCCCCTTGGGAAGGGCCCCAGGGGTGCCGACCTATGGTTAGGGTTAGCCCCCAGGAGTCCGGCAGGTCCGATACACCACCTGTGCGTCGAGCGGCGAGTTGGGCCGAGGTGAGGGTGCTGGTGAACATGAGCCTGAGCCCAAGTGTTTTCGTTTGGGGCGCCTTCGAAGATCGGCAGTTTTCGGAGGGCCCAGCCCGTTCTCCCACCCTGAATGAACAGTGGCATCCCTAGCGGTCCGGGTGGGGCGGGGCGGCAGGGTGTAACTGACGATGGGGTTGGGGGTCCCCAATCCCCTAGGGATTGGGTTAGCCCCAGGAGGCCGGCAGGCGTACGGAGGTGCTGGCCGAGGTGAGGACGCTGACGAGGGGGAGCGTGGGCCCAAGAGTTTTCGCTCATGGGCCTTCAATGTTCGCTGGGGGCTCGGAGGGCACTGCACGTTCTCCCGCACTGAATGACCGGCGGCACCCCTAGCGGCCAGGGTGGCGGTGGGGCTGCAGGGTGATTCCAGCGCTGGGGTCGGGGGTCCCCAAACCCCGGCGTGTTTTGCGCCAGGCACCTTGGGAGGGGCCTTCGTGGGCCGACCTAGTGTTAGGGTTAGACCAAAGGAGGTCGGCAGGCCCGATCTGCCAGGTGTGCAGTGAGTGGAGTGGCGGGCCGAGGTGAGGGCGCTGGCGACAGGGTTCGTGGGCCCAAGTGTTTTGGCGCTGGGGGCCTTCGAGGGTCACCAGGAGCTCTGAGGCCCTGCCCGCTCTACTGCCCTGAATGACCGGCGGCGTCCCTAGCGGCCCGGGTGGCGGCAGGGCGGCAGGGTGCGTCCAGCGCTGGGGCTCGAGAGTCCCCAATCCCTGGCGTGGCAACGCCAGGCCCCTTTGGAGGGGCCCTCAGGGACCGAACTAGGGTTAGGGTTAGCCCCCAGGAGGCCGGCAGGCCTGATCTCCCAACTGTGTGGGGAGTGGAGAGGTGGGCCGAGGTGAGGGTGCAGGGGAGCGGGTATGTGGGCCCAAGCATTTTGGGGCTAGGGCCTTCGATGGTCGCCGGGGGCTCGGAGGGCCCTGCACATTCTCCCGCCATGAAGGACCAACGACGCCCCTAGCTCCCTGGGTGGCAGCGGGGTGGCAGGGTCAGTCCGGCACTCGTGCTTGGGTTTCCCCAATCCCCAGCGTTGCGGTGCCAGGCCCCTTGGGAGGGGCCCCTCGGGGACTGTCCTAGGGTTAGGTTAACCCCCAGGAGGCCAGCAGTCCCGATCCGCCGACTGTGCAGTGAGCAGAGGGATTGACCGTGGTAGGGCGCAGTTGAGCGGTAGCGTGGTACCTAGCGTTTTGGTGTGGGGGGCCTTCTTATTTCACCGGAGGCTCGGAGGGCCCTGCCGGTTATCCCGCCCTGAATGCCCAGCGGCGCCCCTAGCGGCCCATGTGGCGGCGGGGCGGCAGGGTAAGTCCAGCGCTGCTCCTCGGGGGTTTCCAACACCCAGCGTTGCGGCGCCAGGCCACTTGGGATGGGGCCCTAGGAGACCTACCTAGGGTTAGTGTTAGCCCCCAGGAGGCTGGGAGGCCCGATCTGCTGGCTGTGCAGCGTGCGGAAGGGCGGGCCGAGGTGAGGGCACTGGAGAGTGGAAGCGTGGGCCCAAGCGTTTTGGCGAGGGAACCCTTCGAAAGTTGCCGCGGCTCGGAGGGCACTGCCCATTCTCCCGCTCTGAATGACCGGCAGCACCCCTAGCAGCCCTGGGAGCAGCGTAGCGGCAGTGTGAGTCTGGTGCTGGGGCTCCGGGGTCCCAAATCCCCGTCGTTGCGGAGCCAGGCCCCTTGGGATGGGCCCCTAGCGGGCCTACCTAGGGTTAGTGTTAGCCCCCAGGAGGCTGGGAGGCTTGATCCGCAGGCTGTGCAGCAAGTGGAGGGGTGGGCCGAGGTGAGGGCACTGGTTAACGGAAGTGTTGGCCGAAGCGTTTTGCCTGGGGGGGCTTTCGAAGGTTGCCGGGGGCTCGGAGGGCCCTGCCCGTTCTCCCGCCTTAAATGACCATAGGGGCCCCTTGTTGCCCCGGTGGCAGTGGAGCAGCAAAGTGAGTCTGGCGCTGCGGCTCGGGGGTCACCAATCCCCAGCGTTGCGGCCCCAGGCCCCTTGAGAGGGCCCCCTCGGGTGCCGACCTAGGGTTAGGGTTACCCCCAGGAGGCCAGTAGGCCCAATCTGCTGGCTGTGCAGTGAGCGGAGGGGCAGGTTGAGATGAGGGCGTTGGCGTGTGGGAACGTGGGCCCAAAATTTTGGAGCGAGAGGCCTTCGAAGGTCACCAGGGGCTCAGAGGGTCCTGCCCGTTCTCCCGCCCTGAATGACCGGGGGTGCCCCTTGTGGCCCGGGTGGCAGTGGGGGGCATGGTGAGTCCGGCGCTGGGGCTCAGGAGTCCCCAATCCCCATCGTTGTGGCGCCAGGCCCCTAGGGAGGGGCCAATAGGGGGCTGACCTAGGGTTTGGCTTAGCCCCCAGAAGGCCCGCAGGCCCGATCCACCAGCTGTGTGCGGAGCGGAGGCGAGGGCCGAGGTAAGGGCGCTGGCCAGCGGGAGCGTTGGCCCAAGCGTTTTGGTGCGGGGGGCCTTCGAAGGTGGCCGGTGACTTGGAGGGCCCTTGCCATTCTCCCTCCCTGAATGAATGGCGGCGCCCCTAGGGGCCCAGGTGGCTGTAGGGCGGGAGGGTGATTTGGGCGCTGGAGCTCGGGAGTCCCGAATCCCCGGTGTTGCGGCAATAGGAACCTGGGATGGGCCCCTCCGGCGCCCACCAAAGGTTAGGGTAACACCCAGGAGGCTGGCAGTCCAGATCCACAGGCTGTGCAGCGAGCGGAGTGGCGGACCGAGGTGAGGGCTCAGGCGAGCGGGAGCATGGGACCAAGCGTTTTGGCGCGGGGGGCCTTCGAAGGTTGCCAGGGGATCGGAGGGATCTGCCAGTTCTCCCTCCCAGAATGACCAACGGTGTTCCTAGTGGCCCGGGTGGTGGCGGGGCAACACAGTGAGTCCAGCGCTGGGGCTCGGGGGTCCCAAATCCCAGGCATTGCGGTGCCAGGCCCCTTCGGAGGGGCCCCTCAGGGACCAACTTAGGGTTATGGGTAGCCCCAGGAGGAGGGCAGGCCTCATCCACTGGCTCTGCAGCGAGTGGAGGAGCGAGCCAAGGTGAGGGCGCTGAGGAGCGGGAGCGTGGGCTCAAGCGTTTTTCATGGGGGGGCCTTCGAAGGTCGCCGTGGGCTCGGAGGGCCCTGCCCGTTCTCCCGCACTGAATGACCAGGGGCACCCCAAGCATCCCGGGTGGCGGCGGGGCAGCAGGGTGAGTCCGGCGCTGGGTCTCAGGGGTCCCTAATACCTGGCGTTGTGGCGCCAGGCCCCTTGGGACGTGCCCCTCGGGGGCTGATCTAGGGTTTGGGTTAGCCCCCAGGAGACTGGCACGCTCATTCCGCCCATGTGCAGTGAATGGAGGTTTGGGTCGAGGTGAGGTAGCTGGCGATCGGGAGCGTGGGCCAGAGCATTTGGCTTTGGCTCGGGGTGCCTTCGAAGGTCGCACGTGGCTCGGAGGGTCCTGCCCGTTCTGTAGCCCTGAAGGACTGGCGACACCCCTAGCTCCCCATGTGGCAGCGGGGCAGCAGGGTGCGTCCGGCGCTGGGACTTGGGGTTCCCCAATCCCTGGCATGTGGCGCCAGGCCACTTGGGAGGGGCCCCTTGGGGGTGACCTAGGGATAGGGTTAGCCCCCAGGAAGCCAGCAGGCCGGATCTGCCAACTCTGCAGCGAGCGGAGGGGTGGGCCGAGATTAGGGAGCAGGCGAGCAGGAGCGTGGGAGCCAGAGTTTTGCGCGGGGGGCCTTCGAAGTTCGCAGGGGGATCAGAGGGCCCTGCCCCTTCTCTCTTCCTGAATGACTGGCAATGCCCCTAGCGCCCTGGGTGCTTGCGGGTTGGCAGAGTGAGTCCAGCCCTGGGGCTCGGGGGTCCCAAATCCCCAGCATTGCGGTGCCAGGCTCCTTGGGAGGGGCCCCTTGGGGGCCGACCTAGGGTAAGTGTTAGCCCCCAGGACTCCAGCAGGCCCTTTCCGCCAGCTCTGCAGCAGGCGGAGGGGCAGGCCGAGGTGAGGGCACTGGCGAGAGGGAGTGTGGGCCCAAGCGTTTTGGCGTGGGGGGCCTTCAAAAGTCGCCGGGGGCTTGGAGGGCCCTGCCCGTTCTCTCGCCCTGAAAGACTGTCGGTGCCCCTAGCAGCCCGGGTTGCTGTGGGGCGGCAGGGTGACTCCGGCGCTGGGCTCGGGGGCCCCAATCCCCGGCGTTGTGGCACCAGGCCCCTTGGGAAGGGCCCCTCGGGGGCCGACCTAGGCTTAGGGTTCATCCCCAGGAGGCCGGCAAGCACTGCGATAAGTGGCTCTGGCAATGTAACAAAAATGCCATACACTTATCTGTAAGAAATAACAGTGTACAGGAACCCTCTTAGCCCTAACATCATCCTTTGTGAATATGGAAGCCAGCCCCAAAGTGGTCGTGGAAGTCTGACGAAAGGGCTAAGCACTTTTCTCTGAGTCACCACACTATACAGGGAAAGACCAATGTACATCATCTTTCACGAGTAGGAAGCATTAATGAAAAGGTTCTAGAATTTCGAGGACTCTGACCCATCCTTATTGGTAATAAACCACCGTGTACAGGAAAACACCTTCAACTCTCATCAGCCTCCTCAATCCTGATTCCGATTCAACTTTGGGTGTGTAGGACTAGGGAAATGTCCACATCTTATTGCTAAGAAAAACGATGTCAGGGTAATGCCCTTCAAGTCACCTCAGCCTTCCTGAAGACGGAAGCAGGAATCAAGGTGGTTATGTTACCATGAGGTAAGGAAGATGAGCATATAAGTGAGAAACAACAGTGGGCAGGACCTCTCTTCCAACGAACAGTATCTTTGCTTAATGTTGAATCCCTATGGTAAGTGGTTGTGGGCATTTGTGAGGTCAAAATCTGAAGTGTTTTGTAAAACCTCTTGGCCATTCACAGATGAGACTAAGGTAGTTGGGGACTCCTAGGCAGTGATTTGTCCACTGTCAAAATATGAAAAGATAAAAGAGACAGATGAGGTCTCCTCAGGCATTGTCCTTTATCCTCATCCTCCGTGAGGATGGCCATCTCTGGACAGCTCAGTGGCAGGGTCTCATTCACAGTGGGGGCATCTGTTCCTCACAGACATCAGGCAGGGAAATGGATTTGGTTCTCTGTGCCAGCCCAGCCACAGCTGAGTGTCACAGCACCCTCTCGTGGGCTCATAAGAGTTTCACTGTCACCAGGCAGGTCATTGTATTTGATAAACCACTGTGAGAGTTTGCAATCGCCTTCATCTGCAACCTCCTAGAGGCAAATGCAGGTCTCTGGTACCATGTGAAGTCATGTGAAGGCATTGTGAGAAATTGTCCTTTTGCTTAAGAAAAACATGGCTGGGGCTCCTGGCTGGCTCAGCCAGTTAAGCATGTGCCTTTGGCTCAGGTTATGATCCCAGGGTTCTGGGATCGAGGCGAGGCTCCCTGTTCAGCAGGAAAGGAGTTAGGGAAATAGCTTAGAACCCACAGAGAATGTGAATAAAGGGGAGTGAAATGGAATTTGGTCTGTGTTTTGCTTTAGGGATTGGAAGTTAGTTTTTTCTCAATTGTGATGGTTCTTGAAACAGAGAAGCTGTAGTGGTTTTTTTTTTTACCTTTAATTTTTTTCTAATAATAATTTTTTATTATGATATGGTAGTCACTATACAGTATTTCCTTAGTTTTTGATGTAGTGTTCCATGATTCATT
Organism: Ursus americanus; assembly: GCF_024610735.1. NCBI lineage: Eukaryota > Metazoa > Chordata > Mammalia > Carnivora > Ursidae > Ursus > Ursus americanus. The sequence goes on along the minus strand of NW_028273691.1, from coordinate 269,392 downwards.
ATTTGCATATAACACCCAGTGCTCCATGCAATATGTACCTTCCTTAATACCCATCACTGGCCCATCCCAATCCCCCACCCCTCTCCCTTCTGAAGCCCTCAGTTTGTTTCCCAGAGTCCATAGTCTCTCGTGGTTCATTCCCCCTTCTGTTTAGGGTCCATTGTCTAAAGGGACAGACAGTGGAAGTTCACCGAATATAAGATCGAAATTTCGTTGTTCATTATAGATGCCGCTAAGTAGTTCCCAGTCATTTCATTCTACTGTAGTAATTCATTATACCTGTGCAGGTGCACGTGGAAGACAATTGATGCATGTTTAGTGGTAATAAAACACGCCCCTCAGTAGTAGAATAATAGAGGATGCACATGTGTAAAATTATTCGACTACAGCTTCCATGCTTTCCCTTTGGTTCCTTATTATCTATGAAATTGGACAATTTTTGTTCTCTAGGCTTAAAACTCATTGTCAGTATTCAGAGTTTTTCAATGCTGATCTTCTCCTGTATAAGTTACCAAAAACCTAAAATATGTATGAAATTTAAAAAACGCTATATTGAAAATGACAGCAGGGAAGTTCCATTTTGTGAATATTGTGTCAATGGATCTCTATTTTGACATCAGTGTTCATTAGAAATGATGACATTTCATGTGAGTATAAATATCAATGTGAAAAAGGAAAGGTAGGAAGAACCTTGAATGTTTAAGTAATTGCTGAAATGACAGGAGTGTGTGTGTGTGTGTGTGTGTGTGTGTGTGTGTGTGTGTGTGTGTGTTTGTGTGTGTGTGTAATTGATTTTCAGTGAATGGTTCAGCTTCTTGTAGGGCCTCCGAGAGAGCCCAGATGAACCTTTCAATGAGTTGGTATCTGTTTTCAGAACATGGGAATCTCTTAGTCCAATAGTCAATCAGGCAAGCTTTGAGGTCTTGAAGAGTTTCAGTCCTCAGCGATGGTGTTGCAGACCCTTGTGAGCAAACCCTAGGGTATGCTCAGAGCCCTCATTTGCTGGTAGCAAGGTGTGACGATTTCAGACGGCATTTCCCAAAGAAGTACCTCTTGAGTCTCTGTCCTTATTAGTTCCCTACACTTCCTTACACTAGTTATGTGTTCAATGTGTTTCAGGATAATCCCCACATGTGATTTTTGCTATTTCCTACTAGTCCTATCTGTTTCTCATGTTCTTCTTTTATGGTAGGTGTTGGGAAGCAACCTGTGTGGTGTAGGAAGGGGTGTGGTAGTTGTCTGCCTTCAGAGGACCGAATGATGCCTAGAAATTGTACTGTAGTTTGAGGTCAATTGTCCATCCTCTGAGTGTCAGGAATTCCATCACTTTACATTGATGCTAGTCTGTTCTTCAAGCTGTCCTCAGAAATAAGGACGTCATCCATCTAGGGAATACTGATTTGTGTGTATGTTTTCATTTTAGGAAAGGCCTTGCTGCTCCTGAAAATAATACTGTAGAGCACCCTTTCCTGTTCTTATTGGCCATCAGTCAATCTTTTGTGAAGTATTCGTTTATAAATAGACTTTCTATGGTTGATGAGCAGGAATTCTTTATTGACAAGTCTTTGTCAGTGTGTGTATTGCAAATCTTACTTCCCAGCCTGTGGTTCACTTTTTCATTTTCTTATGGTCATAAGATAAGGAGAAATGTCACATTTTTATGAAGTCCCACTGAATTCTTTTAAATGGTTAGTGCACCCTATGTCCTGCCCCAAGATTGACAGGTTCTACGTTTTCTTTCAGAAACTGTCCAATGGGAAACACAATCCATCTCAAATTTATAAATTGCATTTTTAATTATAATAGGGTATTTATACACTGTTTTGGATTTTCTATGTACACAATCGTATTATCTTTGAATAGTCACAATTATCCCCTCAATTCTTATACTTTTTGTTTCTCTTGCCTTCTAACACTGGTAAATTCTCCAATGCAACGTTGAGTAGAGCAGCATTGTTTGAAGATTTTAATATACCTTTCTCAATATCTGACAGAAAAAGCAGACAAAACATTGGTAAAATGTGACCTAATGGACATATAGGGAACATTCCATAATAAGTGCAGAATACATTATTTTCAAGTGGTCATAGTCTCTTTACCCAAATAGATGATAGGTGGGGCCAAGAATCAAGTCTACAAATGTTAAACCCTGAAATTAACTAGATTCTATTCTTAGACCACAGGGGAATTGAGCCACAGTCATAGGAAAAAGAAAACCAGGAAGTCCTTCAATGTTTAAAAATTAAATGGAACTTTGCTACATATCCTAATAGTGAGAGAGGGAATCTCAATGGAAATTCTGAACCTTTTCTACATGAGGGCTCACACACAATGGCACTTTATTTGTGAAGAGCATTATAATAACCTAGACAGGAGTTGAGCCTTAAGTCAGAGTTCTGCCTGCCCCAGCCACACCTGGCAGCCTTGGCCTGTGGTCCCCCTCAGCTGTCCTTTCTGGTGGCCCTGAGCTAAGGGGTCAACATTGCCATATAGAAATGGGAAGCTCCCCACTCATAGTGATGGCGGTGCCCCCTCCCCAGCTGCCCTTTCTGGTGGCTCTGAGCTAAGGGGGTCAACATGGCCGTATGGAAATTAGAAGCTCCCCACTCTTAGTGATGACGTTGCTATCGTATCGTCCTCACCAGTCCAACAACATGATTTTTGAGTGAAATATGACACAAAAGCGACTTCTTGGCCTTCCTTCAGGTTTGAAAATCATCTGGTGAGTCATCTATTAGGAATATGGATTCAACATGTGTTCTTTCTTCTGGAAAAGAAATAGACCCAATAGCAATTATGGCTTCCTGAGCACCTGTTCCTGAGAGACATCATACTGGCTCTTTGTAGCATTCTGCCTCTTAAAATTCTCAACTAGGGTGTAGATATTTGTAGGCACATTTTCAGGTGGTTAGACAGGGACTCAGATGATATGAGTCACAGCGGATTTTAGTGTCAGAAACCTAAGTGGGATCCCCAAATTGACTCCAAATCCCTTGTTGTTCCATACAGGGTACTATTTCCCTCTTATCTCTGGTCTTCTCGATCTGGAAACCTATCAAGTATCAGGATTTTCTTGTCATGTGGAGAACTGGAACGAATTCAGCGGGCCTTTTCACGTCTGCCCATGGTGATCATTAAGATCATTATCTCAGTGGAGGACCTCTGGGTAAGATACTCAAAGATCCTTAGGAATACAGACAGTATAATATTTTCCTGGTATTAAAGTTACAGAAACCAACTATCATTTTTAGTCGATTCAGGCTCTGGTATGTTCAAACCGTGCTGTAAAACTGGTCTGAAATAGTATTTAAAAACACTCAGCTCAGCCTCTTCTACAAAGTGAGCCAATGCTTATAAACATGGCTAAAATATTCCCTTACCTACGATGACTTCCCAGCCATCGTAGTGTTTATATGGTATGACTGTGACTTACATTAGTCAACATTTGCAGAGAAAGAACTTAGTGCATCCAGGGGGCACATCATGTTGAAATTAGTTTGTGACAATGAGCTACTGTGTTTTATTCTGCAGTCCAAGGGACTGGTGCCAGACATCTCTAAGGTGTCTAGCAGTTCTACAATTCTGATTTTAAGTGGTCTGTGTGCTTCAGAGATTTGGGCAGGAGAAGGGCAGGAGTCCAGAGACTGTGAACACTCTGTCACCTGTGCTGACCATGGAGCAGGCAGCCTTCTGTGGACAACATTTTGATTTCTTGGTACTCTTGTGAAAGGTGCTTTTGTCTCAAATTCCTCCATTTAGGAGTAATTATAATGATGAAAGTAATTTTTATCTTATATCATCTGTGGGCCCTGATCCTGGGCTCCCAGGGAAGCTATCCTTTAACATTTTACCCGGCTCAAAATGACTGGGCAACACCTCAAAGCATGGGCCCTATTTCTGCCCCAAGCACATGTTGTACATCTGCTTCGAGAAGAAAACAATAACCAAAAATGCCAACATAAAGATAAGACAAAATAAAGAACCTCTTTGGCTCCCATAATATTAAAGTCATACTGACATGTATATACTGAAAATGCATGAAATCATTGCATTTCCTAAAGCCCAAGTCTTGGAGGGTCTGAGAGTCACTGACCTTGCCCAGAACCAGGCACACCCCAGCAGGGAGGGCTGGTGCAGAAAGGGAAGGGGCAGGACTCTGAGGGTGGTCTGCAGCTAGAGGGGTCCCTGGAAGGGGCCAGGTGTGTGTGGAGGCCCCAGCCCACGAGCCCACCCATGCCTGTGCCTGGTGTTGGGTAGAGGAGGCTCCTCTTGGGCCCCCTGCACTTTCAGGGTTCCAGGGGCTTGAGGGCCGGTTGCCCAGCATCCAAGGAGCTCAGGCACAGCCCTCCCAGACAATTCACCACTTGGGGGTGGAGCTACATCACTGTGGGCGGTCCCAGATTTGCAGTGGGTTGCAGACCTGGGGCAGAAGGGGCACTGAGAGAGAGAGAGTTGCCCTGTGGAGATCCCTGCTGGTGAGTGAGCAGCATGCACTGGGGTGGGGGTCCGGGTCACGGTGCGCCCCAGGTGGGAGGCAGGGTTCTGGAAGGGAACGTGGAGAGGGTTCATTGTGTGGACTCAGGTGAGTTTTCCTTTTCCTTTTAAAGTCTCTTCTGCCCCATGTCCTCAACTGGCCTTATTCTCCATCCCCGTGAACTATAGGGCGCCCGCTCACCTGAGCTTTTGTGGGATGGGTTGCAGAATTTCAGGGTTTCCCCTGTTCCCCTGGAAGAGTGCGGGAAAGGACCTCACACAATCCCCACCTTCAGTTCTCTGACACAGTGCAGGTGATGCCTCTTGGGCGTTAACCCGAATTCAGCAGGGTGTGCCCTGGTCCCCCAGGCACAGGTGTGGCAGTAGCAAGCCCCAGAGCCGTCCCCCAACTTAGCATTATGCCCCCTGTGCCCCCAGGTTAGTGGTAATTGGCTATTAGAAGCATGCAGGAAAATCCTCCAGGTGGGGGCCTGGAGGCGGGCATAAACCAGACCCCACTCTAGTTGCATTGGGAATAGACGAATTGAGGGTTTCTTTAGAAGAGTAAGTCTGCTTTCCAGAAAAGGCAAGGTCATTGGTCTGTTGAGAATGAAGATAATTACTGCTAAACAACAAGTATGTGTTGCCCCTTCACCCAGAAACCGAAGCAGGTGTGCAGGGTTTAGGTCAGAGGTGCCTTCTTCTCCACAGCTGAGAACACTTCTCTGCTCTGGCTCCTAGACACCCGAGGTTTTGAACGTCAGCATCAGAGTCAGCGAGGCAGATTGTCACAGGACGCCAGTGTTCAGAGAAAGCACAGGTATGTTTGGCAAAATGTCCTATCTATGTCAGGGCTGGAGGTAAAACCTCTCATTATACCAAACCTCCCGGGCTTTTGTCTTTTCTCTAGTTGAGCCACAAAGTAAAATTGAAGTAGCTGTCAGCATTCTGGGTTTGGTGCAAGAATTACTTAGTTTCCCTGCAGATAGAACTTTGCAGGGGATCACAATTTCTCTGTCCATTTATTGCTTACAAATGTATTTTGACCATCTGTTTCCTAGGAACCTCTTTTATTAGAAAGGGAAGGTGAGATTCACTCTGTGCCTGTTTGTAACATCTAATTTGTTCCTTCCTGTAACACTGTTTATTCAATTATGCCTTAGATATGGTTGAGTGGTCAGCATCTAGAGTTAGGTGGCTTTTATCATCTGATACAGACTTGGATGATGTCATTTGACAAAGGTGATGTTTCATCATTGATTAGTTTATTCATCAGAAGAGTTAAAATTAGGGTGGAGGGAAAATTCAAAATTATCCAAAGCGGCCTATTCCTGTTTAAAAGTTGAGCTTGACTTTCTAGTTTTACTAAAAGTATTATCTCGATATTTTGAGGTGCCATATTCTCTCTGTAGTTTCTTTGGTGGTGGAGTCAGAAGGAGAGTCTGGGAATTCTTTCGGAGAGTGGCATGCTGGTGGCTTCAAGGGGCTTGGCATCAGGAGCCTTGAGGTGAATTCTGCAACTGCTTGTCTGACCCTGGGTGCATCTCCCAGAGGTTTTGTTTCCTCTTATGAAATTGCCGGCAGATAATGTTCTGCTTGAAGGGGAACCCTCCCATCCTGTTGGTGGCAATGCAAATGGTGCAGCCAGTCTAGGAAACAGTGTGGGGGTTCCTCAAAAAGTTAAACATTGAACAACCCCATGATCCAGCTATTGCTCTCCTAGGTATTTACCCAAAGGATACAAAAATGTGGATTCAAAGGGGGTCCATGCACCATGATGTTTAGAGCAGCAATGTCCACAGTAGCCAAATTATGGAGAGAATCCCAAAGTCCATGCACTGATGAATGGATCAAGCAGATGTGGGATACCTATATATAACGGAATATGACCCAGCTTCAAAAAGAATGAAATCTTACCACTTGCAAGGATGTGGATGGACATAGAGTGTATTAAGCTAAGCAAAATCAGTGAGGAAAGACTAATATCCTATCCTCTCACACTTGTGGAATTTCAGAAAGAAAACAGATGAACAGAGTGTTGGGGTGATGAGAGAGGCAAACAAGGAAATAGACTCAACCTTGGAGAACAAACTGAGCGTTGCTGCAGGACAGGGGTGTGGGGGGAAGAGTTAAATGGGTGAGGGGTATTAAGGAGGGTACTTGTGATGAGCACCTGGTACTGTATGCTGGTGAGGAATCACTAAATCCTACCCCTGAAGCGAATATTCCATGGCATGTGAACTAACTGGAATTTAAGTAAAAGAAGAAAGGAAAAAGTGTTCTGCTTCATGAAGAGTGAGGTAAAATTGTAGTGATTTGGGCTGTACTATTCTATAGAGGATAGATGTAAAACACCCTGTTGTAGGATACACTAGTTTCTTATCACATAAGGAGTCCTCAGAGAGCTGCAATGAAAGATTCAGATCTCAGAGCATGTTCATGTTCCACTGATATGTTACAGTTTGCACAGGTAGGAAAGAAGGTGGAGAGAAAGGCAACAGAAGGGGAAAGCAGGTGTGAACCTTTCATTAGTTAGCATTATATCTTTCTCATGAAAGCCTTGCGCCAGTGTGATTTTGGAAGAAGAGGGGGAATCCGGGAGCATTGGAGGAGACAGGGGAGTTCCAGGTCTGGGTAAAGCTGACAGGGGTCCCAGAGGAGAGCTGAATGCATTCTGCAGCAGGGTGTGTTCAGGGTGGGCTCCAGGGGTGGCTGTGGGTCTCCTGGGTGAGAGTTGTGACAGGTGAGGGCTGTGTGCAAGTTCCTGGCTGAGGACAAGTGAGGCACAGGCGGAGAGCTGGCAGAGAACCTTCTTCTGGGCCACCAGCCTCACCCAACACACACAGCCTCATCTTCTGTCCATGTCACTCCGATTCAGACTTCTCCGAAGGTGAGTGAGAACACATCAAGAGCATTCTGAACAAAAGGGAAAGCATGTGCAATGGCTCTGGGGCAGGAGATTTCCAGGTATGTCCAGGAGCAGCAAGAAGGCCCTGTGGCCACAGGAGACAGCTTAGGACATGAGCTCAGAGAGGTGACAGAAAGCCATTCCAGGGCTATAACCCCATGAGACCCTGTTTCACTGGGCCATCCTGGCTACAGTGTTGAGAACAGATGACAGAGGGTTGAAGACGGCAAGGCAGGTCAATGACGAGGCTTTTCCAGGAACTCAGGCACTGTGGACCAGACAGGTGGCCTTGGATGGAGTGGTTAGACCTATTCTGGGTCCATTTTGAAGATGGAGCTCACAGGATTTGCTGATGGGTTAGCTATTAGGAGCAGGAGAACGGAGGCGTTGGGGTAACTCCCAGCTGTTGTGGGTTGTCCTGATCGAGGGGAAGGAGAGTGTTTCTGGGGATAGGAGGTAGTCTGTGTTCCGCATCCTGAGGAAGGTGCCTTTCCCGGTGGGACTGCTGATATTTGTGTCTGGGAGAACCTTTCACATCTCCTCCCTCAGAAATGCTCAAGTACAAGTATCCCCCACTTTTTAAGCGTTCACAGTAAGACACTGGGCTTTCTTGAAAGAACTATGTTATTACCCAGCTTCAGTAAGAGGAAGAGACCTGAAGAGGCTTTCCCTCTTATGCAAAAAGGTGAACAGTGAGAATCGCGTTCAGCATCTGTTTTGGGGAGAAGCACAACAGAGGCAGCGTGCACCCCAACCAGCTCCTTCCGCTGGGAACAGCTATCCACATCCAGCCACCAGCACTTTGAATGGTGTCTGTGAGCCTCTGCTGTGCTTTATCTTCATTTATGCTGGGCCTCCCTTAGAAACTTGTGTCCTGAGGCCTAAGAAAAGCTAAAGAGAAGGAATTTTGGAGTCTGAGCACACTGTCTAATTGTTCCGTGTAAATTAATGGCCATTCCTTCTTGACACCATTTCTGCTGTGCAAGGTTTCTCAGAAGCCCTGTACTTTCAAAGAGCAGGGAAACCTATACCCGATGCTTCAGGGTTAGTTTTAGTCTCCATGCTGGACAGAACATTTCATGACTGTCGGATTTTCTCACTTCAACATTGAGACTTTGAGCACCTTCACCCGTTTCTACCACCCCATCCCCGAATCTGGCACCTACCAATCTGCTCTCAGTGTCTATGTGTTCAGTATTTGTTTATTCCTCGTGGAATGTACATGAGAGCATCTGGTATTGGTCTTTCTGTGTCTGAGTTACTTGGCATAAGGCCCCCAAGGTCTGTGTTTCCATGTCTGGTTCTTGTGAATAATGCTGCAGTGAACGTGGGAGTGCATCTGTCTTTTTGAGGCAGTATTTTTGTGTTCTCCGAATCAATACTCAGTAGAGCCATTACTGGGTAATGGGGTAGTTGCATTAATTTTTTCAGGAACCTCCATACCGTTTGTCACAGTGGCTGCACCAATTTCCATTCCCACCAACAATGCTCAGAGTCCTCTCGTCTGCACACCCTTGACCCCACCTGGTGTCTGTCTCTGGGACAATAGGTGTTCCAACACTTGTGAGGGAATAGCCAGTTGTGGGTTTGACTGATGTTTCCCTGACGATATTTAGTGATGTCGAACAACTTTTTCTGTCTGTTGGCACCTGTGAGCTGTCTTTGGAAAGTATCTATTCACATATTCCCCACATTTTTTATACAGTTTTTTTTGTTTGTTTGTTTTGATTTGTATGAGTGTTGTGTGTATTTTGGATGTTAGCCTCTTCTCACACATATGATTCGCAGATATTTTTTTTCTTATTGGGTCTGTGGCCTTGTAAGTTTTTGCTGGTTTCTTTTTCCGTGTGGAAGATTTCAGTTGAAGTTGTTCCACCTGTTTATTTTTGCTTTTGTTGCCTTTGCATTTGGTGTCCAATCTGAAGACTCTTTGCCAAAACCAATGTCGAGAGACTTAGTACCTGTGTCTTCTTGGAGGTTTATGGATTCAGGTCTTACGTTCATATCATTCATCCATTAAAAATTTTGTGTGTGGTGTAAGAAAGTGACCCAGTTATATTCTTCTGCATTTAGTGTCCAGTTTGCCTGTTACCGCTCACTGAAGAGACAGTCCTTCCCTCATGGCATGTCTTCTGCTGCTGTGTCGTAAGTTAGGATCATCTACGTGTGGGTAAGTTTCTGAGCTTTCTGTTCTGTTCCACTGACCTTGGGTCTGTGTTTATGCCAGTACCATCCTGTTTTGATGACAACAGCTTTGTAATCTAGCTTGAAATCCAACAGTGTGTTGTCTGCACCTTTCTTTCTTCACGTTGCATTGGGTATTTGGGGTGTTTTATGATTCCATACAAGTTTGAGGACTGTTTTCTATTTGCTCGAATAATGCCACTGGAATTCAGATAGGGATTTCATCACATGTGTCAATTGCTTTGGGTACGATGGACATGTTCACATAATTAACTCTTCCAGTTAAGGAGCATGGCGTATGCTTCCATTTGTTTGTGTTGCCTTCCAAATCTTTGACCCATACATCCTGCCCCCCTCGACACACATGTTTTTCATTTCTTTTCTGCCATGTGTTGAGTGTACTATGTCTTTCTCATTCTTGGTTGCTTTTATTCCTAAATTTTTTTTGATGCAATTGTAAATGGCATTGTTTTTTAATTTCTCTTTGCGAAAGTGTGTCATCAGTATACAGAAATGCAAGAAGTTGGGTCATCTGGATGGCCCCATAGGTGAAGCGTCTGCCTTCAGCTCAGGTCATGAACCCAGAGTTCTGGGTTCGAGCCCCGTGTTGGGCTCCCCGCTTACAGAGGGTCTGTTTCTCCCTCTTTCTCACACCCCCCCTGCTCGTGGTTTTTCTCTTCCTGTCAAATAAATAAATAAAATTTGAAAATACATAAAGACAACAGGTCTCTGTATATTGACTTTATATCCTGCAGCTTTCTTGAATTTGTTTATTCTAACAGTTTTTTTTTTTTTTTGTGGATTCATTCGGGATTTCATGTCATTTGCAAATAGTGACAGTTTTCCTGTATGGATTTCATATCTTTCTTTTTTTAAAATGATGTCACCCTACAGTACTTCATTTGTTTTTGATGTAGTGTTCCATGATTCATTGTTTGCATATAACACCAAGTGCTCATTATGACACATGCCCTCCTTTTTTAAAAAAAAAAATTTATTTATTTATTCAACAGATATAGAGACTGCCAGCGAGAGAGGGAACACAAGCAGGGGGAGTGGGAGAGGAAGAAGCAGGCTCACAGCGGAGGAGCCTGTTGTGGGGCTCGATCCCATAATGCCGGGATCACGCCCTGAGCCAAAGTCAGACGCTTAACCGCTGTGCCACCCAGGGGCCCCAACAGGTGCCCTCCTTAATACCCATCACCAGGTTAACCCATTACCCTACCCCTCCCTTTCTGCAACCTTCAGTTTGTTTCCCAGTGTCAATAGTCTCTCATGGTTCATCTCCCCCTCTCATTCCCCCCCTTCACTTTTCCCTTCCTTCTTCTAATGTCCTCCATGCTACTCCTTCCGTTCCACATAGGAGTGAAACCATATGATAATTGTCTTTCTCTGCTTGACTTAATTTCACTTAGCATAATCCCCTCCTGGTCCATCAACGTTGGTGCAAATGGGGGGTATTCATCCTTTCTGATGACTGAGTAATATTCCATTGTATAGATGAACCACATCTTCTTTGTCCAATCATCTGCTGAAGGACATCTTGGCTCCTTCCACAGTTAGGCTATTATGGACATTGCTGCTATGTACATTGGGATACAGGTGCCCCTTCTTTTCATTACTCTGTGTCTATGGGGTAAATACCCAGTAGTTCAATTGGTGGGTCTTAGGATAGCTCTGTTTTTAACGTCTTGAGGAACCTCCATATTGTTTTCAAAAGTGGCTGTACCAGCTTGAATTCTCACGAGTAGTGTAAGAGGGCTCCCCTTTCTTCACATACTCTCTGACTTTTTTTTATTTCTGTCTTGTTAATTTTTTTTCAAGATTTTATTTATTCATTCCACAGAGATAGAGACATCCAGCGAGAGAGGGAACACAAACAGAGGAGTGGGAGAGGAAGAAGCAGGCTCATAACGGAGGAGCCTGATGTGGGGTTTGATCCCATAATGCCAGGATCACGCCCTTAGCCGAAAGCAGAGGCTTAACCTCTGTGCCACCCAGGTGCCCCCTGCCTTGTTAATTTTAACATTTCTAACTGGTGTAAGGTGGTATCTCATTGTCATTTTGATTTGTATTTGCCTGATGGCAAGTGATGTGGAGCATTTTTTCATGTGTCTGTTGGCCATTTGTATGTCTTCTCTGGAGAAGTATCTCTTTGTGTCTTCTGCCCATTTTTTTGATGTCGAGTTTGAGGAGTTCTTTATAGATCTTGGATACCAACACTTTATCTGTAATATCATTTGCAGATATCTTCTTCAATTCCATAGGTTGCCTTTTTGTTTTTTGATCATTTGCTTTGCCAAGCAGAAGCCTTTTATCCTGATGAAGTGCCAATAGTTCATTTTTTGCTTTTATTTCCTGTGCCTTTAGAGACGTGGCTTGCAAGAAGTTGTTGTGTCCAAGGTTGAAGAGTTCTTTTGATTTTGATATGAGACAGGAATCCATTATCTTATTTTCCTGATTGTATTCAAGTCCTCTGTCTTTCTTGGTGAGTCTAGCTAAGTTTGTCAGTTTTGTTTATCTTTCCAAAAAAGGCTGCTCTCATTTTCATTGTTTTTTTTTTTTGTCTTTTTAGTCTCCGTTGGATTTATTAATGCATTCCTTTTTGTTATTTCCTTATTTCTACTAATTTGGGGCTTTGTTTGTTGTTTTTTTTTTTCTACTTATTTACCACATAAAGCAGGTTGTTTATTGGAGAGCATTTTCATGGATTGATGAAGACTTTAATTTCTATGAATGTCCCCCATAAAGCTACTTTTGCTGCATCCCATAAGTTTTTGTAGGTTGTCTTTTTCATCAGTGACCAGGTACTTCTAAAAGTTTTTTGATTTCTTCTTTGACTGTTGGATGTTCAGTAGCATGTTGTTAAATCTCCACATATTTTTTAAGATTATTTGAGTATCTGACAGAGAGTGAGACAGCGAGAGAGGGAACGCAAGCAGGGGGGTGGGAGAGGGAGAAGCAGGCTTCCCACTGAGCAAGGAGCCTGATTTGGGGCTAGATCCCAGGATCCGGGGTCAAGACCTGAGCTGAAAGCACATCCTTAACGATTGAGCCACCCAGGCCCCAAAAATCTCCACCTATTTTTGACTGTCCCATTTTTTTCTTGAGACTGATTTCTAATTTCATATCATTGTGGTTGGACAAGATTTGAAGCAGAAGGTGAAAAGAGCATTCAGATGAAAGGTTTGTTTCCTGGAGGGTTTTCTGAGGGCAGACCATGAGTTCAGTGGGGATGGAGGAAGGTTTTGTGAGACGGGGGGTGGGGTTAACCCTCGTTAGAATTACTGACTACTACCATGCAGGCTGTATGCTACCGTTCACACCATAGTCCTGATGGACTTGTACTTCATTAAATATTTTCTAGGAGGTGTAGGCATAGCCTTTACTTAAAGAAAGGTGCCATGTGGGTTCATGGCATTACCCCAGGTCAGCAACCAGGATGTATGGTATTGTGGGGGATCAGAAGCAGGCTTTCTGTGGGAAGCGACAGAAATAGGGTATGGTGAGCTCCATGACCATAGGTGAGGTCCCTAGTGACCCACTGGGTGTTGGGTTCTGTGGATCTGTCTCATCAGGTGCTGTGGAATTCAGGGACACCCTCCTGTCTGTGGATTTGTGTGGAGACAGGTAGACATCAGTGTCTGGCCAGGCACGAGGGTCGCAATGGACCACCACCAGAGGTGCAGCGTGCGGGGGAGCCACTGCTTGGTTTCCCCGAAAGCTGACCAGGGTCTGTGACCGTGATTCCTAGCAGCTGCAAGGGAAGAGGAGGCCGGGGTGGTGCACACTTCCTAGACTTGTGCTCAGGACTAGTCTGGAGCCCACTGAAGTCAGCCACACCTGGCACAGAAGGCACCCAGTCAGTGTAGCTGTGGGCACTGCTCCCATGGCACTTTTGGGCCGGCTCCATGCTGCCACCTCCTGCTTTTCATCATCATCTTCAAGGTCATGTGCCTCTGCTCTTGCCCCATGGCCTCCGGGGTATTGTCCGTCCTCCATCTGGCCCTCGTCCCTGGTGCCCTGTGCAGTCCGATGACAGGGTAGCCTTCTCGAGACAAACATCTGGCCCTGATGGAAAACTTCCATGGATCTCTTGTGATGCGAGGATGATGCCCTGCCCTGGAAGGGGGCTGCAGGTCCAAAATCAGGAGAGCCATGTCTCCCTTTTCAGCATGGCCTGCACTCCCCTCAGTCTTCTTCAGGGAAGCTCTCCCCACTTCCTGAGCTGACAGCTCTGAACTTAAAAATGAATGTTATTTTACATATCTCTATGCTTTAGTTCATCCATGGCATGTCTTTCAACCCCGTTAGTGGGTTTTTTTTTTTTTTAGCAGTTCTGAAGGGCTGTCTGCTCAAGGATGGGATGACCTGGGCAGGGCAGCTTTCCCTCTCATCTCCCTCAGCATGTCTCTGAGCCCTGGGGCCAGCTGTCCCACTGAGGATTGAGGGACCCGAGCCAGCCCATCCTGAGCCCAGGCTGTGTCAGCTCATAGACTGATGCGTGTTGGAGCGGTGGGCAGATGGCATGGGCCAGGGGCAGGCAGTGTCTCCTTCTCATTCCTTCCCTCCCTTCCTCCCAGAAGTAGCTCAGAGCAGCCTTCAACCCCTGCATCTCCAGATCCCTTGACCTGTGCCTCCTGTGTTCAGCTGGTGACCTTGGAGTTTCGCATGGATTCTACCTCCCGTACCCTCTCCCATAGCAGTTCCTGGATCAGGGGAGGGGTCGGACCCTTGTCTGCTTTTGGTCTTCTTCCTGTCCCGCACCGAGCCCACCGACCGTTTCATCTTCCATGTATGTGCTTGGAAGCAAGCCCATCCACAGGGAACCTATTAGCCAAATGGATCCAGGCAATGAACATTGAAGTAGAGATCCAGAATCCATAATAAACCTGCTCTGAAACCTGTCCCAAAGTCTGTGACTCTCTCACACTGAAACAGAAACAATAATAGCTTTCTGGACTGTGAAGTGATATGTGTCTCTACTTCCAATCTTGAATGCATAGGTGCTGAACCTGGACAGAAAGGGACCATGGCTCCCGTGGGCTGGGATCCACAGTAAGAACGCAGTGAAATCTGAATTTTAGGCATTAAGTGAATAATTATTGTAGAGTGAATCCCAAGTAGGGCTTTTGCACATTGCACAGGAAAAGCTTTTTCAAAGAGGTTTCTGAAAGAAAAATCTTTTTTTAAAATTTATTTTAATTCCATTAGAGCTAACATACAGTGTTACATTCGTTTCAGGTGTACAGTAGAGTGATTCAGTAATTCTATATATTACAAAGTGGTCATCAAGAAAAGTGTCCTCTTAATCCCCTTCATCTATTTCACTCATCCCTCTATCCACCTCCTCTCTGGTAACCATCCGTTCTCTATTGAAAAGAGTTTGTATTTTGGTGTGTCTCCTTTTTCTCTTTTAGTTATTTATTTTTGTTTGTTTTTTAAATTCCCCATTAGAGTGACATCATATGGGATTTGTCTTTCTCTGACTGACAGATTTTAGTTTGGATAATACTCTCTAGCTCCATCCATGTGGCTGCAAATGGCAAGGTTTCATTCTTTTTCAAGCCGAGTAATACTCCATTGTGTGTGTGTGTGTGTGTGTGTGTGTGTGTCCGTGTGTGTGTGTGTGTGAATACACACATCTATCATCTCATTTGTCAATTTTTCTACAGACACTTGGGTTGCTTCCATATTGTGATATTGTAAATATTGGTGCAAGAAACATAGGGGTGCACGTATCCTTTTTACTTACTGTTTTCCTATTCTTTGGGTAAGTACGAGTAGTGTGATTGTTGGATCGTAGGGTAGTTCTATATTTAATTTTTTGAGGAACCTTCATACTGTTTTCCACGGTGGCCACCACAGTTTGCATTCCCACCCACAGTTCACGAGGATTCCCCTTCATCCACATCCTCCCAACACCTGCTCTTTGTTGTGCTTTTGATGTTAGCCATTTTGACAGGTTTGATGTAATACCTCATTGTCCTTTGGATTTACATTTTCCTGATGATGGGTGATGGTGAACATCTTTTCACGGGACTGTTGGCCATTTGTATTTCTTCTTTGGAGAAATGTCTGTCCATGTCTTCTGCCTATTTTTTAACTGGATTATTTGTTTTTTGGGGGGTCGAGTAGTATCAGTTGTATATGTTTTGGACACTATTCCTTTATTGCATATGATCTTTGCAAATATCATCTCCCTTTGAGTAGGTTGTCTTATGATTTTTACGTTTTCATTGTTCTTCTGCTGTGTGGAAACTTTTTATTTTGCTGTATTCCCAATAGTTTATTTTTGCTTTCATTTCCTTTGCCTCAGGACACAGTCTAGAAAAACGTTGGTATGGTCCATGTCAAGAAGTTACTGTCTTCCCTCCTGTAGGATTTTTATGGATTCAGGTCTCATATTGAGGTCTTGAAACTGTTTTGTGTTTGTCTGTATTGTGTAAGAAAGCAGTCTAATTTTATCCTTTTGTGCGTAGCTGTCTAGTTTTCCCAACACCATTTGCTGTAGAGACTGTCCTTTTCCCTTTTGATATCGTTGCTTGCTTTGTGGAAGATTCATGGACCACATAATTATGGGTTTCTGTCTGAACTTGTATCGTGTTCCTTTGGTCGCTGTTTCTATTTTTGTGCCGTACTCTCTTGTTAGGATGACTGCAGCTTTGTAGTATAACCTGAAATCTGAAATAGTGAGTCCTCCAGCTTTGTTTTTCTTTTCCACATTGCACTGTCTGTTCGAAATCTTTAGTGGATCCATACAAATGTTTAGGATTGTTTATTCGAGGTCTTTTGTTCTTTAATTTAAATTCAATTAGCCAACTTACAGTACACCATTAGTTTCAGATGTAGTCTTAAATAAATTTTCAGTCGTGTGTAACACCCAGTGCTCATTGTATCATGTGGCCTCCTTAATGCTACTCACCCAGTTACCCCCCCCCCAACTTCTCCAACAATCATCAGTTTCTTGCGATAGTTAAGAGTCCATCATGGGTTTTCTCCCTCTCTGATGACTTCCCATTCTATTTTCCCTTCCTTCCCCTATGGTCTTCTTCCTTGTTTCTGATATTCCACATAGGAGTGAAAGCATATGATCATTGTCTTTCTTTCATTGACTTATTCCACTCAGCATAATACCCTCCAGCTCCACCCATGTCGGTGTGATGGTAAGTATTCATCCTTTCTGATGGCTGAGTAATATTCCATTATATATATATATGATCCACATCTTCTTTATCCATTCATCTGTCCATGATCATCTGCACTCCTTCCTCAGTTTGTCTATTATGGACATTGCTGCTATGAACACTGGGGTGCATGTGTCCCGTCTTCACTACATCTGTCTCTTTGGGGTCGATACCCCGTAGTGCAATTGCTGGGACATAGGGTAGCTTTATTTATAACTTCTTGAGGAAACTCTGTACCATTTTCAAGAGTGGCTGTACCGCACTGCATTCTTACAGGGGTGTAAGAGGGTTCCCGTTTCTCCACATCCTCTCCAAGATGTGTAGTTTCATGTCTTCTTATTTTTAGATATTCGGCCTCGTGTGGTAGGGCATCTATAGGGGTTTATATTTCCATTTCCCTGAAGCCAAGTGATATGAAGCATTTATGCATGTATCTTTTGGTCACCAGTATGTCGTCATCATTGAAATGACTTCCCATTTTAATCCATCTCAAGACCTAAAGCTGGGTAAGGCACTGAAGCTGGATGATGCCATCGGTTGGAAGTGTGGAGAATTTCAAAAGATCTCCGTGGAGAGCAAGTTTAAAGGTCAGTGTGAACTACTAATTGGATCCGGGGAGATCTCTGAAAGTGGGGGTTGCCTGGGATGGGCTGAGGGGGGCCCTCCGATTTTCCTATGAATCCTTGCTTCAGCCCCAAATGGACAGTTTCCTCCTGTGGGGCAGGGTGAGTCCTCTAGTCGTACAGAGGTGAGCCCAATGCCTGGTGCCTTGGAGGCAGGCAAACGGGGAGGGACCCTCAGCAGAAGACCCAGAGTTAGGTTAGGCCTCAAGAGACAGCAGGTCCGAACTGCCCAGTGCTCAGAGAACTCCCAGGCCGAGTGAGATGAGGGCACAAGGGCGGGTGAGTGTGAGCCTGAGGTTCCATCCGGAAGGGCCCACAAAGGTCGGGGTTCAGCAGAAGGAGCTCTCAGGGGGTGCCCCAATTCTCTTGCCCTGAATGCTCTGTTGTGCCCCAAAATGGTACAGTTTACTGTGGGTTGCAGGCTGAGTCCTACGGTGGGTCTTGGGTGTCCCCAATCCGCTGGAGTGGGGTGCCAGGACCCCGGGGAGGGGCCCCTCTGTGGCCAACCTTGGGTAAGGGTTAGTGTTCAGGAGCCCGGCAGGGACAATCTGCAGGCTGTGCGGCGAGCTCTGTGGAGGGCTGAGAGGAGGCCATTGGGGAGGGTGAGCATGGGCCTCAGGGTTGGGGCACGGGGGGCTGCCAAAGGATGGGGATGGGCTCCGGGGGCCTCCCCAAGCTCTCGTGCCCTGTAGGCTCTATAGAGCCCCAAGGGGCACGGTTTCCTGTCGGGTGGCAAGCTGAGTCCTGCGGTGGGGCACAGGTATCCCAATTACCCGGGTCTGTGGTGTAAGGCTCCTGGGGAGGCCCCCAAACCCACGGCAGACCTAGGGCTAGGGATAGGCCCAGGAGCCCCGCAGGCCCGATCTGTTGGCTGTATGGCGAGCTACACGGGCTGAGGTGAGGATGTGGGGAGAGTGAGCATGGGCCTCAGGGTTGGGGTGCGGGAGGCCACCGAAGTTCGCTGGTGGCTCAGGAGGGCCCTCCTGGTTCTCCCGCCCTGAATGCTCTATGGCCTCCCAAGGCACACGGTTTCCTGCAGGGTGGCAAACTGAGTCCTGCTGTGGGGCTCAGGTGTCCCGAATCCCCGCGGCTGCGGCTCCAGGCTCCTGGGGAGGGGCCCCTCCACAGATGAACTAGGGTTAGGGTTGGGGCCCAGGAATCCCGCAGGCCAGATCTGCCCACTATGTGGCAAGCTCCGCCCTGGGCTGAGTTGAAGGTGCGGGGTGGGGTGAGCATGGGCTTCAAGGTTGAGTTTAGGGATCGCCGAAGTTCGCCGGGGGCTCTGGGGGCCCTCCTGGTTCTTCCGCCCTGAATGCTCTACAGCCTCCCAAGGGGCACAGTTTCCCGCGGGCTGGCAGGCTTTATCCTTCAGTGGGGCTCAAGTGTCCCCAGTCCCTGGGGCTGCGGCACCGGGCCCCAGGGGAGGGGCCCTACCCAGCCGACCTAGGGTCAGGTGTAGGCCCCAGGAACCCGGCAGGCCTGATCTGCCGGCTCTGCGATGAGTTCGGTGGCAACCTGAAGGGAAGGCGTGGGGCGGGATGAGTGTGGGCCTCAGGGTTGGGGTGTAGGGGCCACCGAGGATCCCTGGGGGCTCAGGGGGGCCCTACCAGTTCTCTTGCATGGGATGTTCTGTGGCGCCCCAATGGGCATGGTTTCCTGAGGGGTGGCAGGATGAGTCCCGTGGTGGGGCTCAGGTGTACCCAATCCCTGGGGTTAGGGTACAGATTAGGGTATGGGTTGAGGTTAGGGTATGGGTTAAGGTTAGGGTATGGGTTACGGTTAGGGTATGGGTGAGGGTAGGGGTTAGGGTTAGGGTAAGGAGAGGGTACGGGTTAGGGTTGGGTTTTGGGGTTACAGGTTAGAGGTTATGGGTTAGGGTACAGATTAGGGTTTAGGGTACGGGTTAGGGTTTAGGGTTCGGGTTTAGGGTTAGGGTTAGGGTTGGAGTACGGGTTAGGTTTAGGGTATGGGTTAGGTTTAGGGTATGGGTTAGGGTACGCATTAGGGTACGGTTTAGGGTACAGGTTAGGGGACGGTTTAGAGTAAGTGTTGGCGTACGGATTTGGGTACGGCATAGGGTACGGATTAGGGTTAGGGTACGGGTTAGGAAACACGTTAGGGATTGGGATTGGGTACGGTTTAGGGTTAGGGTATGGGTTAGGGTACGGGTTATGGTACAGATTAGGGTTAGGTATGGGTTAGGGTATGGGTTAGGGTCCAGGTTAGTGATAGGGTACGGGTTAGTTTATGGGTTAGGGTACGGGTTAGGGTATGGGTTAAAGTTAAGGTAAGGGTACTGGTTAGGGTTAGGGTAAGGGTTACAGTTTAGTGTTTAGGGTTACGGTTAGGGTATGGGTTAGGGTTAGGTTATGGGTAGGGTTAGGGTACGGGTTATGGTATGAGTTAGGACATGGGTTAGTGTCAGGTTTTAAGGTTTAGGGTTAAAGTTAGGGTATGGGTTAGGGTACTTGTTAGGGTTACGGTTAGGTTTAGGGTACGGTTTAAGTTACGGGTTAGGGTACAGTTTAGGGTTAGGGTTAGGGTATGGGTTAGAGTACGTTTTAGGGTTATGGTTAGGGTTAGGGTACAGGTTAGGTTTAGGGTTAGGGTACGGGTAGGGTTAGGGTTAGGGTACGGGTTAGGGTTAGGTTTAGGGTTAGGTTACGGGTTATGGGTAGGGTTAGCTGAAGGGGTAGGGTTAGGGGTTAGGGTTAGGGGTTAAGTTTTAGGGTTTAAGGTTAGGTGTTAGGGTTTAGGCTTAGGGTTAGACCCCAGTAGGCCAGCAGGACCGATGCGCCTGCTGTGCGGGGAGCGGAGGAGTGGGACGAGGTGAGGGCGCTGGCGAGCAGGAGTATGGTATCCAGCGTTTTGGCGCAGGAGGCCTTTGAACATTGCTAGAGGCTCGGAGGGCCCTGCCCGTTCTCCCGCCCTAAATGACTAGTGACGTCCCAGCGGGCCGATGTCGACGGGGCGGCAGGGTGAGTCCGGCACTGCAGCTCGGGTGTCCCCAATCCCCGGCTTTGGTCACCAGTCCCCTTGTGAGGGCCCCCTCTGGGGCCAATCTAGTGTTAGGGTTAGCCCCCAGGAGGCCAGCAGGCCCCATATGCCAGCTGTGCGGTGCGCGGAGGGGCGGGCCATGGTGAGGGACTGGCGAGCTGGAAGGTGGTACCCAAAGTTTTGGCGCCGGGGGCCCTCGAATGTCGCCGGGGACTCAGAGGGCCCTGCCCATTCTCCTGCCCCGAATGAGTGACGGCTCCACTAGCAGCCCGAGTGGTGGCGGGGCGGCAGGGTGGGTCTGGCGCTGAGGCTCGGGGGTCTCCAATGCCAGACGTTGCAGCACGAGGCCCCTTGGGAGAGGCCCCTTGGGGGCCGACCTAGGGTAAAGGTTAGCTCCTGGAGGCCGTAGGCACAATCCGCAGTCTGGGGCGAATGGAGACGCGGTCGAAGATCAGGGCGCTGGCGAGCAGGAGACTGGGCCCCAGCCTTTTGGCGCTGCGGGCCTTCGAAGGTCACCGTGGCAGTGAGGGCCCTGCCCATCCTCCAGCCCTGAATGATCGGCGGTACCCTAGTGGCCCGGGTGTGGGCGGGGCGGAACGGTGAGTCCAGCGTTGTGACTCAGGGGTCCCCAATCCCTGGCGTTCGGCGGCAGTCCCTTTGGGAGGGGCCCCTTGGAGGCCGACCTAGGGTTAGGGTTAGCCCCCAGGAGGCTGGCAGGCTCGATCCACCGGCTCCGTGGCAAATGGAGGGGTGGGCCAAGGTGAGGTCGCTGGCGAGCGGAAGCGTGGGCCCCAACATTTTGGCTCGGTGGGCCTTCGAATGTCGCAGGGGGCTCGGAGGGCCCTGCTCATTCTCCCGCCATGAAGGACCGGCGACGCCCTTAGCTCCCTGGGTGGCAGCGGGGTGGCAGGGTCAGTCCTGCACTGGTGCTTGGGTTTCCCCAATCCCCAGCGTTGCGGCGCCAGGCCCCTTGGGAGGGGCCCCTCTGGGACTGTCCTAGGGTTAGGTTAACCCCCAGGAGGCCGCAGTCCAGATCCGCCGGCTGTGCAGTGAGCGGAGGGATTGACCGTGGTAGGGCGCAGTCGAGCGGTAGCGTGGTACCCAGCGTTTTGGCGTGGGGGCCTTCTTATTTTACCGGAGGCTCGGAGGGCCCTGCCGGTTATCCCGCCCTGAATGCCCGGCGGCACCCCTAGCAGCCCACGTGGCGGCGGGGCGGCAGGGTGAGCCTGGCGCTGGGGCTTGCAGGTCCCCAATCCCTGCCGTTGCGGCACCAAGCCTCTTGGGAGGGGCCACTCTGGGGCCCACCTAGGGTTACGGTTAGCCCTGAGGAGCCCGGGAGGCAGGATCTGCCAGCTGTGTGGCTAGAGGGGGGGCAGGCCGAGGTGAGGGCGCTGTAGAGCGGGAGCATGGGCCTCAGCGTTTTGGCATGGGGGACCTACGAATGTCGCCGGGGGCTCGGAGGGCCGTGCCCGTTCCCCCACCCTGATTGACCGGCGGTGCCCCAAGTGCCCCGGGTGGCGGCAGAGGGGCAGGTTGAGTACATCGCTGGGGCTTGTGGGTCCCCAATGTCCGGCGTCGCGGTGCCAGGCCCTTTGGGAGTGCCCTTTGGGGGCCGACCTAGGGTTAGGGTTAGCCCCCAGGAGGCCGGCAGTCCGGATACGATGGCTGTGGGGCGAGCGGAGGGGTGGGCCGAGGTGAGGGTGCTGGGGAGCGGGATTGTGGGCCCCTGCATTTTGGCGCTGGAGGCTTCAAATGACGCTTGTTTCTCCAGGGCCCTGTCCCTTCTACCGCCCTGAATGACCGGGGGCGCCCCTAGCGGCCCGTGTGGCAGTGTTGTGGAAGGGTGAGTCTGGCTCTGGGGCTTGGAGTCCCAGATCCCAGGCTTAGTGGCACCAGGACCCTTGGGAGGGGCCCTAGGGTTAGGGTTAGCCCCAAGGAGACCGTCAGGCCCAATCCGCACACTGTGCGGCGAGCGGAGGTGCGGGCCCAGGTGAGGGCGCTGGGGAGCAGGAGCGTGGGAACCAGCGTTTTGGCGTGGGGAGCCTTTGAAGGTCACCGGTGGCTCAGAAGGCCCTGCCCTTCTCTCGCTCTCTATGACCGGCTGCGCCCCTAGCGGCCCGGGTGGGTACAGTGCGGCAGGGTGAGTCTGGCTCTGGGGCTCTGAGTCACCAATCCCCAGCATTGCAGAGCCAGGCTTCTTGGGATGTCCCCACAGGGCCGACCTAGGTTTTGGTTAGCTGCCAGGAGCCCGGCAGGCCCTATCCACCAGCTCTGAAGCAAGCGGAGGGGCGGGCCGAGGTGAGGGCACTGGCGAGCAGGATCCTGGGAGCCAACGGTTTTGCATGGGGAGCCTTCAAAGGTCAGCGTGGGCTCGGAGGGCCCTGCCCGATCTCCTGCCCTGATTGACCGGCGGGGCCTCTAGTGGCTCGGGTGGCTGAAGGGCAGCAGGGTGAGTCCGGCACATGGGCTCGGGGTCCCCATCCCCAGCGTTGCGACTCCAGGCCCCTTGGGAAGGGCCCCTCGGGGGCCGACCTATGGTTAGGGTTAGCCTCCAGGAGCGCTGCAGGCCCGATACACCACCTGTGGGTCGAGCGGAGAGTTGGGCCGAGGTGAGGGTCCTGGTGAACATGAGCCTGGGCCCAAGCGTTTTGGTTCGGTGTGCCTTCGAATGTCGGCACGGGTTCGGAGGGCCCTCCAGTTCTCCCACCCTGAATGAATGGCGGCGCCCCTAGCGGCCCATGTGGGGTGGGGCGGCAGCGTGAATCCGGCGCTGGGGCTTGGGGGTCCCCAATCCCTGGCGTTGCGGCGTCAGGCCCCTTAGGAAGGGACCTTCAGGGGCTGTCCTAGGGTTAGTGTTAGTGCCCAGGAGGCCGGCAGGCCCGTGTCGCTGGCTCTGCAAAGAGTGGAGGTGTGGGCCGAGTTGAGGGTGATGCAGAGCGGGAGCGTGATCCCCAGCGTTTTGGCGCCCTGGGCCTTCGAATGTTGCCATGTCTCGAAGGGCCCTGCCTGTTCTCCTGCCCTGAATAACCAGCGGCGCGCTTTGTGGCTCCGTTGGCGGTGGGGTGGCAGGGTGATTCCCGTGCTGCAGCTCAGGTATCCCCAATCCCCGGCGTTGCAGCGCCACGCCGCTTGGGAAGGGCCCCTCGGTGGTCGACCTAGGGTTAGAATTTGCCCCCAGGAGGCAGGCAGGCCTGATCCGCGGGCTGTACTACGAGCGGAGGTGCGGGCCAGGATGAGGATGCTGGCGAACAGGAGGGTGGGCCCAACCGTTTTGGCGCGGGGGGCCTTCGTAGGTCGCCGGGGGCTCGGAGGGCCCTACACGTTCTCCCGCCCTGAATGACCGGCGGCGCCCCTAGCGGCTCGGCTGCTGGCAGAGTGGTAAGGTTAGTCTGGTGCTGGGGTTCGGGGGTCCCCAATCCCCGCATTGCGGTGCCAGGCCCCTTGGGAAGGGCCCCTCGGTGGTCGACCTAGGGTTAGGGTTAACCCTCAGGAGGCCGGCAGTCCTGATCCACCCATTGGGTGGCGAGCGGAGGGGCGGGATGAAGTGAGGGTGCTGACGAGTGCGAGCCTGGACCCAAGCGTTTTGGTGCGGTGGGCCTTCGAAGGACAAGGGGGGCTTGGAGGCCCCTGCCCGTGCTCACGCCCTGAATGACCAGCGGCACCTCTAGAGGCCCGGGTGTCAGCGGGGCAGCACTGTCAGTCCGGCGCTGGAGCTCATGGTTCAGCAGTCCCAGGCGTTGAGGCGCCAGGACCCATCGGACGGGTCCCTGGGGGGCCGACCTAGGGTTTGAGTTAGCCCCCAGGAGTCGGGCAGGCCTGATCCGCCCTCTGTCGGGCGAGCGAAGGGGCAGGCCTAGGTGAGGGCGCTGGCGAGCGGGAGCATCGGCCCAAGCGTTTTGGCACGGGGCGCCTTCAAATGTCACCGTGGGCTAGGAGGGCCCTGCCCGTTCTCATACCCTGTATGACCGGCGGCGCCCCTAGAAGCCCAGATGGTGGCGGAGCGGCAGGTTGAGTCCGACGCTAGGGCTCTGGGGTCCCCAATTACCAGCGTTGTGGCCCCAGACCCCTTGAGAGGGCCCCCTTGGGTGCCGACCTAGGGTTAGGGTTACCCCAGGAGGCCAGTAGGCCCGATCTGCCAGCTGTGCAGTGAGCAGAGGGGCGGGTTGAGATGACGGCGTTGGCGAGCGGGAACGTGGGCCCAAAGTTTTGGAGCGAGGGGCCTTCGAAGGTCACCAGGGGCTCAGAGGGTCCTGCCCGTTCTCCTGCCCTGAATGACCGGGGGTGCCCCTTGTGGCCCGGGTGGCGGTGGGGGGCATGGTGAGTCCGGCGCTGGGGCTCAGGAGTCCCCAATCCCCCTCGTTGCAGCGCCAGGCCCCTTGGGAGGGGCCACTAGGGGGCAGACCTAGGGTTTGGGTTAGCCCCCAGAAGGCCCCCAGGCCTGATCCGCCAGCTGTGTGGCGAGCGGGGGGGAGGGCCGAGGTAAGGGCGCTGGCGAGCCGGAGCGTGGGCCCAAGCGTTTTGGTGCGGGGGTCCTTCGAAGGTCGCCGTGGGCTCGGAGGGCCCTGCCCATTCTCCTGCACTGAATGACCAGCGGCACCCCTAGCGGCCCGGGTGGCGGCGGGGCAGCACGGTGATTCCAGCGCTGGGGCTCGGGGGTCCCTAATACCCGGCGTTGCGGCGCCAGGCCCCTTGGGACGGGCCCCTCGGGGGCTGACCTAGGGTTAGGGTTAGCCCCCAGGAGACTGGAAGGCTCGTTCCACCCATGTGCAGAGAATGGAGGTGTGGGTCCAGGTGAGGTAGCTGGCGAGCGGGAGCGTGGGCCAGAGCATTTGGCTTTGGCTCGGGGTGCCTTCGAAGGTCGTAGGTGGCTCAGAGGGTGCTGCCCGTTCTGTCGCCCTGAAGGACTGGCGACGCCCCTAGCACCCCATGTGGCAGCGGGGCGGCAGGGTGCGTCTGGCGCTGGGACTTGGGGTCCCCAATCCCTGGCATGTGGCGCCAGGCCACTTGGGAGGGGCCCCTTGGGGTGACCTAGGGATAGGGTTAGCCCCCAGGAAGCCAGCAGGCCCGATCCGCCAGCTCTGCAGCGAGCGGAGGGGTGAGCCGAGGTTAGGGCGCTGGCGAGCAGGAGCGTGGAAGCCAGAGTTTTTGTGCGGGGGGCCTTCGAAGGTCGCAGGGGGATCAGAGGGCCCTGCCCGTTCTCCCTTCCTGAATGACTGCCCACGCCCCTAGCGCCCTGGGTGATTGCGGGGTGGCAGAGTGAGTCCAGCAGTGGGGCTCGGGGGTCCCAAACCCCTGGCATTGCGGTGCCAGGCTCCTTGGGAGGGGCCTCTCGGGGGCCGACCTAGGGTAAGTGTTAGCCTCCAGGATTCCAGCAGGCCCCTTCCGCCAGCTCTGCGGCAGGCAGAGGGGCAGGCCGAGGTGAGCGCACTAGCGAGAGGGAGTGTAGGCCCAAGCGTTTTGGTGCGGGGGGCTTCAAAGGTCGCCGGGGGCTTGAAGGGCCCTGCCTGTTCTCTCGCCCTGAAAGACTGGCGGCGCCCCTAGCAGCCCGGGTTGCTGGGGGGTGGCAGGGTGACTCCGGCGCTGGGCTTGGGTGTCCACAATCCCCGGCGTTGTGGCGCCAGGCCCCTTGGGAAGGGCCCCTCGGGGGCTGACCTAGGCTTAGGGTTCGTCCCCAGGAGGCCGGCAAGCCCAGCGCTAAGTGGCTCTGGCAATGTAACAAAAATGCCATACACTTATCTGTAAGAAATAACAGTGTACAGGAACCCTCTTAGCCCTAACATCATCCTTTGTGAATATGGAAGCCAGCCCCAAAGTGGTCGTGGAATTCTGACGAAAAGGCTAAGCACTTTTCTCTGAGTCACCACACTATACAGGGAAAGACCAATGTACATCATCTTTCACGAGTAGGAAGCATTAATGAAAAGGTTCTAGAATTTCGAGGACTCTGACCCATCCTTATTGGTAATAAACCACCGTGTACAGGAAAACACCTTCAACTCTCATCAGCCTCCTCAATCCTGATTCCGATTCAACTTTGGGTGTGTAGGACTAGGGAAATGTCCACATCTTATTGCTAAGAAAGAACGATGTCAGGGTAATGCCCTTCAAGTCACCTCAGCCTTCCTGAAGACGGAAGCAGGAATCAAGGTGGTTATGTTACCATGAGGTAAGGAAGATGAGCATATAAGTGAGAAACAACAGTGGGCAGGACCTCTCTTCCAAGGAACAGTATCTTTGCTTAATATTGAATGTAAGTGGTTGTGGGCATTTGTGAGGTCAAAATCTTGAGTGTTTTGTAAAACCTCTTGGCCATTCACAGATGAGACTAAGGTAGTTGGGGACTCCTAGGCAGTGATTTGTCCACTGTCAAAAATATGAAAAGATAAAAGAGACAGATGAGGTCTCCTCAGGCATTGTCCTTTATCCTCATCCTCCGTGAGGATGGCCATCTCTGGACAGCTCAGTGGCAGCGTCTCATTCACAATGGGGGCATCTGTTCCTCACAGACATCAGGCAGGGAAATGGATTTGGTTCTCTGTGCCAGCCCAGCCACAGCTGCGTGTCACAGCACCCTCTCGTGGGCTCATAAGAGTTTCACTGTCACCAGGCAGGTCATTGTATTTGATAAACCACTGTGAGAGTTTGCAATTGCCTTCATCTACAACCTCCTAGAGGCAAATGCAGGTGTCTGGTACCATGTGAAGTCATGTGAAGGCATTGTGAGAAAGTGTCCTTTTGCTTAAGAAAAACATGGCTGGGGCTCCTGGCTGGCTCAGCCAGTTAAGCATGTGCCTTTGGTTCAGGTTATGATCCCAGGGTTCTGGGATCGAGCCCGGGCTCCCTGCTCAGCAGGAAAGGAGGTAGGGAAATAGCTTAGAACCCACAGAGAATGTGAATAAAGGGGAGTGAAATGGAACTTGGTCTGTGTTTTGCTTTAGGGATTGGAAGTTAGTTTTTTCTCAATTGTGATTGTTCTTGAAACAGAAAAGCTGTATTGTTTTTTTTTTACCTTTTTTTCTAATAACAATTTTTATTATGATATGTTAGTCACTATACAGTATTTCCTTAGATTTTGATGTAGTGTTCCGTGATTCATTATTTGCATATAACACCCAGTGCTCCATGCAATATGTACCTTCCTTAATACCCATCACTGGCCCATCCCAATCCCCCACCCCTCTCCCCTCTGAAGCCCTCAGTTTGTTTCCCAGAGTCCATAGTCTCTCGTGGTTCATTCCCCCTTCTGTTTAGGGTCCATTGTCTAAAGGGACAGACAGTGGAAGTTCACCGAATATAAGATCGAAATTTCATTGTTCATTATAGATGCTGCCAAGTAGTTCCCAGACATTTCATTCTACTGTAGTAATTCATTATACCTGTGCAGGTGCATGTGGAAGACAATTGATGCATGTAGAGTGGTAATAAAACACGCCCCTCAGTAGTAAAATAGTAGAGGATGCACATGTGTAAAATTATTCGACTGCAGCTTCCATGCTTTGCCTTTGGTTCCTTATTATCTATGAAATTGGACAATTTTTGTTCTCTAGGCTTAAAACTCATTGTCAGTATTCAGAGTTTTTCAATGCTGATCTTCTCCTGTATAAGTTACCAAAAACCTAAAATATGTATGAACTTTAAAAAACGCTATATTGAAAAAGACAGCAGGGAAGTTCCATTTTGTGAATATTGTGTCAATAGATCTCTATTTTGACATCAGTGTTCATTAGAAATGATGACATTTCATGTGAGTATAAATATCAATGTGAAAAAGAAAAGGTAGAAAGAACCTTGAATGTTTAAGTAATTGGTGAAATGACAGGTGTGTGTGTGTGTGTGTGTGTGTGTGTGTGTGTGTGTGTGTGTGTAATTGATTTTCAGTGAATGGTTCACCTTCTTGTAGGGACTCCGAGAGAGCCCAGGTGAACCTTTCAATGAGTTGGTATCTGTTTTCAGAACATGGGAATCTCTTAGTCCAATAGTCAATCAGGCAAGCTTTGAGGTCCTGAAGAGTTTCAGTCCTCAGAGATGGTGTTGCAGACCCTTGTGAGCAAACCCTAGGTATGCTCAGAGCCCTCATTAGCTGGTACCAACGTGTGACGATTTCAGACAACATTTCCCAAAGAAGTACCTCTTGAGTCTCTGTCCTTGTCAGTTCCCTACACTTCCTTACACTAGTTATGTGTTCAGTGTGTTTCAGGATAATCCCCACATGTGATTTTTGCTATTTCCTACTAGTCCTATCTGATTCTCATCTTCTTCTTTTATGGTAGGGGTTGGGAAGCAACCTGTGTGTTGTAGGAAGGGGTGTGGTAGTTGTCTGCCTTCAGAGGACCGAATGCTGCCTAGAAATTGTACTGTAGTTTGAGGTCAATTGTCCATCCTCTGAGTGTCAGGAATTCCATCACTTTACTTTGATGCTAGTCTGTTCTTCAAGCTTTCCTCAGAAATAAGGACGTCATCCATCTAGGGAATACTGGTTTGTGTGTATGTTTTCATTTTAGGAAAGGCCTTGCTGCTCCTGAAAATAATACTGTAGAGCACCCTTTCCTGTTCTTATTGGCCATCAGTCAATCTTTTGTGAAGTATTTGTTTATAAATAGACTTTTAATGGTTGATGAGCAGGAATTCTTTATTGACAAGTCTTTGTCAGTGTGTGTATTGCAAATCTGTACTTCCCAGCCTGCGGTTCACTTTTTCATTTTCATATGGTCATAAGATAAGGAGAAATGTCACATTTTTATGAAGTCCCACTGAATTCTTTTAAATGGTTAGTGCACCCTATGTCCTACCCCAAGATTGGCAGGTTCTATGGTTTCTTTCAGAAACTGTCCAATGGGAAGCTACAATCCATCTCAAATTTATAAATTGCATTTTTAATTCTAAGGGTATTTATAGACTGTTTTGGATTTTCTATGTACACAATCGTATTATCTGTGAATAGTCACAATTATCCCCTCAATTCTTATACTTTTTGTTTCTCTTGCCTTCTAACACTGTTAGACTCTCCGATGCCATGTTGAATAGAGCAGCATTGTTGAAGATTTTAATATACCTTTCTCAATATCTGACAGAAAAAGCAGACAAAACATTGGTAACAAATGTGACCTAATTGACATATAGGGAACATTCCATAGTAAGTGCAGAATACATTATTTTCAAGTGGTCATAGACTCTTTACCCAAATAGATGATAGGTGGGGCCACGAATGAAGTCTACAAATGTTAAACCCTGAAATTAACTAGATTCTATTCTTAGACCACAGGCGAATTGAGCCACAGTCATAGCGAAAAGAAAACCAGGAAGTCCTTCAATGTTTAAAAATTAAATGGAACTTTGCTACATATCCTAAAGGTGAGAGAGGGAATCTCAATGGAAATTCTGAACCTTTTCTACGTGAGGGCTCACACACAATGGCACTTTCTTTGTGAAGAGCATAATAATAACCTAGCCAGGAGTTGAGCCTTAAGTCAGAGTTCTGCCTGCCCCAGCCACACCTGGCAGCCTTGGCCTGTGGTCCGCCTCAGCTGTGCTTTCTGGTGGCCCTGAGCTAAGGGGGTCAACATGGCCATATGGAAATGGGAAGCTCCCCACTCATAGTGATGGCGGTTCCCCCTCCCCAGCTAACCTTTCTGGTGGCTCTGAGCTAAGGGGGTCAACATGGCCGTATGGAAATTAGAAGCTCCCCACTCTTATTGATGACGTTGCTATCGTATCGTCCTCACCAGTCCAACAACATGATTTCTGAGTGAACTATGACACAAGCGTGACTTCTTGGCCTTCCTTCAGGTTTGAAAATCATCTGGTGAGTCATCTATTAGAAATATGGATTCAACATGTGTTCTTTCTTCTGGAAAAGAAATAGAACCAATAGCAATTAGGGCTTCCTGAGCACCTGCTCTTGAGAGACATCATACTGGCTCTTTGTAGCATTCTGCCTCTTAAACTTCTCAACTAGGGTGTAGATATTTGTAGGCACATTTTCAGGTGGTTAGACAGGGACTCGGATGATATGAGTCACAGCGGATTTTAGTGTCAGAAACCTAAGTGGGATCCCCAAATTGACTCCAAATCCCTTGTTGTTCCATACAGGGTACTATTTCCCTCTTATCTCTGGTCTTCTCGATCTGGAAACCTATCAAGTATCAGGATTTTCGTGTCATGTGGACAACTGGAACGAATTCAGCGGGCCTTTCACCTCTGCCCATGGTGATTATTAAGATCATTATCTCAGTGGAGGACCTCTGGGTAAGATACTCAAAGATCCTTAGGAACAGAGACAGTATAATATTTTTCTGGTATTAAAGTTACTGAAACCAACTATCATTTTTAGTCCATTCAGGCTCTGGTATGTTCAGAGGGTGCTGTAAAACAGGTCTGAAATAGTATTTAAAAACACTCAGCTCAGCCTCTTCTACAAAGTGAGCCAATGCTTATAAACATGGCTAAAATATTCCCTTACCTACGATGATTTCCCAGCCATCGTAGTGTTTATATGGTATGACTGTGACTTACATTAGTCAACATTTGCAGAGAAAGAACTTAGTGCATCCAGTGGGCATTTCATGTTGAAATTAGTTTGTGACAACGAGCTACTGTGTTTTATTCTGCAGTACAAATGAATAGTGCCAGACATCTCTAAGGTGTCTAGCAGTTCTACAATTCTGATTTTAAGTGGTCTGTGTGCTTCAGAGATTTGGGCAGGAGAAGGGCAGGAGCCCAGAGACTGTGAACACTTCTGTTACCTGTGCTGACCATGGAGCACGTAGCCTTCTGTGGGCATCATTTTGATTTCTTGGTACTCTTGTGAAAGGTGCTTTTGTCTCAAATTCCTCCATTTTAGAAGTAATTATAATGATGAAAGTAATTTTATCTTATATCATCTGTGGGCGCTGATCCTGGGCTCCCAGGGAAGTTATCCCTTTACATTTTACCCGGCTCAAAATGACTAGGCAAAACCTCAAAGCATGGGCCTTGTTTCTGCCCCAAGCATGTTGTACATCTGCTTTGAGAAGAAAACAATAACCAAAAATGCCAACATAAAGATAAGAAAAAATAAAGAACCTCTTTGGCTCCCATAAGATTAAAGTCATACTGACATGTACATACTGAAAACATAAGAAAGAGTCTGTCACTTTCTGGAATCTAAGAAGATCCTCATTGTGGTGTGTAACTCTGTATGTAAAACAAAACAGAAAAAAATACATAAGCCTGCCCCAAAAGTTCCTTCCCCGGAGCACTCCCTTCTTGGTGAAGATTGTGTCTCCCAGGCAGCTGTCCTGACTTGGGTTTGAATAAAGGTCTCTTCCTTTCTCTCTAAAATGTTTTTAAAAGTTCATTCATGCAATGTCGACAATAACAGTGTTTTCTATTTAAGTGAGAAATAAATGTTCCACTCTAGTTGCATTGGGAATAGATGAATTGAGGGTTTCTTTAGAAGAGTAAGTCTGCTTTCCAGAAAAGGCAAGGACATTGGTCTATTGAGAATGAAGATAATTACTGCTAAACAACAAGCATGTGTTGCCCCTTTGCCCAGAAACCGAAGCAGATGTGCAGGCTTTAGGTTAGAGGTGCCTTCTTCTCCCCAGCTGACAGCACTTCTCTGTTCTGGCTCCAAGAAACCCGAGGTTTTGAACGTCACCATCTGAGTCAGCGAGGAAGCTTGTCACAGGACGCCAGTGTTCAGAGAAAGCACAGGTATGTTTGGCAAAATGTCCTATCTATGTCAGGGCTGGAGGTAAAACCTCTCATTATCCCAAAACCTCCTGGGCTTTTCTCTTTTCTCTAGTTGAGCCACAAAGTAAAATTGAAGTAGCTGTCAGCATTCTGGGTTTGGTGCAAGAATTACTTAGTTTCCCTGCAGGTAGAACTTTGCAGGGGATCACAATTTCTCTGTCCATTTATTGCTGACAAATGTATTTTGACCATCTGTTTCCTAGGAACCCTCTTTTATTAGAAAGGGAAGGTGAGATTCACTCTGTGCCTGTTTGTAACATCTAATTTGTTCCTTCATCTAACAGTGTTTATTCAATTGGGCCTAAGATATGGTTGAGTGGCCAGCATCTAGAGTTAGGTGGCTTTTTTTCATCTGATACAGACTTGGATGATGTCATTTGACAAAGGTGATGTTTCATCATTGATTAGTTTATTCATCAGAAGAGTTAAAATTAGGGTGGAGGGAAAATTCAAAATTATCCAAAGCGGCCTGTTCCTGTTTAAAAGTTGAGCTTGACTTTCTAGTTTTACTAAATGTATTATCTCGATATTTTGAGGTGCCATATTCTCTCTGTAGTTTCTTTGGTGGTGGAGTCAGAAGGAGAGTCTGGGAATTCTTTTGGATAGTGGCATGCGGTGGCTTCAAGGGGCTTGGCGTCAGGAGCCTTGGGGTGAAGTCTGCAACTGCTTGCCTAAACCTGGGTGCATCTCCCAGAGGTTTTGTTTCCTCTTATGAAATTGCCGGCAGATAATGTTCTGCTTAAAGGGGAACTCTCCCATCCTGTTGGTGGGAATGCAAAGTGGTGCAACCAGTCTGGGAACCAGTGTGGGGGTTCCTCAAAAAGTTAAACATTGAACAACCCCATGATCCAGCAATTGCTCTCCTAGGTATTTACCCAAAGGATACAAAAATGCGGATTCGAAGGGGGAACATGCACCATGATGTTTATAGCAGCATTGTCCAGAGTAGACAAACTATGGAGAGAATCCCAAAGTCCATGCACTGATGAATGGATAAAGCAGATGTGGGATACATATATATAACGGAATATGACCCAGCTTCAAAAAGAATGAAATCTTACCATTTGCAAGGATGTGGATGGACCTAGAGTGTATTAAGCTAAGCAAAATCAGTGAGGAAAGACAAATATCCTATGCTCTCACGCTTGTGGAATTTCAGAAAGAAAACAGAGGAACAGAGTTGAGGGGTGGTGAGAGTGGCAAACAAGGAAATAGACTCAACCTTGGAGAACAAACTGAGTGTTGCTGCAGGACAGGGGCGTGGGGGGAAGAGTTAAATCGGTGAGGGGTATTAAGGAGGGCACTTGTGATGAGCACCAGGTACTCCTTGCAGGTGAGGAATCACTAAATCCTACCCCTGAAGCGAATATTCCATGGCATGTGAACTAACTGGAATTTAATAAAAGAAGAAAGGAAAAAGTGTTCTGCTTCATGAAGAGTGAGGTAAAATTGTAGTGATTTGAGCTGTAGTCTTCTATAGATGATATTTGTAAAACACCCTGTTGTAGGATACACTAGTTTCTTATCACATAAGGAGTCCTCAGAAAGCTGCAATGAAAGATTCAGGTCTCAGAGCATGTTCATGTTCCACTGATATGTTACAGTTTGCACAGGTAGGAAAGAAGGTGGAGAGAAAGGCAACAGAAGGGGAAAGTAGGTGTGAACCTTTCATTAGTTAGCGTTATAGCTTTCTCATGAAAGCCTTGCGCCAGTGTGATTTTGGAAGCAGAGAGGTAATCCGGGAGCTTTGCAGGAGATGGGGGAGTTGCAGGTCTGGGTAAAGCTGACAGGGGTCCCAGAGGAGAGCTGAATGCATTCTGCAGCAGGGTGTGTTCAGTGTGGGCTCCAGGGGTGGCTGTGGGTCTCCTGGGTGAGAGTTGTGACAGGTGAGGGCTGTGTGCAAGTTCCTGGCTGAGGACAAGGGAGGCACAGGCGGAGAGCTGGCAGAGAACCTTCTTCTGGGCCACCAGCCTCACCCAACACAAACAGCCTCATCTTCTGTCCCTGTCACTCCAATTCAGACTTCTCCGAAGGTGAGTGAGAACACATCAAGAGCATTCTGAACAAAAGGGAAAGCATGTGCAATGGCTCTGGGGCAGGAGAATTCCAGGTATGTCCAGGAGCAGCAAGAAGGCCCTGTGGCCACAGGAGACAGCTTAGGACATGAGCTCAGAGAGGTGACAGAGGGTGACAGAAAGCCATTCCAGGGCTATAACCCCATGAGACCCTGTTTCACTGGGCCATCGTGGCTACAGTGTTGAGAACAGATGACAGAGGGTTGAAGATGGCAAGGCAGGTCAATGACGAAGCTTTTCCAGTTACTCAGCCACTGTGGACCAGACAAGTGTCCTTGGATGGAGTGGTTAGGCCTATTCTGGGTCTATTTTGAAGATGGAGCTCACAGGATTTGCTGATGGGTTAGCTATTAGAAGCAGGAGAATGGAGGAATTGGGGTAACTCCCAGCTGTTGTGGGTTGTCCTGATTGAGGGGAAGGAGAGGGTTTCTGGGGGTAGGAGGTAGTCCGTGTTCTGCATGCTGAGGAAGGTGCCTTTCCCAGTGGATCTGCTGAGGTTTGTGTCTGGAAGAACCTTTCACATCTCCTCCCTCAGCATTGCTTAAGTACAATTATCCCCCACTTTTTGAACGTTCACAGTAAGACACTGGGCATTCTTGAAAGAACTACGTTTATTACCCAGCTTCAGTAAGAGGAAGATACCTGAAGAGGATTTTCCTCTTATGAAAAAAGGTGAACAGTGAGAATCGCGTTCAGCATCTGTTTTGGGGAAAAGCACAACAGAGGTGGCATGCACCCTAACCAGCTCCTTCTGCTGGGAACCGCTCTCCGCATCCAGCCACCAGCACTTTGAATGGTGTCTGTGAGCCTCTGCTGTGCTTTATCTTCATTTATGCTGGGCCTCCGTTAGAAACTTGTGTCCTGAGGCCTAAGAAAAATCAAAGAGAAGGAATTTTGGAGTCTGAGCACACTAAATGTTCCGTGTAAATTAATGGCCATTCCTTCTTGACACCATTTCTGCTGTGCAAGGTTTCTCAGAAGTCCTGTACTTTTGAAGAGCAGGGAAACCTATACCCCATGCTGTGGGGTTAGTTTTAGTCTCCATGCTGGACAGAACATTTCATGACTGTCGGATTTTCTCACTCAAACATTGAGACTTGGACCACCTTCGCCCGTTTCTACCACCCCGTCCCCGAATCTGGCACCTACCAATCTGCTCTCAGTATCTATGCGTTCAGTATTTGTTTATTCCACGTGGAATGTACATGAGAGCATCTGGTATTGGTCTTCCTGTGTCTGAGTTACTTGGCATAAGGCCCCCAAGGTCTGTGTTTCCATGTCTGGTTCTTGTGAATAATGCTGCAGTGAATGTGGGAGTGCATCTGTCT
Source organism: Ursus americanus (assembly GCF_024610735.1). Lineage (NCBI taxonomy): Eukaryota > Metazoa > Chordata > Mammalia > Carnivora > Ursidae > Ursus > Ursus americanus. The sequence goes on along the minus strand of NW_028273691.1, from coordinate 233,884 downwards.
TTTTGAGGCAGTATTTTTGTGTTCTCTGAATCAATACTCATTAGAGCCATTACTGGGTCATGGGGTAGTTGTATTTATTTTTTCAGGAACCTCCATACCGTTTGTCACAGTGGCTGCACCAATTTCCATTCCCACCAACAGTGCACAGTGTCTCCTCGTCTGCACACCCATGACCCCACTTTTTGTCTGTCTCTGGGACAATTGCTGTTCCAACAGTTGGGAGGGGATAGCCGATTGTGGGTTTGACTGATGTTTCCCTGACGATGATTAGTGATGTCGAACAACTTTTTCTGTCTGTTGGCACCTGTGTGCCATCTTTGGAAAGTATGTATTCACATATACCCCCCATTTTTATACCTTTTTTTGTTTGTTTGTTTTGATTTGTATGAGTGTTGTGTGTATTTTGGATATTAGCCTCTTCTCACACATATGATTCACAGATATATTTTTCTTATTGGGTCAGTGGCCTTTTAAGTTTTTGCTGGTTTCTTTTGCCGTGTGGAAGATTTCAGTTTGATGTTGTTCCACTGGTTTATTTTTGCTTTTGTTGTCTTTGCATTTGGTGTCCGATCTGAAGACTCTTTGCCAAAACCAATGTCGAGAGACTTAGTACCTGTGTCTTCTTGGAGGTTTATGGATTCAGATCTTATGTTCAAATCATTCATCCATTAAAAATTTTGTGTGTGGTGTAAGAAAGTGACCCAGCTATATTCTTCTGCATTTAGTGTCCAGTTTGCCTGTTACCGCTCACTGAAGAAACAGTCCTTCCCTCATGGCATATCTTCTCCTGCTGTGTCATAAGTTAGGATCATCTACGTGTGGGTAAGTTTCTGAGCTTTCTGTTCTGTTCCACTGACCTGGTGTCTGTGTTTCTGCCAGTACCATCCTGTTTTGATGACAACAGCTTTATAATCCTGCTTGAAATCCAGGAGTGTGTTGACTGCACCTTTCTTTCTCCAGGTTCCTTTGGGTATTTGGGGTCTTTAGTGACTCCATCCAAGTTTGAGGACTGTTTTCTATTTCCTCGAATAATGCCACTGGAATTCAGATAGGGATTTCATCACATCTGTCGATTGCTTTGGGTACGATGGACATGTTCACATAATTAACTCTTCCAGTTAAGGAGCATGGCGTATGCTTCCATTTGTTTGTGTTGCCTTCCAAATCTTTGACCCATACATTCCGCCCCCCTCGACAGATATGTTTTTCATTTCTTTTCTGCCATGTGTTGAGTGTACTATGTCTTTCTCATTTTTGGTTACTTTTATTCCTAGATTTTTTTGATGCAATTGTAAATGGCATTGCTTTTTTAATTTCTCTTTACGATATGTGTCATCAGTATACAGAAATGCAAGAAGTTGGGTCATCTGGGTGGCCCCATAGGTGAAGCATCTGCCTTCAGCTCAGGTCATGATCCCAGAGTTCTGGGATTGAGCCCCGTGCTGGGCCCCCGCTTAGCAAGGGTCTGCTTCTCCCTCTTTCTGACACTCCCCCTGCTCGTGGTTTTTCTCTTCCTGTCAAATAAATAAATAAAATCTGAAAAAAAATAAAGACAACAGGTCTCTGTATATTGACATTATATCCTGCAGCTTTCTTGAATTTTTTTATTCTAACAGTTTTTTTTTTGTGTGTGGAATCTTTCGGGATTTCATGTCATTTGCAAATAGTGACAGTTTTCCTGTATGGATTTCATATCTTTCTCTTTTTTTAAAATGATGTTAGTCACCCTACAGTACTTCATTTGTTTTTGATGTAGTGTTCCATGATTCATTGTTTGCATATAACCTAGTGCTCATTATGACACGTGCCCTCCTTAATACCCATCACCAGGATAACCCATTCCCCTACCCCTCCCTTTCTGCAACCTTCAGTTTGTTTCCCAGTGTCAATAGTCTCTCATGGTTCATCTCCCCCTCTCATTCCCCCCCTTCACTTTTCCCTTCCTTCTCCTAATGTCCTCCATGCTATTCCTTCCATTCCACATAGGAGTGAAACCATATGATAATTGTCTTTCTCTGCTTGACTTAATTTCACTTAGCATAATCCCCTCCTGGTCCATCCACGTTGGTGCAAATGGTGGGTATTCATCCTTTCTGATGACTGAGTAATAGTCCATTGTACAGATGACCACATCATCTTTGTCCATTCATCTGCTGAAGGACATCATGGCTCCTTCCACAGTTTGGCTGTTATGGACATTGCTGCTATGAACATTGGGATACTGGTGCCCCTTCTTTTCATTACTCTGTGTCTATGGGGTAAATACCCAGTAGTACAATTGGTGGGTCGTAGGATATCTCTGTGTTTAACGTCTTGAGGAGCCTCCATATTGTTTTCAAAAGTGGCTGTACCAGCTTGAATTCTCACGAGTAGTGTAAGAGGGTTCCCCTTTCTCCACATCCTCTCTGACTTTTTTTTATTTCCTGTCTTGTTAATTTTTTTCAAGATTTTATTTATTTATTCCACAGAGATAGAGACAGCCAGCGAGAGAGGGAACACAAGCAGGGGGAGTGGGAAAGGAAGAAGCAGGCTCATAACGGAGGGCCTGATGTGGGGCTCGATCCCATAATGCCAGGATCACGCCCCTAGCCGAAGGCAGACACTTAACTGCTGTGCCACCCAGGTGCCCCCTGCCTTGTTAATTTTAACCGTTCTATCTGGTGTAAGGTGGTATCTCATTGTCGTTTTGATTTGTATTTGCCTGATGGCAAGTGATGTGGAGCATTTTTTCATGTGTCTGTTGGCCATTTGTGTTTCCCCTTTGGAGAAGTATCTCTTTGTGTCTTCTGCCCATTTTTTGGGTGTCGAGTTAGAGGAGTTCTTTATAGATCTTGAATACCAGCCCTTTATCTGTAATATCATTTGCAGATATCTTCTTCGATTCCATAGATTGCCTTTTTGTTTTGTTGATCGTTTGCTTTGCCGAGCAGAAGCTTTTTATCCTGATGAAGTGCCAATAGTTCATTTTTGCTTTTATTTCCTTTGCCTTTAGAGACGTGGCTTGCAAGAAGTTGTTGTGTCCAAGGTTGAAGAGTTCTTTTGATTTTGATATGAGACAGGAATCCATTATCTTCCTTTCCTGATTGTATTGGAGTCCTCTGTCTTTCTTGGTGAGTCTATCTAAGTTTGTCAGTTTTGTTTATCTTTCCAAAAAAGGCAGCTCTCATTTTCGTTGTTTTTTTTTTTTTTTGTCTTTTTAGTCTCCTTTGGATTTATTTATGCATTCCTTTTTGTTATTTCCTTATTTCTACTAATTTGGGGCTTTGTTTGTTGTTTTTTTTTCTACTTCTTTACCACATAAATCAGGTTGTTTATTGGAGAGCATTCTCATGGATTGATGAAGACTTGAATTTCTACGAATGTCCCCCATAAAGCTACTTTTGCTGCATCCCATAAGTTTTTGTAAGTTGTCTTTTGCATCAGTGTCAAGGTACTTCTAAAAATTTTTTGTTTTCTTCTTTGACTGTTGGTTGTTCAGTAGCATGTTGTTAAGTCTCCACATATTTTTTTAAGATTATTTGAGTATCTGACAGAGAGTGAGACTGCGAGAGAGGGAACGCAAGCAGGGGGGTGGGAGAGGGAGAAGCGGGCTTCCCACTGAGCAAGGAGCCTGATTCGGGGCTAGATCCCAGGATCCTGGGATCACGACCTGAGCTGAAAGCAGATCCTTAACGACTGAGCCACCCAGGCCCCCCAATCTCCACCTATTTTTGACTGTCCCATTTTTTTCTTGAGACTGATTTCTAGTTTCATATCATTGTGGTTGGACAAGATTTGAAGCAGAAGGTGAAAAGAGCATTCAGATGAAAGGTTTGTTTCCTGGAGGGTTTTTTGAGGCATACCATGAGTTCAGTGGGGATGGAGGAAGGTTTTGTGAGACGGGGGTTGGGGTTAACCCTTGTTAGAATTACTGACTACTACCATGCAGGCTGTGTGCTACTGTTCACACCATAGTCCTGATGGACTTGTACTTCATTAGAAATATTTTCTAGGAGGTGTAGCCATAGCCTTCTCTAAAAGAAAGGTACCATGTGGGTTTATGGCATGACCCCAGGTCAGCAACCAGGATGTATGGTATTGTGGGGGATCAGAACCAGGCTTTCTGTGGGAAGTGACAGAAATGGGGTATGGTGAGCTCCATGACCATAGGTGAGGTCCCGAGTGACCCACTGGGTGTTGGGTTCTGTGGATCTGTCTCATCAGGTGCTGTGGAATTCAGGGACACCCTCCTGTCTGTGGATTTGTGTGGAAACAGGTAGACATCAGTGTCTGGCCTGGCATGAGGGTCGCACTGGACCGCCACCAGAGGTGCAGCGTGCGGGGGAGCCACTGCTTGGTTTCCATGAAAGCTGACCAGGGTCTGTGACCGTGATTCCTAGCAGCTGCAAGGGGAGAGGAGGCCGGGGTGGTGCACACTTCCTAGACTTGTGGTCAGGACTAGTCTGGAGCCCACTGAAGTCAGCCACACCTGACACAGAAGGCACCCAGTTAGTGTAGCTGTGGGCACTGCTCCCATGTTACTTTCAGGCTGGCTCCGTGCTGCCACCTCCTGCTTTTCATCATCATCTTCAAGGTCATGTGCCTCTGTTCTTGCCCCATGGCCTCTGGAGTATTGTCCGTCCTCCATCTGGCCCTCGTCCCTGGTGCCCTGTGCAGTCCGATGACAGGGTAGCCTTCTCGAGACAAACATCTGGCCCTGATGGAACACTTCCATGGATCTCGTGTGATGCGAGGTTGATACCCTGCCCTGGAAGGGGGCTGCAGGTCCCCAATCAGGAGAGCCATGTCTCCCTTTTCAGCATGGCCTCCCCTCCCCTCAGTCTTCTTCAGGGAAACTCTCCCCACTTCCTGAGATGACAGCTCTGAACTTAAAAATGAATGTTATTTTACATATCTCTATGCCTTAGTTCATCCATGGCATGTCTTTCAACCCCGTTAGTGGTTTTTTTTTTAGCAGTTCTGAAGGGCAGTCTGCTCAAGGAGGGGATGACCTGGGTGGGGCAGCTTTCCCTCTCATCTCCCTCAGCATGTCTCTGAGCCCTGGGGCCAGCTATCCCACTGAGGATTGAGGGACCAGAGACAGCCCATCCTGAGCCCAAGCTGTGTCAGCTGTGTAGACTGATGCGTGTCGGAGCGGTGGGCAGCTGGCATGGGCCAGGAGCAGGCAGTGTCTCCTTCTCATTCCATCCCTCCCTTCCTCCCAGAGGTAGCTCAGAGCAGCCTTCAACCGCTGCATCTCCAGATCCCTTGACCTGTGCCTCCTGTGTTCAGCTGGTGACCTTGGAGTTTCGCATGAATTCTCCCACCTGTACCCTTTCCCGTAGCAGTTCCTGGATCAGGGAAGGGGTCTGACCCTTGTCTGATTTTGGTCTTCTTCCTGTCCCGCAGCAAGCCCACCCACCTTTGCATCTTCCATGTATGTGCTTGGAAGCAAGCCCATCCACAGGAAACCTATTAGCCAAAGGGATCCAGGCAATGAACATTGAAGTAGAGATCCAGGATCCATAATAAACCTGCTCTGAAACCTGTCCCAAAGTCTGTGACTCTCTCACACTGAAACAGAAACAATAATAGCTTTCTGGACTGTGAAGTGACATGTGTCTCTACCTCCAATCTTGAAGGCCTAGGTGCTGAGCCTGGACTGAAAAGGACCATGGCTCCCGCGGGCTGGGATCCACGATAAGAACTCAGTGAAATCTGAATTTGAGGCATGAAGTGAATAATTATTGTAGAGTGAATCCTCCCAAGTGAGGCTTATGCACATTGCACAGGAAAAGATTTTTCAAAGAGGTTCCTGAAAGAAAAATCTTTTAAAAAATTTATTTTAATTCCAGTAGAGCTAACATACAGTGTTACATTTGTTTCAGGTGTACAATAGAATGATTCAGTAATTATATATTACTAGTGGTCATCAAGAAAAGCGTCCTCTTAATCCCCTTCATCTATTTCACTCATCCCTCTATCCACCTCCTCTCTGGTAACCATCCGTTTGTTCTCTATTGTTAAGAGTTTGTATTTTGGTGTATCTCCTTTTTCTCTTTTAGTTATTTATTTTTGTTTGTTTCTTAAGTTCCCCATTAGAGTGACATCGTATGGGATTTTTCTTTCTCTGCCTGATTTTAGTTAGGATAATACTCTCCTGCTCCATCCATGTGTCTGCAAATGGCAAGGTTTCATTCTTTTTCAAGCCGAGTAATACTCCATTGTGTGTGTGTATGTGTGTGTGTGTGTGTGTGTGTGTGTGTCCGTGTGTGTGTGTGTGTGAATACACACATCTATCATCTCATTTGTCAATTTTTCTACAGACACTTGGGTTGCTTCCATATTGTGATATTGTAAATAATGGTGCAAGAAACATAGGGGTGCACGTATCCTTTTACGTTACTGTTTTCCTATTTTTGTGTAAATAGGAGTAGTGTGATTGTTGGATCATAGGGTAGTTCTATATTTAATTTTTTGAGGAACCTTCGTACTGTTTTCCATGGTGGCCACCACAGTTTGCATTCCCACCCACAGTTCGCGAGGATTCCCCTTTATCCACATCCTCCCAACACCTGCTCTTTGTTGTGCTTTTGATGTTAGCCATTCTGACAGGTTTGAGGTATTACCTCATTGTCCTTTGGATTTACATTTTCCTGATGATGGGTGATGGTGAACATCTTTTCACGGGACTGTTGGCCATTTGTATTTCTTCTTTGGAGAAATGTCTGTCCATGTCTTCTGCCTATTTTTTAACTGGATTATTTGTTTTTTTGGGGGTCGAGTAGGATCAGTTCTATATGTTTTGGACACTATCCCTTCATTGCATATGATCTTTGCAAATATCTTCTCCCTTTGAGTAGGTTGTCTTATTATTTTTACGTTTTCATTGTTCTTCTGCCGTGTGGAAACTTTTTATTTTACTGTATTCCCAATAGTTTATTTTTGCTTTCATTTCCTTTGTCAGGACACAGTCCAGAAAAACGTTGGTATGGTCCATGTCAAGAAGTTACTGTCTTCCCTCCTGTAGGATTTTTATGGATTCAGGTCTCATATTGAGGTCTTGAAACTGTTTTGTGTTTGTCTGTATTGTGTAAGAAAGCAGTTTAATTTCATTCTTTTGTGCGTAGCTGTCTAGTTTTCCCAACACCATTTGTTGTAGAGACTGTCCTTTTCCCTTTTGATATCGTTGCTTGCTTTGTGGAAGATTCATGGACCACATAATTGTGGGTTTCTGTCTGAACTTGTATCCTGTTCCTTTGGTCGCTGTGTCTATTTTTGTGCCATACTGTCTTGTTAGGATGACTGCAGCTTTGTAGTATAACGTGAAATCTGAAATTGTGAGTCCTCCAGCTTTGTTTTTCTTTTCCACATTGCACTGGCTGTTCGGAATCTTTAGTGGTTCCATACAAATGTTTAGGATTGTTTATTCAAGGTCTTTTGTTCTTTAATTTAAATTCAATTAGCCAACTTACAGTACATCATTAGTTTCAGATGTAGTCTTCAATCAATTTTCAGTTGTGTGTAACACCCAGTGCTCATTGTATCGTGTGACCTCCTTAATGCTACTCACCCAGTTACCCGCCCCCCCCAACTTCTCCTCCAACAATCATCAGTTTCTTGTGATAGTTAAGAGTCCATCATGGGTTTTCCCCCTCTCTGATGACTTCCCATTCTATTTTCCCTTCCTTCCCCTATGGTCTTCTTCCTTGTTTCTGATATTCCACATAGGAGTGAAAGCATATGATCATTGTCTTTCTTTCATTGACTTATTCCACTCAGCATAATACCCTCCAGCTCCACCCAGGTCAGTGTGATGGTAAGTATTCATCCTTTCTGATGGCTGAGTAATATTCCATTATATATATGATCCACATCTTCTTTATCCATTCATCTATCCATGGTCATCTGCACTCCTTCCACAGCTTGTCTATTATGGATATTGCTGCTATGAACACTGTGGTGCATGTGTCCCGTCTTCAGTACCTGTCGCTTTGGGGTAAATACCCAGTAGTGCAATTGCTGGGACATAGGGTAGCTTTATTTATAACTTCTTGAGGAAACTCCGTACCATTTTCAGGAGTGGCTGTACCGGACTGCATTCGTATAGGAGTGTAAGAGGTTTCCCGTTTCTCCACATCCTCTCCAACATGTATAGTTTCATGTCTTCTTATTTTTAGATATTCGGCCTCGTGTGATATGGCATCTATAGGGGTTTAGATTTGCATTTCCCTGAAGCCAAGTGATATGAAGCATTTATGCATGTATCTTTTGGTCACCAGTACGTCGTCATCAGTGAAGTGACTTCCCATTTTAATCCATCTCAAGAGCTAAAGCTGGGTAAGGCACTGAAGCTGGATAATGCCATCAGTTGGAATTGTGGAGAATTTCAAAAGATCTCCGTGGAGAGCAAGTTCAGTGTGAAGCTACTAATTGGATCCGGGGACATCTCTGAAAGTGGGGTTGCCTGGGATGGGCTGAGGGGACCCTCTGATTTTCCTATGAATCCTTGCTGCAGCCCCAAATGGACAGTTTCCTGCTGTGGGGCAGGCTGAGTCTTCTAGTCGTGCAGAGGTGAGCCCAATGCCTGGTGCCTTGGAGGCAGGCAAACTGGGAGGGACCCTCAGCAGAAGACCCAGGGTTAGGTTAGGCCTCAAGGACAGCAGGTCTGAACTGCCCAGTGCTCAGAGAACTCCCAGGCCGAGTGAGATGAGGGCACAAGGGCGGGTGAGTGTGAGCCTTGGGGTTTCATCCGGAAGGGCCCACAAAGGTCGGGGTTCACCAGAAGGGGCTCTCAGGGGGTGCCCCAATTCTCTTGCCCTGACTGCTCTGTTGTGCACCAAAATGGTACAGTTTACTGTGGGCTGCAAGCTGAGTCCTATGGTGGGGCTTGGGTGTCCCCAATCCCCCGGACTGTGGTGCCAGGACCCTGGGGAGGGGCCCCTCTGTGGCCAACCTAGGGTAAGGGTTAGGGTCCCGGAGTCCGGCAGGGACAATCTGCAGGCTGTGAGGTGAGCTTTGTGGAGGGCTGAGAGGAGGCCATGGGGGAGGGTGAGCATGGGCCTCAAGGTTGGGGCACGGGGGGCTGCCAAATGTGGGGACGGGCTCTGAGGGCCTCCCCAAGTTCTCATGCCCTGTAGGCTCCATAGAGCCCCAAGGGGCAATGTTTCCTGTCAGGTGGCAAGCTGAGTCCTCTGGTGGGGTACAGGTATCCCAATTCCCCGGGGCTGCGGTGTAAGGCTCCTGGGGAGGCCCCCACACCTGCGGCCGACCTAGGGCTAGGGTTAGGCCCCAGGAGCCCCGCAGGCCCGATCTGCTGGCTGTATGGCTAGCTACACGGGCTGAGGTGAGGGTGTGGGGAGGGTGAGCGTGGGACTCAGGGTTGGGGTGTGGGAGGCCGCCAAAGTTCGCTGGTGGCTCAGGAGTGCCCTCCTGGTTCTCCCGCCCTGAATGCTCTATGGCCTCCCAAGGCGCATGGTTTCCTGTGGGGTGGCAGACTGAGTCCTGCTGTGGGGCTCAGGTGTCCCGAATCCCCGTGGCTGCGGCTCCAGGCTCCTGGGGAGGGGCCCCTCCACAGATGAACTAGGGTTAGGGTTGGCGCCCAGGAACCCCGCAGGCCAGATCTGCCCACTATGTGGCGATCTCTGCCATGGGCTGAGGTGAGGGTGCGGGCTGGGGTGAGCATGGACTTCAAGGTTGGGTTTAGGGATCACCAAAGTTCGCCGGGGGCTCTGGGGGCCCTCCTGGTTCTCCCGCCCTGAATGCTCTATAGCCTCCCAAGGGGCACGGTTTCCTGTGGGCTGGCAGGCTTTGTCCTGCAGTGGGGCTCAGGTGTCCCCAGTCCCTGGGGCTACGGCACCGGGCCCCAGGGGAGGGGCCCTACCCAGCTGACCTAGGGTCAGGTGTAGGCCCCAGGAACCCGGCAGGCCTGATCTGCCGGCTCTGCGATGAGCTCGGTGGCAAGCTGAAGGGAAGGCGTGGGGTGTGATGAGCGTGGGCCTCAGGGTTGGGGTGTATGGGGCCGCCGAGGATCGCTGGGGGCTCAGGGGGGCACTACCAGTTCTCCTGCATGGGATGCTCTGTGGCGCCCCAAGGGGCATGGTTTCCTGAGGGCTGGCAGGTTGAGTCCCGTGGTGGTGCTCAGGTGTACCCAATCCCCGGGGTTAGGGTATGGATTAGGGTATGGGTTCAGGTTAGGGTATGGGTTACGGTTAGGGTATGGGTGAGGGTAGAGGTTAGAGTTAGGGGAAGGAGAGGGTACGGGTTAGGGTTGGGTTTAGGGGTTACAGGTTAGAGGTTATGGGTTAGGGTACAGATTAGGGTTTAGGGTACGGGTTAGGGTTTAGGGTTTGGGGTTAGGGTTGGGGTTAGGGTTGGAGTACAGGTTAGGTTTAGGGTATGGGTTAGGGTTAGGGTACGAGTTAGGGTACGCATTAGGGTATAGTTTAGGGTACGTGTTAGGGTACGGTTTAGGGTAAGTGTTGTCGTACGGATTTGGGTACGGTTTAGGGTATGGGTTAGGGTTAGGGTACGGGTTAGGGTTAGGTTACAGTTTAGGGTTATGGTACAGGTTAGGTTACGGTTTAGGGTTAGGGTTAGGGTACGGGTTAGGGAACGGGTTAGGGATAGGTATAGGGTACGGTTTAGGGTTAGGGTATGGGTTAGGGTACAGGTTAGGGTACAGGTTAGGGTTAGGTATGGGTTAGGGTATGGGTTAGGGTCCGGGTTTGGGATAGTGTACGGGTTAGGGTATGGGTTAGTGTACGGGTTAGGGTATGGGTTAAGGTTAAGGTAGGGTACTGGTTAGGGTAGGGTACGGGTTACGGTTTAGGGTTTAGGGTTACAGTTAGGGTACGGGTTAGGGTTAGGTTATGGGTTGGGTTAGGGTACAGGTTATGGTACGATTTAGGGTATGGGTTAGGGTCAGGGTTTAGGGTTTAGGGTTAAGGTTAGGGTACAGGTTAGGGTACGGGTTAGGTTTAGGTTTAGGGTTAGTTTACGGGTTAGGGGTAGGGTTAGCTGAAGGGGTAGCGTTAAGGGTAGGGTTAGGGTTTGGGGTTAGTGGTTAAGGTTAGGGTTTATTGTTTAGGGCTTCGGGATTAGGGTTAGGGTTTAGGGTTTAGTGTTAATGTTAGGGTTTAGGGTTTAAGGATTAGGGGTTATGGTTAGATTTTGGGTAGGGTTAGGGGTTAAGGTTTAGGGTTTAAGGTTAGGGGTTAGGGTTTAGAGTTAGGGTTAGACCTCAGTAGGCCAGCAGGACCAATGTGCCGGCTGTGCGGCGAGCAGAGGAGTGGGCCGAGGTGAGGGCGCTGGCTAGCGGGAGTATGGTATCCAGCGTTTTGGCGCAGGGGCCTTTGAACGTCGCTAGAGGCTCAGAAGGCCCTGCCCGTTCTAACACCCTGAATAACCGGTGTGCCCCTAGCGGCTCCGTTGGCGGTGGGGCAGCAGAGTGAGTCCCACGCTGCGGCTCGGGTAATCCCAATCCCCGGTGTTGCAGTGCCAGGACCCTTGGGAAGGGCTCCTCGTGAGCCGACCTAGGGTTAGATTTAGACCCCATTAGGCCGGCAGGCATGATCCTCTGGCTAGGCGGCTAGAGGTGGGTGGGCCGAGGTAAAGGTGCTGGGGAGCGGGATGGTGGGCCCCTGCATTTTGGCGCGGGAGGCTTCAAATGTCGCCAGTTTCTCCAGGGCCCTGTCTGTTCTCCCACCCTGAATGACCGGCGGCGCCCCTAGCGGCCCAGGTGGCAGCGATGTGGGAGGTTGAGTCTGGCTCTGGGGCTTGGGGTACCAGATCCCCGGCGTAGTGGCACCAGGACCCTTGGGAGGGGCCCCTGGGGCGACGACCTAGGGTTAAGGTTAGCCCCAAAAAGACCGTCAGGCCCAATTCGCACACTGTGCGGCGAGTGGAGATGCGGGCCGAGGTGAGGGCGCTGGGGAGCAGGAAAGTGGGCCCAAGCGTTTTAGCGCAGGAGGTCTTCGAAGGTCGCAAGGGGCTCAGAGGGCCCTGCCCCTTCTCCCTCCTTGAATGATCGGCGGCGCCCTTACTGGCCCAGTTGGCGGCAGGGTGGCAGGTAGAGTCTGGCGCTGGGGCTCGGGTGTCCCCAATCCCCGGTGTTGCGGTGCAAGGCCCCTTGGGAGGGGCCCCTCCTGGGCCGACCAAATGTTAGAGTTAGTCCCCAGGATGTGGGCAGGCCTGATCTGCCGGGTGTGCGGCAAGCGGAAGGGCGGGCCGAGATGTGGGTGCTAGCGAGCAGGAGTGTGGGCCCAAGCGTATTCGCAAGTTGGACCTTCGAAGGTCTCCAGGGGCTCGAAGGGCCCTGCCTGTTCTCCCGCACTGAATGACCGGCAGCGCCCATAGCGGCTCGGGTGGCGTCGGGGCGACAGGGTGAGTCTGGCGCTGGAGCTCAGGGGTCCCCAATCCCTGGCATTGCTGCGCCAGGCCCCTTGGGAGGTTCCCCTCGGGGGCCAACCTAGGGTTAGGGTTAGCCCCCAGGAGGCCCGCAGGCCTGATCCGCTGGCTGTGCGGCCAGCAGAGGGGCTGGCTGAGGTGAGGGCGCTGGTGAGCGGAAGCATGGGCCCAAGCATTCTGGCGCCTGGGGCCTTAGAAGTTCACTGGGACTGGGAGGGCCCTGTCCATTCTCCCACCCTGAATGACCGGCGGTGCCCTAGCTGCCTAGGTGCCGGCGGGGCAGCAGGGTGAGCCCGGCACTGGGGCTGGGGGTCATCAATCCCCAGTGTTGCGTCGACAGTCCCCTTGGGAGGGGCCCCTGGGGGGCCAACCTAGGGTTAGGGTTAGCTCCGAGGAGGCCGGCAGGCCCGATCTGCCAGCTGTGTGGCGAGCGGAGGGGCAGGCCGATGTGAGGGCGGTGAAGAGCAGGAGCGTGGGCCCAAGCGTTTTGGCGCGGGAAGCCTTCGAAGGTCGCTGGGGGATCGGAGGACCCTGCCCGTTTTCCCGCCCTGAATGACCTGCGGCGCCCCTGGGGCCCGGGTGGCGGCAGGGCGACAGGGTGAGTCCGTCGCTGGGGTTGGGGGGTTCCCAATCCCTGGTGTTGCGGCACCAGGCCCCTTTGCAGGGGCCCCTCGGAGGCTGACCTAGGGTTATGGTTAGCCCCCAGGAGGCCGCAGGCCCAATCCACCGGCTGTGCGGTGAGCAGAGGGGAGGGCCGAGGTGAGGGCGCTGGCGAGCGGTAACGTAGGCCCATGAGTTTTGGCGCGGGGGGCCTTCGAAGGTCGCCGGGGCTCAAGAAGCCCTGCCCGTTCTCCCACACTGAATGTCCGGCGGTGCCCCTAGCGGCTCAGTTGCCGGCGGGGGAGCATGGTGAGTCGGATGCTGGGGCTAGGGGTCCGCAAACCCAGGTGTTCCGGTGCCAGGCCCGTTGGGAGGGGCCTCTCGGGGGCCGACGAAGGGATAGGGTTAGCCCCCAGGAGGCTGGCGGGCCCTATCCGCCGGCTGTGCGGCGAGCGGAGGGGCGGGCCGAGGTGAGGGCACTGGCTACCGGGAGAGTGGGCGCAAGCTTTCTGGCGCGGGGGGCCTTCGAAAGAGGCCGGGGGCTCCAAGGGCCCTTCCCGTTCTCCCGCCCTGAATGACCGGTGGTGCCACTAGCGGCCTGTGTGGCGGCGGGGCAGCACGGTGAGTCCAGCACTGTGGCTCGTGGGTCTCCAATGCCCGGCATTGCCGCTCCAGGCACCTTGGCATGAGCCCCTCCGAGGGTGAGCTAGGGTTAGGGTTAGCCCCCAGGAGGCCGGCAGGCCCGATCTGCCAGCTGTGTGGCGAGCGGAGGGGCAGGCCGAGGTGAGGGCGCTGAAGAGCAGGAGCGTGGGCCCAAGCGTTTTGGTGCGGGGGCCTTTGAAGGTCACCAGGGGCTCGGAGGACCCTGCCCGTTCTCCCGCCCTGGATGACCGGCGGTGCCCCTAGAGGCCCGGGTGGCAGCGGGGCGGGAGGGTGAGTCTGGCGCTGGGGCTTGTGGGTCCGGAATCCCAGGCATTGAGGCACCAGGCCCCTTGGGAGGGGCCCCTCGAGGGATCGAGCTAGGGATAGGTGTAGCCCCCAGGGGACCGTCAGGCCCAATCTGCCGGTTGTGCAGGGAGCGGAGGGTGGGCTGAAGTGATGGTGCTGGCGAGCGGGAGCGTGGGCCCAAGGGTTTTGGCGCGGAGGGCCTTCAAACGGCGCTGGGGGCTCTGAGGGCCCTGTCCATTGTTCTGCCCTGAATGACCGACAGCTCTCCTACCGGCCCGGGTGGCGGCGGGGCGGCACAGTGCGTCCGGCGCTGGGACTCGGGGGTCACCAATCCCAGGCATTGCAGCGATAGGCCCCTTGGGAGGGGCCCCTTGGGGGCCGACCTAGGGTTCGGGTTAGCGCCCAGGAGGCTGGCAGGCCCGATCCGCCGGCTCTGCCACATGCGGAGGGGCTAGCCGAGGTGAGGGCACTGGGGAGCGGGAGCATGGCCCCAAGCGTTTTGTCGCGGGGGACCTTCGAAGGTCGCCGGGGGCCCGGGGGGCCCTGCCCGTTCTAACGCCCTGAATGAGGACGGCGCCCCTAGCGGGCCGGGTGGTGAGGAGCGGCAGAGTGCGTCCAGCGGTGGGGTTCGGGTGTCCCCAATCCCCAGCGTGGCGGCGCCAGGCCCCTTGGGAGGGGCTCCTCTGGGGCCGACCTAGGTTTAGGGTTAGCCCAAAGGAGGCCGGCAGGCCCGAACCACCGGCTGTGCGGCGAGCAGAGGGGCGGGCCGAGGTGAGGGCGCTGGCGAGGGGGAGCGTGGGCCCAGGGTTTTGGCACAGGGGGCCTTGGATTGTCACTGGGGGCTTGGAGGGCCCTGCCCATTCTCACACACTAAATGACCGGTGGCGCCCCTAGCGGCCAGGGTGGCGGCGTGTCGGCAGGATGAGTCTGGAGCTGGGGCTCAGTGGTCCCCGATCCCAGGCACGGTGGCTCCAGGCACTTGGGAGGGGTCCCTCGGGGGCCGACATATGGTGAGTGTTAGCCCAAAGGAGGCCGGCGGGCCCAATCCGCAGGCTGTGCAGCGAGCGGAGGGGTGGGCCGATGTTAATGCGCTGGCAAGCGGGAGCGTGGGCCCAAGCGTTTTGGCATGGGGGGCCTTCGAAGCTCACCGGGGGCTCGGAGGGCCCAGCAAGTTCTCCCGCCCTGAATGCCCGGCGGCTCCCTAGCAGCCAGGGTGGCGGCGGGGAGGCAGGGTGAGTCCGGAGCTCAGGCTCGGGGGTCCCCAATACCCGGCGTGGCATTGCCAGGCCCCTTGGGAGGGGTCCCTCGGGGGCCGAGCTAGGGTTATCGTTAGCCCAAAGGAGGCCGGCAGGCCCGATTGGCTGGCTGTGCGGTGAGGGGAGGGGTGAGCCGAGGTGAGGGCGCTGGCGAGCGGGAGCTTAGGCCCAAGCGTTTTGGTGCGGGGGGCCTTCGAAGGTCATCGGGGGCTCGGAGGGCCCTGCCCGTACTCCCTCCCTGAATGACCGGTGGCGCCCCTAGCAGCCCGGGTGGCGGCAGGGCGGCAGGGTAAGTAATGCGCTGGGGCTTGAGGGTCCCCAATCCCCGGCGTGGCATCGCCAGGCCCCTTGGGAGGGGCCCCTTGTGAGCAGACCTAGAGTTAGGGTTAGTTCCCAGGAGGCTGGCAGGCCCAATCCGCTGTCTGTGCGGCGAGAGGGGGGGCGGACCGAGGTGAGGGCGCTTGCTAGCGGGAGCGTGGGCCCAAGCGTTTTGGCGTGGGGGGCCTCAAAGGTCGCCAGGGGCTCGGAGGGCCCTGCCCATTCTCCCGCTCTGAATGACTGGTGGCGTCCCTACTGGCCCGGTAGCTGTGGGGCGGAAGGGTGACTCCGGCGCTGAGGCTTGGGGGTCACCAATCCCCGGCGTTGTGGCACCAGGCCTTTGGAAGTGGCCCCTTGGGGTCTGACCTAGGGTTAGTGTTAGCCCCCAGGAAACAGGCAGGCCTGATCCGCTAGCTGTTCATCGAGTGGAGGGGCGGGCCGAGAAGAGGGCGCTGGCGAGTGGGAGCGTGGGCCCAAGCATTTTGGCGCGAGGGGCCTACGAAGGTCGCGGGGGCTCAGAGGGCCCTGCCTGTTCTCCAGCACTGAATGACCGGCGGTGCCCCTAGCGGACTGGGTGGTGGTGGGGTGGCAGGGAGAGTCCAGCACTGGTGCTCGGGGGTCCCCAATCCCCAGCATTGCGATGCCAGGCCCCTTGGGAGGGGCCCCGTGGGGACAGACCTAGGGTTAGGGTTACACCCAGGGGGCTGACAGGCCCGATCCTACGGCTGTGCGGCGAGCGGAGGGGCGGGCCGAGGTGAGGGCGCTGGCTAGCGGGAGCGTGGGTCAAGTGTTTTGGTGCGGGGGGCCCTTCGAAGGTCGTGGGGGGATCGGAGGACCCTGCCCGTAGTCCCGCACTGAATGACCGGTGGCGCTCCTAGTGGTGCAGGTGGCAGCGGGGCGGCCGGGTG
Organism: Ursus americanus; assembly: GCF_024610735.1. Lineage (NCBI taxonomy): Eukaryota > Metazoa > Chordata > Mammalia > Carnivora > Ursidae > Ursus > Ursus americanus. The sequence continues at coordinate 217,467 of NW_028273691.1, read as the reverse complement.
AGTCCGGCACTGGGGTTCAGGGGTCCCCAATCCCCGGTGTTACGACTGCAGGCCCCTTGCTAGGGGCCCCTCGGGGGCCGAAATATGGTAAGGGTTAGCCCCCAGGAGGCCCACAGGCCCGATCCGCCAGCTCTGCGGTGAGTGGAGGGGTGGTCGGAGGTGAGGCCGCTGGCAATCTGGAGAGTGGGCCCAGTCATTTTGGCACGGGGGTCCTTCGAATGTCGCCAGGGGTTCGGACGGCCCTGCCCGTTCTCCCGCCCTGAATGACGGGCGGCTCCCCTAAAAGCCCTGGTGGAGGAGGGGCGGTAGGGTGAGTCGGGCGCTGGGACTCAGGGGTTCCCAATCCCCGGCGTTTTGGCACCATGCCCCTTGGGAGGGGCCCCTCGGGGACTCACCTAGGGTTAGGGTTAGCTCCGAGGAGGCCGGCAGGCTCGATCCGCCGGCTGTGTGGTGAGCAGAGGGGCAGGCCGAGGTGAGGGCGCTTGTGAGCAGGAGCGTGGGCCCAAGCGTTTTGGCGCGGGGGGCCTTCGAATGTCGCCAGAGGCTCTGAGGGCCCTGCCCCTTGTCCCGCCCTGAATGACCGGCAGCGCCCCTAGTGGCCCATGTGGCAGCGGGGCAGCCGGTTGTGTCCAGCGCTGGAGCTCGGGGTTCTCCAATCCCCGGTGTTGCGGCTCTAGGCCCCTTGCTGGGGCCCCTAGGGGACCGACCTATGGTTAGATTTAGCCCCCAGGAGGCCGGAAGCCCGATCCGCCAGCTCTGCGGCAAGCGGAGAGGCGGGCGGAGGTGAGGCCGCTGGCGAGCGGGAGCGTAGGCTCAGGCGTTTTGGGGCGGGGGTCCTTCGAAAGTCGCTGGAGGCTTGGAGGGCCCTGTACGTTCTTCTGCCCTGAATGACCGGCGGCTCCCCTAGCGGCCCGGGTGGAGGAGGGGTGTTAGGATGACTTGGGCGGTGGGGCTTGGGGGTCCCCAATTCTCGGCGTTGGGGCGCCAGGCCCCTTTGGAAGGGCTCTAGGGGGCCGACCAAGGGTTATTGTTAGCCCCCAGGGGGCCAGCAGGCCAGATCCGCCGGCTGTGAGGCGAGCGGAGGGGTGGACCCAGGTGAGGGCGCTTGAGAGCAAGAATGTGGACCCAAGCGTTTTGGCACGGGGGGCCTTCGAAGGTCATCGGGGGTTCGGAGGGCCCAACCCGTCCTCCTGCCCTGAATGACCAGCGGCGCTACTAGCGGCCCGGGGGGGCGGGGCGGCAGGGTGAGCCCGGCACTGGGGCTTGGGGGTCCCCAATTCCCGGCGTTGCGGGGGCAGACCCTTGGTAGTGGCCCCTCGGGGGCCGACCTAAGGTTACAGTTAGCCCCCAGGAGGCCGGCAGGTCCGATGTGCCAGCTGTGCGGCGAGCGGAGGGGAGGGCCGAGGTGAGGGCACTGGCTACCGGGAGAGTGGGCGCAAGCTTTCTGGCGCGGGGGGCCTTCGAAAGAGGCCGGGGGCTCCAAGGGCCCTTCCCGTTCTCCCGCCCTGAATGACCGGTGGTGCCACTAGCGGCCTGTGTGGCGGCGGGGCAGCACGGTGAGTCCAGCACTGTGGCTCGTGGGTCTCCAATGCCCGGCATTGCCGCTCCAGGCACCTTGGGATGAGCCCCTCCGAGGGTGAGCTAGGGTTAGGGTTAGCCCCCAGGAGGCCGGCAGGCCCGATCTGCCAGCTGTGTGGCGAGCAGAGGGGCAGGCCGAGGTGAGGGCGCTGAAGAGCAGGAGCGTGGGCCCAAGCGTTTTGGTGCGGGGGCCTTTGAAGGTCACCAGGGGCTCGGAGGACCCTGCCCGTTCTCCCGCCCTGGATGACCGGCGGTGCCCCTAGAGGCCCGGGTGGCAGCGGGGCGGGAGGGTGAGTCTGGCGCTGGGGCTTGTGGGTCCGGAATCCCAGGCATTGAGGCACCAGGCCCCTTGGGAGGGGCCCCTCGAGGGATCGAGCTAGGGTTAGGTTTAGCCCCCAGGGGACCGTCAGGCCCAATCCACCGGTTGTGCAGGGAGCGGAGGGTGGGCTGAAGTGATGGTGCTGGCGAGCGGGAGCGTGGGCCCAAGGGTTTTGGCGCGGAGGGCCTTCAAACGGCGCTGGGGGCTCCGAGGGCCCTGTCCATTGTTCTGCCCTGAATGACCGACAGCTCTCCTACCGGCCCGGGTGGCGGCGGCGCGGCACAGTGCGTCCGGCGCTGGGACTCGGGGGTCACCAATCCCAGGCATTGCAGCGATAGGCCCCTTGGGAGGGGCCCCTTGGGGGCCGACCTAGGGTTCGGGTTAGCCCCCAGGAGGCTGGCAGGCCCGATCCGCCGGCTCTGCCACATGCGGAGGGGCTAGCCGAGGTGAGGGCGCTGGCGAGCGGGAGCATGGCCCCAAGCGTTTTGTCGCGGGGGACCTTCGAAGGTCGCCGGGGGCCCGGGGGGCCCTGCCCGTTCTAACGCCCTGAATGAGGACGGCGCCCCTAGCGGGCCGGGTGGTGAGGAGCGGCAGAGTACATCCGGCGGTGGGGTTCAGGTGTCCCCAATCCCCAGCGTGGAGGCGCCAGGCCCCTTGGGAGGGGCTCCTCTGGGGCCGACCTAGGTTTATGGTTAGCCCAAAGGAGGCCGGCAGGCCCAAACCGCCGGCTGTGCGGCGAGCAGAGGGGCGGGCCGAGGTGAGGGCTCTGGCGAGATGGAGCGTGGGCCCAGGCGTTTTGGCACGGGGGGCCTTGGATTGTCGCTGGGGGCTTGGAGGGCCCTGCCCATTCTCACACACTAAATGACCGGTGGCGCCCCTAGCGGCCAGGGTGGCGGCGTGTCGGCAGGATGAGTCTGGAGCTGGGACTCAGTGGTCCCCGATCCCCGGCGCGGTGGCTCCAGGCACTTGGGAGGGGTCCCTCGGGGGCCGACATATGGTGAGTGTTATCCCAAAGGAGGCCGGCGGGCCCAATACGCCGGCTGTGCAGCGAGCGGAGGGGTGGGCCGATGTTAATGCGCTGGCAAGCGGGAGCGTGGGCCCAAGCATTTTGGCATGGGGGGCCTTCGAAGCTCACCGGGGGCTCGGAGGGCCCAGCAAGTTCTCCCGCCCTGAATGCCCGGCGGCTCCCTAGCAGCCAGGGTGGCGGCGGGGAGGCAGGGTGAGTCCGGAGCTCAGGGTCGGGGGTCCCCAATACCCGGCATGGCATTGCCAGGCCCCTTGGGAGGGGTCCCTCGGGAGCCGAGCTAGGGTTATCCTTAGCCCAAAGGAGGCCGGCAGGCCCGATTGGCTGGCTGTGCGGTGAGGGGAGGGGTGAGCCGAGGTGAGGGCGCTGGCGAGCGGGAGCTTAGGCCCAAGCGTTTTGGTGCGGGGGGCCTTCGAAGGTCATCGGGGGCTCGGAGGGCCCTGCCCGTACTCCCTCCCTGAATGACCGGTGGCGCCCCTAGCGTCCCGGGTGGCGGCGGGGCGGCAGGGTGAGTCTGGAGTAGGGCTCAGGGGTCCAAATGCCCCGGCATGGCGGCGCCTGGCCCCTTGGGAGGGGTCCCTCGGGAGCCGACCTAGGGTTGAGGTTAACCCAAAGGAGGCAGGGGCCCGATCCGCCGGCTGTGCAGAGAACGGAGGGGCGGGGCGAGGTGAGGGCGCTGGTGAGCGGGAGCGTGAGCCCAAGCGTTTTGGCGTGTTGGGCCTTCGAAGGTCACCGGGGGCTCAGAGGGCCCTGCCCGTTCCCCAGCCCCGAATGAGGACGGTGCCCCTAGCGATCCGGGTCGCAGCAGGGCGACAGGGTGAGTTCAGCCCTGGTGCTCGGGGGTCCCCAATCACCCGCGTGGCGGCGCCAGGCCCCTTGGGATGGGCCCCTCGGGAGCCGACCTAGGGTTAGGGTTAGCCCCAGGAGGCCGGCAGTCCCGATCTGCCGGCTGTGCGGCGAGCGGAGGGGCGGGCTGAGGAGAGGGTGCTGGCGAGCAGGAGCCTAGGCCCAAGCGTTTTGTCACAGGGGGCCTTCAAAGGTCACTGGGGGCTCGGAGGGCCCTGCCCGTTCTCCCACCCTAAATAACCGGTGGCGCCCCTAGCAGCCCGGGTGGCGGCAGGGCGGCAGGGTAAGTAATGCGCTGGGGCTTGAGGGTCCCCAATCCCCGGCGTGGCATCGCCAGGCCCCTTGGGAGTGGCCCCTCGTGAGCAGACCTAGAGTTAGGGTTAGTTCCCAGGAGGCTGGCAGGCCCAATCCGCTGTCTGTGCGGCGAGAGGGGGGGCGGACCGAGGTGAGGGCGCTTGCTAGCGGGAGCGTGGGCCCAAGCGTTTTGGCGTGGGGGGCCTTCGAAGCTCACCGGGGGCTCGGAGGGCCCAGCAAGTTCTCCCGCCCTGAATGCCCGGCGGCTCCCTAGCAGCCAGGGTGGCGGCGGGGAGGCAGGGTGAGTCCAGCGCTGAGGCTCGGGGGTCCCTAATACACAGCGTTGTGGCGACAGGCCCCTTTGGCGGGCCGCTCGCGGGCCGTCCTAGGGTTAGGGTTCGCCCCCAGGAGGCTGGCAGGCTCGTTCCGCCCATGTACGATGAATGGAGGTGTGGGTCGAGGTGAGGTAGCTGGTGAGCAGGAGTGTGGGCCAGAGCATTTGGCTTTGGCTCGGGGTGCCTTCGAAGGTCGCAGGTGGCTCGGAGAGTCCTGCCCGTTCTGTTGCCCTGAAGGACTGGCGACGCCCCTAGCGCCCCCTGTGGCGGTGGGGCGGCAGGGTGCGTCAGGCGCTGTGACTTGGGGGTCCCCAATCCCTGGCATGCGGCGCCAGGCCACTTGGGAGAGGCCCCTCGGGGGCGACTAGGGATTGGGTTAGCCCCCAGGAAGCCAGCAGGCCCGATTGCCAGCTCTGCAGCGAGCGGAGGGGTGGGCCGAAGTAAGGGCGCTGGCGAGCAGGAGCGTGGGAGCCAGAGTTTTTGCACGGGGGGCCTTCGAAGGTTGCAGGGGGATAGGAGGGCCCTGCCCGTTCTCACTTCCTGAATGACTGGCAACGCCCCTAGCACACTGGGTGCTTGCGCGGTGGCAGAGTGAGTCCAGCACTGGGGCTCGGGGTTCCCATATCCCCGGCATTGCGGTGCCAGGCTCCTTGGGAGGGGCCTCTCGGGGGCCGACCTAGGGTAAGTGTTAGCCCCCAGGAGACCAGCAGGCCCGTTCCCCCAGCTCTGCGGCAGGCAGAGGGGCAGGCCGAGGTTAAGGTGCTGGCGAGAGGGAGTGTGGGCCCAAGCGTTTTGGCGCGGGGGGCCTTCGAATGTTGCCGGGGCTTGGAGGGCCCTGCCCATTCTCTCACCCTGAATGACTGGCGGCGCCCATAGCAGCCCGGTTGCTGCGGGGCGGCAGGGAGACTCAGGCACTGGCCTCGGCGGTCCCCAATCCCTGGTGTTGTGGTGCCAGGCCCCTTGGGAGGGGCCTCTTGGGGGCTGACTAGGGTTAGGGTTCATCCCCAGGAGGACGGCAAGCCCGGCGCTAAGTGGTTCTGGCAATGTAACAAAAATGCCATACACTTATCTGTAAGAAATAACGGTGTACAGGAACCCTCTTAGCCCTAACATCATCCTTTGTGAATATGGAAGCCAGCCCCAAGGTGGTCATGGAAGTCTGACGAAAGGGCTAAGCACTTTTCTCTGAGTCTCCACACTATACAGGGAAAAACCAAAGTACATCATCTTTCACGAGTAGGAAGCATTAATGAAAAGGTTCTGGAATTTCGAGGACTCTGACCCATCCTTATTGGTAATAAACCACCGTGTACAGGAAAACACCTTCAACTCTCATCAGCCTCCTCAATCCTGATTCCGATTCAACTTTGGGGGTGTAGGACTAGGGAAATGTCCACATCTTATTGCTAAGAAAGAACGATGTCAGGGTAATGCCCTTCAAGTCACATCAGCCTTCCTGAAGACAGAAGCAGGAATCAAGGTGGTTATGTTACCATGAGGTAAGGAAGATGAGCATATAAGTGAGAAACAACAGTGGGCAGGACCTCTCTTCCAACGAACAGTATCTTTGCTTAATGTTGAATCCCTATGTTAAGTGGTTGTGGCCATTTGTGAGGTGAAAATCTTAAGTGTTTTGTAAAACGTCTTGGTCATTCAAATATGAAACTAAGGTAGTTGGGGACTCCTAGGCAGTGATTTGTCCACTGTCAAAAATATGAAAAGATAAGAGACAGATGAGGTCTCCTCAGGCATTGTCCTTTATCCTCATCCTCCGTGAGAATTGTCATCTCTGGACAGCTCAGTGGCAGGGTCTCATTCACAGTGGGGGCATCTGTTCCTCACAGACATCAGGCAGGGAAATGGATTTGGTTCTCTGTGCCAGCCCAGCCACAGCTGAGTGTCACAGCACTCTCTCGTGGGCTCATAAGTGTTTCACTGTCACCAGGCAGGTAATTGTATTTGATAAACCACTGTGAGAGTTTGCAATTGCCTTCATCTGCAACCTCCTAGAAGCAAATGCAGGTCTCTGGTACCATGTGAAGTCATGTGAAGGCATTGTGAGAAAGTGTCCTTTTGGTTAAGAAAAACATGGCTGGGGCTCCTGGCTGGCTCAGCCAGTTAAGCATGTGCGTTTGGCTCAGGTTATGATCCCAGGGTTCTGGGATCGAGCCCGGGCTCCCTGCTGAGCAGGAAAGGAGTTAGGGAAATAACTTAGAACCCACAGAGAATGTGAATAAAGGGGAGTGAAATGGAACTTGGTCTGTGTTTTGCTTTAGGGATTGGAAGTTAGTTTTTTCTCAATTGTGATTGTTCTTGAAACAGAAAAGCTGTATTGTTTTTTTTTTACCTTTAATTTTTTTCTACTAATAATTTTTATTATGATATGTTAGTCACTATACAGTATTTCCTTAGTTTTTGATGTAGTGTTCCGTGATTCATTATTTGCATATAACACCCAGTGCTCCATGCAATATGTACCTTCCTTAATACCCATCACTGGCCCATCCCAATCCCCCACCCCTCTCCCTTCTGAAGACCTCAGTTTGTTTCCCAGAGTCCATAGTCTCTCGTGGTTCATTCCCCCTTCTGTTTAGGGTCCATTGTCTAAAGGGACAGACAGTGGAAGTTCACCAAATATAAGATCGAAATTTCATTGTTCATTATAGATGCCGCCAAGTAGTTCCCAGACATTTCATTCTACTGTAGTAATTCATTATACCTGTGAAGGTGCACGTGGAAGACAATTGATGCATGTATAGTGGTAATAAAACACGCCCCTCAGTAGTAGAATAAGAGAGGATACATATGTGTAAAATTATTCGACTACAGCTTCCATGCTTTCCCTTTGGTTCCTTATTATCTATGAAATTGGACAATTTTTGTTCTCTAGGCTTAAAACTCATTGTCAGTATTCAGAGTTTTTCAATGCTGATCTTCTCCTGTATAAGTTACCAAAATCCTAAAATATGTATGAACTTTAAAAAGCGCTATATTGAAAATGACAGCAGGGAAGTTCCATTTTGTGAATATTGTGTCAATGGATCTCTATTTTGACATCAGTGTTCATTAGAAATGATGACATTTCATATGAGTATAAATATCAATGTGTACAAGAAAAGGTAGGAAGAACCTTGAATGTTTAAGTAATTGGTGAAATGACAGGGGTGTGTGTGTGTGTGTGTGTGTGTGTGTGTGTGTGTGCAATTGATTTTCAGTGAATGGTTCAGCTTCTTGCAGGGCCTCCGAGAGAGCCCAGGTGAACCTTTCAATGAGTTGATATCTGTTTTCAGAACATGGGAATCTCTTAGTCCAATAGTCAATCAGGCAAGCTTTGAGGTCTTGAAGAGTTTCAGTCCTCAGCGATGGTGTTGCAGACCCTTGTGAGCAAACCCTAGGGTATGGTCAGAGCCCTCATTAGCTGGTACCAAGGTGTGACGATTTCAGACAGCATTTCCCAAAGAAGTACCTCTTGAGTCTCTGTCCTTGTCCGTTCCCTACACTTCCTTACACTAGTTATGTGATCAGTGTGTTTCAGGATAATCCCCACATGTGATTTTTGCTATTTCCTACTAGTCCTATCTGTTTCTCATCTTCTTCTTTTATGGTAGGGGTTGGGAAGCAACCTGTGTGGTGTAGGAAGGGGTGTGGTAGTTGTCTGCCTTCAGAGGACCGAATGATGCCTAGAAATTGTACTGTAGTTTGAGGTCAATTGTCCATCCTCTGAGTGTCAGGAATTGCATCACTTTACTTTGATGCTAGTCTGTTCTTCAAGCTGTCCTCAGAAATAAGGACGTCATCCATCTAGGGAATACTGGTTTGTGTGTATGTTTTCATTTTAGGAAAGGCCTTGCTGTTCCTGAAAATAATACTGCAGAGCACCCTTTCCTGTTCTTATTGGCCATCAGTCAATCTTTTCTGAAGTATTCGTTTATAAATAGACTCTATGGTTGATGAGCAGGAATTCTTTATGGACAAGTCTTTGTCAGTGTGTGTATTGCAAATCTTTACTTCCCAGCCTGCAGTTCACTTTTTCATTTTCTTATGGTCATAAGATAAGGAGAAATGTCACATTTTTATGAAGTCCCACTGAATTCTTTTAAATGGTTAGTGCACCCTATGTCCTACCCCAAGATTGACAGGTTCTACGTTTTCTTTCAGAAACTGTCCAATGGGAAGCTACAATCCATTTTCTCTGTCCATTTATTGCTTACAAATGTCACATTTTTATGAAGTCCACTGAATTCTTTTAAATGGTTAGTGCACCTTATGTCCTACCCCAAGATTGACAGGTTCTACGTTTTCTTCAGAAACTGTCCAATGGGAAGCTACAATCCAATTTCTCTGCCCATTTATTGCTTACAAATGTATTTTGACCATCTGTTTCCCAGGAAACCTCTTTTATTTTTTTTATTATTATTATTATTATTATTATTATTATTTTAAATTGCATTTTTAATTCTAATAGGATATTTAAACACTGTTTTTGATTTTCTATGTGCACAATCGTATTATCTGTGAATAGTCATAGTTATCCCCTCAGTTCTTGTCCTTTTTGTTTCTCTTGCCTTAAAACACTGGTAGATTCTCCGATGCCACAATAAATAGAGCAGCATTGTTTGAAGATTTTAATATACCTTTCTCAATATCTGACAGAAAAAGCAGACAAAACATTGGTAACAAATGTGACCTAATTGACATATAGGGAACATTCCGTAATAAGTGCAGAATACATTATTTTCAAGTGGTCATAGACTCTTTACCCAAATAGATGATAGGTGCGGCCATGAATCAAGTCTACAAATGTTAAACCCTGAAATTAACTAGATTCTATTCTTAGACCACAGGGGAATTGAGCCACAGTCATAGGAAAAAGAAAACCAGGAAGTCCTTCAATGTTTAAAAATTAAATGGAACTTTGCTACATATCCTAAAGGTCAGAGAGGGAATCTCAATGGAAATTCTGAACCTTTTCTACATGAGGGCTCACACACAATGGCACTTTCTTTGTGAAGAGCATTATAATAACCTAGACAGGAGTTGAGCCTTAAGTCAGAGTTCTGCCTACCCCAGCCACACCTGGCAGCCTTGGCCTGTGGTCCCCCTCAGCTGTCCTTTCTGGTGGTCCTGAGCTAAGGGGGTCAACATGGCCATATGGAAATGGGAAGCTGCCCACTCATAATGATGACGGTGCCCACTACCCAGCTGCCCTCTCTGGTGGCTTTGAGCTAAGGGGGTCAACATGGTCGTATGGAAATTAGAAGCTCCCCACTGTTAGTGATGACGTTGCTATTGTATCATCCTCACCGGTCCAACAACATGATTTCTGAGCGAAATATGACACAAGAGTGACTTCTTGGCCTTCCTTCAGGTTTGAAAATCATCTGGTGAGTCATCTATTCGAAATATGGATTCAACATGTGTACTTTCTTCTGGAAAAGAAATAGACCCAATAGCAATTATGGCTTCCTGAGATCTTGTTCTTGAGAGACATCATACTGGCTCTTTGTAGCATTCTGCCTCTTAAACTTCTCAACTAGGGTGTAGATATTTTTAGGCACATTTTCAGGTGGTTAGACAGGGACTCGGATGATATGAGTCACAGCGGATTTTAGTGTCAGAAACCTAAGTGGGATCCCCAAATTGACTCCAAATCCCTTGTTGTTCCATACAGGGTACTATTTCCCTCTTATCTCTGGTCTTCTCAATCTGGAAACCTATCAAGTATCAGGATTTTCTTGTCATGTGGACAACTGGAACGAATTCAGCGGGCCTTTTCACCTCTGCCAATGGTGATCATTAAGATCATTATCTCAGTGGAGGACCTGTGGGTAAGATACTCAAAGATCCTTAGGAATAGAGACAGTATAATATTTTTCTGGTATTAAAGTTACTGAAACCAACTATCTTTTTTAGTCCATTCAGGCTCTGGTATGTTCAGAGGGTGCTGTAAAACAGGTCTGAAATAGTATTTAAAAACACTCAGCTCAGCCTCTTCTACAAAGTGAGCCAATGCTTATAAATATGGCTAAAATATTCCCTTACCTACGATTACTTCCCAGCCATCATAGTGTTTATATGGTATGACTGTCACTTACATTAGTCAACATTTGCAGAGAAAGAACTTAGTGCATCCAGGGGGCACTTCATGTTGAAATTAGTTTGTGACAATGAGCTATTGTGTTTTATTCTGCAGTCTAAGGGAATGGTGCCAGACATCTCTAAGGTGTCTAGCAGTTCTACAATTCTGATTTTAAGTGGTCTGTGTGCTTCAGAGATTTGGGCAGGAGAAGGACAGGAGTCCAGAGACTGCGAACACTTCTGTTACCTGTGCTGACCATGGAGCAGGTAGCCTTCTGTGGGATTCATTTTGAATTCTTGGTACTATTGTGAAAGGTGCTTTTGTCTCAAATTCCTCCATTTAGTAGTCATTATAATGATGAAAGTAATTTTTATCTTATATCATCTGTGGGCCCTGATCCTGGGCTCCCAGGGAAGCTATCCTTTAACATTTTACCTGGCTCAAATTGATTGGGCAAAACCTCAAAGCATGGGCCCTATTTCTGCCCCAAGCACATGTTGTACATCTGCTTCGAGAAGAAAACAATATCCAAATATGCCAACATAAAGATAAGAAAAAATAAAGAACCTCTTTGGCTCCCATAAGATTAAAGTCATACTGACATGTACATACTGAAAACATAAGAACGAGTCTGTCAATTTCTGGAATCTAAGAAGATCCTCATTGTGGTGTGTAACTCTGTACTTAAAAGAAAACAGAAAAAAATATATAAGCCTGCCCCAAATGTTCCTTCCCTGGAGCACTCCCTTCTTGGTGAAGATTGTGTCTCCCAGGCAGCTGTCCTGACTTGGGTTTGAATAAAGGTCTCTTCCTTTCTCTCTAAAATGTTTTTAAAAGTTCATTCACACAATGTCGACAATAACAGTGTTTTCTATTTAAGTGAGAAATAAATGTTCCACTCTAGTTTTATTGGGAATAGACGAATTGAGGGTTTCTTTAGAAGAGTAAGTCTGCCTTCCAGAAAAGGCAAGGTCATTGGTCTATGGAGAATGAAGATAATTACTGCTAAACAACAAGCATGTGTTGCCCCTTCGCCCAGAAACCGAAGCAGGTGTTCAGGCTTTAGGTCAGAGGTGACTTCTTGTCCCCAGCTGACAACACTTCTCTGCTCTGGCTCCAAGACCCCCGAGGTTTTGAACGTCAGCATCGAAGTCAGCGAGGCAGCTTGTCACAGGACGCCAGTGTTCAGAGAAACACAGGTATGTTTGGCAAAATGTCCTATCTATGTCAGGGCTGGAGGTAAAACCTCTCATTATCCCAAAACCTCCTGGGCTTTTCTCTTTTCTCTAGTTGAGCCACAAAGTAAAATTGAAGTAGCTGTCAGCATTCTGGGTTTGGTGCAAGAATTACTTAGTTTCCCTGCAGGTAGAACTTTGCAGGGGATCACAATTTCTCTGTCCATTTATTGCTTACACATGTATTTTGACCATCTGTTTCCTAGGAACCATCTTTTATTAGAAAGCGGAGGTGAGATTCACTCTGTGCCTGTTTGTAACATCTAATTTGTTCCTTCATCTAACAGTGTTTATTCAATTGGGCCTAAGATATGGTTGAGTGGCCAGCATCTAGAGTTAGGTGGCTTTTTTTCATCTGATACAGACTTGGATGATGTCATTTGACAAAGGTGATGTTTCATCATTGATTAGTTTATTCATCAGAAGAGTTAAAATTAGGGTGGAGGGAAAATTGAAAATTATCCAAAGCGGCCTGTTCCTGTTTAAAAGTTGAGCTTGACTTTCTAGTTTTACTAAATGTATTATCTCGATATTTGGAGGTGCCATATTCTCTCTGTAGTTTCTTTGGTGGTGGAGTCAGAAGGAGAGTCTGGGAATTCTTTTGGATAGTGGCATGCTGGTGGCTTCAAGGGGCTTGGCGTCAGGAGCCTTGGGGTGAAGTCTGCAACTGCTTGCCTGACCCTGGGTGCATCTCCCAGAGGTTTTGTTTCCTCTTATGAAATTGCCAGCAGATAATGTTCGGCTTAAAGGGGAACCCTCCCATCCTGTTGGTGGCAATGCAAATGGTGCAGCCAGTCTAGGAAACAGTGTGGGGGTTCCTCAAAAAGTTAAACATCATGCACCATGATGTTTATAGCAGCAATGTCCACAGTAGCCAAACTATGGAGAGAATCCCAAAGTCTATGCACTGATGAATGGATAAAGCAGAAGTGGGATACATATATATAATGGAATATGACCCAGCTTCAAAAGGAATGAAATCTTACCATTTGCAAGGATGTGGAAGGACCTAGAGTGTATTAAGCTAAGCAAAATCAGTGAGGAAAGACAAATATCCTATGCTCTCACGCTTGTGGAATTTCAGAAAGAAAACAGATGAACAGAGTGGAGGGGTGATGAGAGAGGCAAACAAGGAAATAGACTCAACCTTGGAGAACAAACTGAGTGTTGCTGCAGGACAGGGGCATGGGGGCAAGAGTTAAATGGGTGAGGGGTATTAAGGAGGGCACTTGTGATGAGCACCGGGTACTGTATGCAGGTGAGGAATCACTAAATCCTACACCTGAAGCGAATATTCCATGGCATGTGAACTAACTGGAATTTAAGTAAAAGAAGAAAGGAAAAAGTGTTCTGCTTCATGAAGAGTGAGGTAAAATTGTAGTGATTTGGCTGTACTATTCTATAGAGGATAGATGTAAAACACCCTGTTGTAGGATACACTAGTTTCTTATCACATAAGGAGTCCTCAGAAAGCTGCAATGAAAGATTCAGGTCTCAGAGCATGTTCATGTTCCAATGATATTTTACAGTTTGCACAGGTAGGAAAGAAGGTGGAGAGAGAGGCAACAGAAGGGGAAAGCAGGTGTGAACCTTTCATTTGTTAGCATTATAGCTTTCTCATGAAAGCTTTATGTCAGTGTGCTTTTGGAAGCAGAGGGGGAATCCGGGAGCTTTGCAGGAGACAGGGGAGTTCCAGGTCTGGGTAAAGCTGACAGGGGTCCCAGAGGAGAGCTGAATGCATTCTGCAGCAGGGTGTGGGCAGGGTGGGCTCCAGGGGTGGCTGTGGGTCTCCTGGGTGAGTGTTGTGACAGGTGAGGGCTGTGTGCAAGTTCCTGGCTGAGGACAAGGGAGGCACAGGCTGAGAGCTGGCAGAGAACCTTCTTCTGGGCCACCATCCTCACCCAACACACAGCCTCATCTTCTGTTCCTGTCACTCCAATTCAGACTTCTCCGAAGTTGAGTGAGAACACATCAAGAGCATTCTTAACAGAAGGGAAAGCATGTGCAAAGGCTCTGGGGCAGGAGAATTTCAGGTATGTCCAGGACCAGCAAGAAGGCCCTGTAGCCACAGGAGACAACTTAGGACATGACCTCAGAGAGGTGTCAGAAAGCCATTCCAGGGCTATAACCCCATGAGACCCTGTTTCACTGGGCCATCCTGGCTACAGTGTTGAGAACAGATGACAGAGGGTTGAAGATGGCAAGGCAGGTCAATGACGAAACTTTTCCAGGATCTCAGGCACTGTGGACCAGACAGGTGCCCTTGGATGGAGTGGTTAGACATATCTGGGTCCATTTTGAAGATGGAGCTCGCAGGATTTGCTGATTGGTTAGCTATTAGGAGCTGGAGAACGGAGGAATTGGAGTAAATCCCAGCTGTTGTGGGTTGTCCTGATCGAGGGGAAGGAGAGGGTTTCTCAGGGCGTAGGAGGTAGTCCGTGTTCCGCATGCTGAGGAATGTGCCTTTCCTCGTGGATCTGCTGAGGTTTGTGTCTGGGAGGACGTTTCACATCTCCTCCCTCAGCAATGCTCAAGTACATGTATCCCCCACTTTTTAAATGTTCACAGTAAGACACTGGGCTTTCTTGAAAGAACTATGTTATTACCCAGCTTCAGTAAGAGGAAGAGACCTGAAGAGGATTTCCCTCTTATGAAAAAAGGTGAACAGTGAGAATAGCGTTCAGCATCTGTTTTGGGGAGAAGCACGACAGAGGCGGCGTGCACCCCAACCAGGTCCTTCCTCTGGGAACCGCTCTCCGCATCCAGCCACCAGCATTTTGAATGGTGTCTGTGAGCCTCTGCTTCTGCTTTATCTTCATTTATGCTGGGCCTCCGTTAGAAACTTGTGTCCTGAGGCCTAAGAAAAGCCAAAGAGAGGAATTTTGGAGTCTGAGCACACTGTCTAATTGTTCCGTGTAAATTAATGGCCATTCCTTCTTGACACCATTTCTGCTGTGCAAGGTTTCTCAGAAGCCATGTACTTTCAAAGAGCAGGGAAACCTATACCCCATGCTGCGGGGTTCATTTTAGTCTCCATGCTGGACAGAACATTTCATGACTGTCGGATTTTCTCACTCAAACATTGAGACTTTGACCACTTTCACCCATTTCTACCACCCCATCCCCAAATCTGGCACCTACCAATCTGCTCTCAGTATCTATGCGTTCAGTATTTATTTATTCCACATTGAATGTACATGAGAGCATCTGGTATTGGTCTTTCTGTGTCTGAGTTACTTGGCATAAGGCCCCCAAGGTCTGTGTTTCCATGTCTGGTTCTTGTGAATAATGCTGCACTGAATGTGGGAGTGCATCTGTCTTTTTGAGGCAGTATTTTTGTATTCTCCAAATCAATACTCTGTAGAGCCATTATTGGGTCATGTGGTAGTTGTATTTATTTTTTCAGGAACCTCCATACCGTTTGTCACAGTGGCTGCACCAATTTCCATTCCCACCAACAGTGCACAGTGTCTCCTCGTCTGCACTCCCTTGACACCACCTGGTGTCTGTCTCTGGGAAAATTGCTGTTCCAACAATTGTGAGGGGATAGCCGATTGTGGTTTTGATGATGTTTCCTTGACGATATAAGTGATGTCGAATAACTTTCTCTGTCTGTTGGCACCTGTGTGCCATCTTTGGAAAGTATCTATTCACATATTCTCCCATTTTTTAATACAGATTTTTTTTGTTTTGATTTGTACGAGTGATGTGTGTATTTTGGATATTAGCCTCTTCTCACACATATGATTCGCAGATATTTTTTCTTATTGGGTCAGTGGCCTTTTAAGTTTTTGCTGGTTTCTTTTGCCAAGTGAAAGATTTCAGTTTGAAGTTGTTCCACTTGTTTATTTTTGCTTTTGTTGCTTTGCGTTTGGTGTCGGATCTGAAGACTCTTTGCCAAAACCTATGTTGAGAGACTTAGTACCTGTGTCTTCTTGGAGGTTTATGGATTCAGGTCTTATGTTCAAATCATTCATCCCTTAAAAATTTTGGTGGTGTAAGAAATTGACCCAGTTATATTCTTCTGCATTTAGTGTCCAGTTTGCCTGTTACCGCTCACTGTAGACACAGTCCTTCCCTCATGGCATATTTTCTGCTGCTGTGTCGTAAGTTAGGATCATCTACGTGTGGGTAAGTTTCTGAGCTTTCTGTTCTGTTCCACTGACCTTGGGTCTGTGTTTATGCCAGTACCATCCTGTTTTGATAACATCTTTGTAATCTCGCTTGAAATCCAGGAGTGTGTTGACTGCACCTTTCTTTCTTCAGGTTGCTTTGCGTATTTGGGGCCTTTTGTGATTCCATACAAGTTTGAGTACTGTTATCTATTTCCTTGAATAATGCCACTGGAATTCAGATAGGGATTTCATCACATCTGTCGATTGCTTTGGGTATGATGGACATGTTCACATAATTAACTCTGCCAGTTAAGGAGCATGGCGTATGCTTCCATTTGTTTGTGTTGCCTTCCAAATCTTTGAACCACACATTCTGCCCCCCTCGACACACATGTTTTTCATTTCTTTTCTGCCATGTGTTGAGTGTACTATGTCTTTCGCATTTTTGGTTACTTTTATTCCTAGATTTTTTTTGATGCAATTGTAAATGGCATTGCTTTTTTAATTTCTCTTTTAATTTCTCTTTGTGTCATCAGTATACAGAAATGCAAGAAGTTGGGTCATCTGGGTGGCCCCATAGGTGAAGCGTCTGCCTTCAGCTCAGGTCATGATCCCAGAGTTCTGGGATTGAGCCCCGTGTAGGGCTCCCCGCTTAGCGAGGGTCTGCTTCTCCCTCTTTCTGACACTACCCCTGCATGTGCTTTTTCTCTTCCTCTCAGATAAATAAATAAAATCTGAAAAAAAGTAAAGACAACAGGTCTCTGTATATTGACTTTATATCCTGCAGCTTTCTTGAATTTGTTTAAATTAACAGTTTTTTTTTGTGGAATTTTCGGGATTTCATGTCATTTGCAAATAGTGACAGTTTTCCTGTATGGATTTCATATCGTTCTCTTTTTTTAAAATGATGTTAGTCACCCTACAGTACTTCATTTGTTTTTGATGAAGTGTTCCATGATTCATTGCTTGCATATAACCCCTAGTGCTCATTATGACACGTGCCCTCCTTAATACCCATCACCAGGATAACCCATTCCCCTACCCTCCCTTTCTGCAACCTTCAGTTTGTTTCCCAGTGTCAATAGTCTCTCATGGTTCATCTCCCCCTCTCATTCCCCCCCTTCACTTTTCCCTTCCTTCTCCTAATGTCCTCCATGCTATTCCTTCCATTCCACATCGGAGTCAAACCATATGATAATTGTCTTTCTCTGCTTGACTTAATTTCACTTAGCATAATCCCCTCCTGGTCCATCCACATTGGTGCTAATGGGGGTATTCATCCTTTCTGATGACTGAGTAATATTCCATTGTATAGATGAACCACATCTTCTTCGTCCATTCATTTGCTGAAGGACATCTTGGCTCCTTCCACAGTTTGGCTATTATGGACATTGTTGCTATGAACATTGGGATACAGGTGCCCCTTCTTTTCATTACTCTGTGTCTATAGGGTAAGTACCCAGTAGTGCAATTGGTGGGTCATAGGATAGCTCTGTGTTTAATGTCTTGAGGAACCTCCATATTGTTCAAAAGTGGCTGTACCAGCTTGAATTCTCACGAGTAGTGTAAGAGGGCTCCCCTTTCTTCACATACTCTCTGACTTTTTGTAATTTCCTGTCTTGTTAATTTGTTTTTCAAGATTTTATTTATTTATTCCACAGAGATAGAGATGGCCAGCGAGAGAGGGAACACAAGCAGGGGGAGTGGGAGAGGGAGAAGCAGGCTCATAGCAGAGGAGCCTGATGTGGGGCTCGATCCCGTAATGCCAGGATCACGCCCTTAGCCGAAGACAGACGCTTAACCTCTGTACTACCCAGGTGCCCCCTGCCTTGTTAATTTTAACCATTCTAACTGGTATAAGGTGGTATCTCATTGTCGTTTTGATTTGTATTTGCCTGATGGCAAGTGATGTGGAGCATTTTTTCATGTGTCTGTTGGCCATTTGTATGTCTTCTTTGGAGAAGTATCTCTTTGTGTCTTCTGCCCATTTTTGGGTGTTGAGTTTGAGGAGTTCTTTATAGATCTTGGATACTAGCCCTTTATCTGTAATATCATTTGCAGATATCTTCTTCGATTCCATAGGTTGACTTTTTGTTTTGTTGATCGTTTGCTTTGCCCTGCAGAAGCTTTTTATCTTGGTGAAGTGCCAATAGTTCCTTTTTTGCTTTTATTTCCTTTGCCTTTAGAGACGTGGCTTGCAAGAAGTTGTTGTGTCCAAGTTTAAAGAGTTCTTTTGATTTTGATATGATACAGGAATCCATTATCTTTCTTTCCTGATTGTATTCGAGTCCTCTGTCTTTCTTGGTGAGTCTAGCTAAGTTTGTCAGTTTTGTTTATCTTTCCAAAAAAGGCAGCTCTCACTTTCATTTTTTTTTGTCTTTTTAGTCTCCGTTGGATTTATTTATGCATTCCTTTTTGTTATTTCCTTATTTCTACTAATTTGGGGCTTTGTTTGTTGTTTTATTTTCTACTTCTTTACCACATAAATCAAGTTGTTTATTGGAGACCATTCTCATGGATTGATGAAGACTTGAGTTTCTATGAATGTCCCCCATAAAGCTACTTTTGCTGCATCCCTTATGTTTTTGTAAGTTGCCTTTTTCCTCAGTGTCAAGGTACTTCTAAAATCTTTTTTGATTTCTTCTTTGACTGTTGGTTGTTCAGTAGCTTGTTGTTAAATCTCCACATATTTTTTTAAGATTATTTAGGTATCTGACAGAGAGTGAGACAGTGAAAGAGGGAATGGAAGCAGGGGGGTGGGAGAGGGAGAAGCGGGCTTCCCGCTGAGCAAGGAGCCTGATTCCAGGCTAAATCCCAGGATCCTGGCAGATCCTTAACAACTGATCCACCCAGGCCCCCCAATCTCCACCTATTTTTGACTGTCCCATTTTTTTCTTGAGACTGATTTCTAGTTTCATATCATTGTGGTTGGACAAGATTTGAAGCAGAAGGTGAAGAGAGCATTCAGATAAAGGTTTGTTTCCTGGAGGGTTTTCTGAGGGCAGAGCATGAGTTCCGTGGGACGGAAGAAGGTTTTGTGAGATGGGGGTGGGGTTAACCCTTGTTAGAATTACTGACTACTACCATGCAGGCTGTGTGCTACTGTTCACACCGTAGTCCTGATGGACTTGTACTTCATTAGAAATATTTTCTAGGAGGTGTAGGCATAGCCTTCACTTAAAGAAAGGTGCCATGTGGGTTCATGGCATGACCCCAGGTCAGCAACCAGGATGTATGGTATTGTGGGGGATCAGAAACAGGCTTTCTGTGGGAAGTGACAGAAATAAGGTATGGTGAGCTCCATGACCATAGGTGAGGTCCCGAGTGACCCACTGGGTGTTGGGTTCTGTGGATCTGTCTCATCAGGTGCTGTGGAATTCAGGGACACCCTCCTGTCTGTGGATTTGTGTGGAGACAGGTAGACATCAGTGTCTGGCCAGGCATGAGGGTCGCACTGGACCACCACCAGAGGCGCAGCGTGCGGGGGAGCCACTGCTTGGTTTCCACGAAAGCTGCCCAGCGTCTGTGACTGTGATTCCTAGCAGCCGCAAGGGGAGAGGAGGCCTGGGGTGGTGCACACTTCCTAGACTTGTGGTCAGGTCTAGTCTGGAGCCCACTGAAGTCAGCCACACCTGGCCAGGAGGCACCCAGTCAGTGTAGCTTTGGGCACTGCTCCCATGGTACTTCGTGCCAGCTCCATGCTGCCACCTCCTGCTTTTCATCATCATCTTCAAGGTCATGTGCCTCTGCTCTTGCCCCATGGCCTCCGGGGTATTGTCCGTCCTCCATCTGGCCCTCGTCCCTGGTGCCCTGTGCAGTCTGATGCCAGGGTACCCTTCTCGAGACAAACATCTGGCCCTGATGGAACACTTCCATGGATCTCGTGTGATGCAAGGATGATGCCCTGCCCTGGAAGGGGGCTGCAGGTCCCCAATCAGGAGAGCCATGTCTCCCTTTTCAGCATGGCCTGCCCTCCCCTCAGTCTTCTTCAGGGAAGCTCTCCCAACTTTCTGAGCGGACAGCTCTGAACTTAAAAATGAATATTATTTTACATATCTCTATGCCTTAGTTCATCCATGGCATGTCTTTCAACCCCGTTAGTGGTTTTTTTTTTTTTTTTTAGCAGTTCTGAAGGGCTGTCTGCTCATGGAGGGGATGACCTGGGTGGGACAGCTTTCCCTCTCATCTCCCTCAGCATGTCTCTGAGCCCTGAGGCCAGCTGTCCCACTGAGGATTGAGGGACCCGAGCCAGCCCATCCTGAGCCCAGGCTGTGTCAGTTGTGTAGACTGATGTGTGTTGGAGTGGTGGGCAGCTGGCATGGGCCAGGGGCAGGCAGTGTCTCCTCATTCCTTCCCTCCCTTCCTCCCAGAGGTAGCTCAGAGCAGCCTTCAACCCCTGCATCTCCAGATCCCTTGACTTATGCCTTCTGTATTCAGCTGGTGACCTTGGAGTTTTGCATGGATTCTACCTCCCGTACCCTCTCCTGTAGCAGTTCCTGGATCAGGGGAGGGGTTGGACCCTTGTCTGTTTTTGATCTTCTTCCTGTCCCGCACCAAGCCCACCCACCGTTGCATCTTCCATGTATGTGCTTGGAAGCAAGCCCATCCACAGGGAACCTATTAGCCAAATGGATCCAGGCAATGAATATTGAAGTAGAGATCCAGGATCCATAATAAACCTGCTCTGAAACCTGTCCCAAAGTCTGTGACTCTCTCACACTGAAACAGAAACAATAATAGCTTTCTGGACTGTGAAGTGACATGTGTCTCTACTTCCAATCTTGAATGCATAGGTGCTGAACCTGGACAGAAAAGGACCATGGCTCCCGTGGGATGGGATCCACAGTAAGAACTCAGTGAAATCTGAATTCGAGGCATAGAGTAAATAATTATTGTAGAGTGAATCCTCCCAAGTAGGGCTTATGCACAGTGCACAGGAAAAGCTTTTTCAAAGAGGTTCCTGAAAGAAAAATCTTTTTAAAAAATTTATTTTAATTCCAGTAGAGCTAACATACAGTGTTACATTCGTTTCAGGTGTACAATAGAGTGATTCAGTAATTCTATATATTACTCAGTGGTCATCAAGAAAAGTGTCCTCTTAATCCGCTTCATCTATTTCACTCATCCCTCTATCCACCTCCTCTCTGGTAACCATCCATTTGTTCTCTATTGTTAAGAGTTTGTATTTTCCCATGCCCATACTCAGGCAACCCTGTTTGGGTAGAGTTTCCGTGTCCCCTGCAAGGGTGAATGGGGGTGGGCACGCTCTGGGCCAGTATTTCCAGGCTTTTGTTCCCTGGCGGCTTTCTCTGGTGATCTGCTGTGCCTCTTCTGAGAGTCAGAGCAGCAGAGGCTGAATTGTCACAGAACAGAGGGAATGCAGCCCGTTCTCCACCCTTGTTCTGGCCACTTTAACTCCATTACTGTTGGTGCTGCTCAACCCTGTAGCATCCTGGGATGTGCGCCCCACATCTGGTGTTCCTGGCCTCAATTCCGGGGCTAGTGCATCTCTGTCCTTTGTGTTTCTAATGCTGCCAGCCGCCAGACGACCTGATCTCTCTCTGGAAGCTCCTGGTCTCAGTCTGGATCCCCTGAGCACACCGGGATTCCAGAGTTCCATGAGAAGCCTGGTGGCTCCGGCACCTGGTTCAGGGTCTCAGTCTGCTGTTTCGCAGGTGCCTACTGCAAGTCCGCCAAATCCCCTGTGCAGGTGGCCTGCCAGCCGCCAGCCGCCCCGTGGGCTCCCGGGTCTCCTGGTCTCAGTCTATGCCTGGTGAGCACACCGGGATTCCGGTGTTCCAGGAGAAGCCTGGTGGCGTACACTCTGGGCTCACCGGTCTCAGTCCACTCTCTCCTGTGTGCCATCCATGAGTCTGCCCGCTCCCTGGTGCAGGTGGTTGCTGCTTCCGGGCGCCAGAACATGGCGGCTCCCCCCCCCTTCCGTTTATCTTCTGATATCTGTGCCCGGTTTCAAGGCTCCCCGCTTCATACCTCAATACTCAGCGCTGGAGATGTTCATTTGTAGAGATCCAGATGTATCTTCCTGCCTCTCAGGCTGATTCCGTGGTTGTTTAGGCTGGTCTGGTACCTATCCAGCTCAACTCAGGGGACCTGCTGAAAAAGGGGTCTCCTACTCCTCCACCATCTTAACTCCTCTCTTGTACCTGAAATAGTATTTAAAAACACTCAGCTCAGCCTCTTCTACAAAGTGAGCCAATGCTTATAAACATGGCTAAAATATTCCCTTACCTACGATGACTTCCCAGCCATTGTAGTTTTTAAATGGTATGACTGTGACTTACATTAGTCAACATTTGCAAAGAAAGAACTTAGGGCATCCAGGGGGCACTTCATGTTGAAATTAGTTTGTGACAACGAGCTACTGTGTTTTATTCTGCAGTCCAAGGGAATGGTGCCAGACATCTCTAAGGTGTCTAGCAGTTCTACAATTCTGATTTTAAGTGTTCTGTGTGCTTTAGAGATTTGGGCAAGAGAAGGGCAGGAGTCCAGAGACTGTGAACACTTCTGTTACCTGTGCTGACCATGGAGCAGGTAGCCTTCTGTGGGCATCATTTTGATTTCTTGGTACTCTTGTGAAGGTGCTTTTGTCTCAAATTCCTCCATTTAGGAGTAATTATAATGATAAAAGTAATTTTTATCTTATATCATCTGTGGGCCCTGATCCTGGGCTCCCAGGGAAGCTATCCTTTAACATTTTACCCGGCTCAAAATGACTGGGCAAAACCTGAAAGCATGGGCCCTATTTCTGCCCCAAGCACATGTTGTAGATCTGCTTCGAGAAGAAAACAATAACCAAAAATGCCAACATAAAGATAAGAAAAAATAAAGAACCTCTTTGGCTCCCATAAGATTAAAGTCATACTGACATGTACATACTGAAAATGCATAAAAACATTGCATTTCCTAAAGCCCAAGCCTTGGAGGGTCTGAGAGCCTTGCCCAGAACCAGGCACACCCCAGCAGGGAGGGCTGGTGCAGAAAGGGAAGGGGCAGGACTCTGACGGTGGTCTGCAGCTAGAGGGGTCCCTGGAAGGGGCCAGGTGTGTGGGGGGACCCTGGCCCACGACCCCACCCATGCCTGTGCCGGGTGTTGGGTCGAGCAGGCGCCTCTTGGGCCCCCTGCACTTTCAGGGTTCCAGGGGCTTGAGGGCGGGTTGCCCAGCATCCAAGGGGCTCAGGCACCACCCTCCCCAACCATTCACCGCTTGGGGGTGGAGCTATGTCTCTGTGGGCAGTCCCAGATTCACAGTAGGTTGCAGACTTAGGGCAAAGAAGGGGCACTGAGAGAGAGAGAGAGTTGCCCTGTGGAGATCCCTGCTGGTGAGTGAGCAGCGAGCACTGGGGTGGGGGTCCGGGGGTAGGGTGCGCCCCAGGTGGGAGGCAGGGTTCTGGAAGGGCATGTGGAGAGGGTTCATTGTGGGGACTCAGGTGAGTTTTCTTTTTCCCTTTAAAGTCTCTTCTGCCCCATGTCCTCAACTGACCTTATTCCCCATACCCGTGAACTCCAGGACACCCACTCACCTGAGCTTTTGTGGGATGGGTTGCAGAATTTCAAGGTTTCCCCTGTTCCCCGGGAAGAGTGCGGGTAAGGACTTCACACAATCCCCACCTTCAGTTCTCTGACACAGTGCAGGTGATGCATCTTGAGCAGTACCCTGAGTTCACCAGGGTGTGCCCTGGTCCCCAGGCACAGGTGTGGCAGTAGCATGCCCCAGAGCCGTCCCCCAACTTCAGCATTATGCCCCGTGTGCCCCCGGGTTAGTGGTAATTGGCTATTAGAATCATGCAGGAAAATCCTCCAGGTGGGGGCCTGGAGGCGGGCATAAACCAGACCCCACTCTAGTTGCATTGGGAATAGACGAATTGAGGGTTTCTTTAGAAGAGTAAGTCTGCCTTCCAGAAAAGGCAAGGTCATTGGTCTATGGAGAATGAAGATAATTACTGATAAACAACAAGTATGTGTTGCCCCTTCACCCAGAAACTGAAGCAGGTGTGCAGGCTTTAGGTCAGAGGTGCCTTCTTCTCCCCAGCTGACAGCACTTCTCTGCTCTGGCTCCTAGACACCCGAGGTTTTGAACGTCAGCATCAGAGTCAGCAAGGCAGCTTGTCACAGGACACCAGTGCTCAGAGAAAGCATAGCTTTGCTTGGCAAAATGTCCTATCTATGTCAGGGCTGGAGGTAAAACCACTCTTTATCCCAAAACCTCCTAGGCTTTTCTCTTTTCTCTAGTTGAGCCACAAAGTAAAATTGAAGTAGCTGTCAGCATTCTGGGTTTGGTACAAGAATTACTTAGTTTCCCTGCAGGTAGAACTTTGCAGGGGATCACAATTTCTCTGTCCATTTATTGCTTACAAATGTATTTTGCCCATCTGTTTCCTAGCAACCCTCTTTTGTTAGAAAAGGAAGGTGAGATTCACTCTGTGCCTGTTTGTAACATCTAATTTGTTCCTTCATCTAACAGTGTTTATTCAATTGGGCCTAAGATATAGTTGAGTGACCAGCATCTAGAGTTAGGTGGCTTATTTTCATCTGATACAGACTTGGATGATGTCATTTGACAACGGTGATGTTTCATCATGGATTAGTTTATTCATCAGAAGAGTTAAAATTAGGGTGGAGGGAAAATTCAAAATTATCCAAACTGGCCTGTTCCTTTTTAAAAGTTGAGCTTGACTTTCTAGTTTTACTAAATGTATTATCTCGATATTTTGAGGTGCCATATTCTCTCTGTAGTTTCTTTGGTGGTGGAGTCAGAAGGAGAGTCTGGGAATTCTTTTGGATAGTGGCATGCTAGTGGCTTCAAGGGGCTTGGCGTCAGGAGCCTTGGGGTGAAGTCTGCAACTGCTTGCCTGACCCTGGGTGCATCTCCCAGAGGTTTTGTTTCCTCTTATGAAATTGCCGGCAGATAATGTTCTGCTTAAAGGGGAACCCTCCCATCCTGTTTGTGGCAATGCAAATGGTGCAGCCAGTCTGGGAAACAGTGTGGAGGTTCCTCAAAAAGTTAAACATTGAACAACCCCATGATCCAGCAATTGCTCTCCTAGGTATTTACCCAAAGGATACAAAAATGCAGATTCAAAGGGGGTACATGCACCATGATGTTTATAGCAGCAATGTCCACAGTAGCCAAACTATGGAGAGAATCCCAAAGTCCATGCACTGATGAATGGATAAAGCAGAAGTGGGATGCATATATATAATGGAATATGACCCAGCTTCAAAAAGAATGAAATCTTACCATTTGCAAGGATGCAGATGGACCTAGAGTGTATTGAGCTAAGCAAAATCATTGAGGAAAGAGAAATATCCTATGCTCTCATGCTTGTGGAATTTCAGAAAGAAAACAGATGAACAGAGTGGAGGGGTGATGAGAGAGGCAAACAAGGAAATAGACTCAACCTTGGAGAACAAACTGAGTGTTGCTGCAGGACAGGGGCGTGGGGGGAAGAGTTAAATGGGTGGGGGGTATTAAGGAGGGCACTTGTGATGAGCACCGGGTACTATATGCAAGTGAGGAATCACTAAATCCTACCCCTGAAGCGAATATTCCATGGCATGTGAACTAACTGTTATTTAAGTAAAAGAAGAAAGGAAAAAGTGTTCTGCTTCATGAAGAGTGAGGTAAAATTGTAGTGATTTGGGCTGTACTATTCTATAGATGAGAGTTGTAAAACACCCTGTTGTAGGATACACTAGTTTCTTATCACATAAGGAGTCCTCAGAAAGCCGCAATGAAAGATTCAGGTCTCCGAGCATGTTCATGTTCCACTGATATGTTACAGTTTGCACAGGTAGGAAAGAAGGTGGAGAGAGAGGCAACAGAATGGGAAAGCAGGTGCGAAACTTTCAATAATTAGCATTATAGCTTTCTCATGAAAGCCTTGCGATTTTGGAAGCAGAGGTGGAATCCGGGAGCTTTGCAGGAGACAGGGGAGTTCCAGGTCTGGGTAAAGCTGACAGGGGTCCCAGAGGAGAGCTGAATGCATTCTGCAGCAGGGTTTGGGCAGGGGTGGCTGTGGGTCTCCTGGGTGAGAGTTGTGACAGGTTAGGGCTGTGTGCAAGTTCCTGGCTGAGGGCAAGGGAGGCACAGGCTGTGAGCTGGCAGAGAACATTCTTCTGGGCTACCATCCTCACACAACACACAGCCTCATCTTCTGTTCCTGTCACTCCAACTCAGACTTCTCCGAAGGTGAGTGAGAACACATCAAGAGCATTCTTACCAGAAGGGAAAGCATGTGCAAAGGCTCTGGGGCAGGAGAATTTCAGGTATGTCCAGGAGCAGCAAGAAGGCCCTGTGGCCACAGGAGACAGCTTAGGACATGGCCTCAGAGAGGTGACAGAAAAAACCATTCCAGGGCTATAACCCCATGAGACCCTGTTTCACTGGGCCATCCTGGCTACAGTGTTGAGAACAGATGACAGAGGGTTGAAGATGGCAAGGCAGGTCAATGACAAAGCTTTTCCAGGAACTCAGGCACTGTGGACCAGACAGGTGGCCTTGGATGGAGTGGTTAGACCTATTCTGGGTCCATTTTGAAGATGGAGCTCACAGGATTTGCTGATGGGTTAGCTATTAGGAGCAGGAGAACGGAGGAGTTGGGGTAACTCCCAGCTGTTGTGGGTTGTCCTGATCGAGGGGAAGGAGAGGGTTTCTGGGTGTAGGAGGTAGTCCGTGTTCCGCATGCTGAGGAATGTGCCTTTCCTCGTGGATCTGCTGAGGTTTGTGTCTGGGAGAACCTTTCACATCTCCTCCCTCAGCAATGCTCAAGTACAAGTATTCCCCACTTTTTAAACGTTCACAGTAAGACATTGGGCTTTCTTGAAAGAACAACGTTATTACCCAGCTTCAGTAAGAAGAAGAGACCTGAAGAGGATTTCCCTCTTATGAAAAAAGGTGAACAGTGAGAATAGCGTTCAGCATCTGTTTTGGGGAGAAGCACGACAGAGGCGGCGTGCACCCCAACCAGCTCCTTCCGCTGGGAACCGCTCTCTGCATCCAGCCACCAGCACTTTGAATTCTGTCTGTGAGCCTCTGCTGTGCTTTATCTTCATTTATGCTGGGCCTCCGTCAGAAACTTGTGTCCTGAGGCCTAAGAAAAGCCAAAGAGAAGGAATTTTGGAGTCTGAGGACACTATCTAATTGTTCCATGTAAATTAATGGCCATTCCTTCTTGACACCATTTCTGCTGTGCAAGTTTTCTCAGAATCCATGTACTTTCAAAGAGCAGGGAAACCTATACCCCATGCTGCGGGGTTAGTTTTAGTCTCCATGCTGGACAGAACATTTCATGACTGTCGGATTTTCTCACTCAAACATTGAGACTTTGACCACCTTCACCCACCACCCCATCTCCGAATCTGGCACCTACCAATCTGCTCTCAGTATCTATGCGTTCAGTATTTGTTTATTCCACATTGAATGTACATGAGAGCATCTGGTATTGGTCTTTCTGTGTCTGAGTTACTTGGCATAAGGCCCCCAAGGTCTGTGTTTCCATGTCTGGTTCTTGTGAATAATGCTGCAGTGAACGTGGGAGTGCATCTGTCTTTTTGAGGCAGTATTTTTGTGTTCTCCAAATCAATACTCAGTAGAGCCATTACTTGTCCAGGTGGTAGTTGCATTTATTTTTTCAGGAACCTCCATACCGTTTGTCACAGTGGCTGCACCAATTTCCATTCCCACCAACAGTGCACAGTGTCTCCTCATCTGCACACCCTTGACCCCACCTGGTGTCTGTCTCTGGGACAATTGCTGTTCCAACAGTTGTGAGGGGATAGCCGATTGTGGGTTTGATGATGTTTCCCTGAGGATATTAAGTGATGTCGAACAACTTTCTCTGTCTGTTGGCACCTATGTGCCATCTTTAGAAAGTATCTATTCACATACTCCCCCCATTTTTTATACAGTTTTTTTTTTATTTGTATGAGTGTTGTGTGTATTTTGGATATTAGCCTCTTCTCACACATATGATTCGCAGATATTTTTTTCTTATTATGTCAGTGACCTTTTTAGTTTTTGCTGGTTTCTTTTGCCGTGTGGAAGATTTCAGTTTGAAGTTGTTCCACTTGTTTATTTTTGCTTTTGTTGCCTTTGCATTTGGTGTCCGATCTGAAGACTCTTTGCCAAAACCAATGTCGAGAGACTTAGTACCTGTGTCTTCTTGGAGGTTTATGGATTCAGGTCTTATGTTCAAATCGTTCATCCATTAAAAATTTTGTGTGTGGTGTAAGAAAGTGACCCAGTTATATTCTTCTGCATTTAGTGTCCAGTTTGCCTGTTACCGCTCACTGAAGAGACAGTCCTTCCCTCATGGCATATCTTCTGCTGCTGTGTTGTAAGTTAGGATCATCTACGTGTGGGTAAGTTTCTGAGCTTTCTGTTCTGTTCCACTCTACCTTGGGTCTGTGTTTATGCCAGTACCATCCTGTTTTGATGACAACAGCTTTGTAATCTAGCTTAAAATCCAGGAGTGTGTTGACTGCACCTTTCTTTCTCCAGGTTACTTTGGGTATTTGGGGTCTTTTGTGATTCCATACAAGTTTGAGGACTGTTTTCTATTTCCTCAAATAATGCCGCTAGAATTCAGATAGGGATTTCATCACATCTGTCGATTGCTTTGGGTACGATGTACATGTTCACATAATTAACTCTTCCAGTTAAGGAGCATGGCGTAAGTTTCCATTTGTTTGTGTTGCCTTCCAAATCTTTGACCCATACATCCTGCCCGCCTTGACACACGTGTTTTTCATTTCCTTTCTGCCATGTGTTGAGTGTACTGTCTTTCTCATTTTTGGTTACTTTTATTCCTAGATTTTTTTTTTTTGATGCAATGGTAAATGGCATTGCTTTTTTAATTTCTCTTTGCGAAAGTGTGTCATCAGTATACAGAAATGCAAGAAGTTGGGTCATCTGGGTGGCCCCATAGGTGAAGCGTCTGCCTTCAGCTCAGGTCATGATCCCAGAGTTCTAGGATGGAGCCCCGTGTTGGGCTCCCTGCTTAGCAAGGGTCTGCTTCTCCCTCTTTCTGTCACTCCCCCTGCTCGTACTTTTTCTCTTCCTATCAAATAAATAAATAAAATCTGAAAAAAAGACAACAGGTCTCTGTATATTGACTTTATATCCTGCAGCTTTCTTGAATTTGTTTATTCTAACAGATTTTTTGTGTGTGTGTGGAATCTTTCGGGATTTCATGTCCTTTGCAAATATTGACAGTATTCCTGTATGGATTTCATATCTTTCTCTTTTTTAAAAATGATGTTAGTCACCCTACAGTACTTCATTTGTTTTTGATGTAGTGTTCCATGATTCATTGTTTGCATATAACACCTAGTGCTCATTATGACACGTGCCCTCCTTTTTTTTTAAAGAATTTACTTATTTATTCGACAGATATAGAGACAGCCAGCGAGAGAGGGAACACAGGCAGGGGGAGTGGGAGAGGAAGAAGCAGGCTCACAGCAGAGGAGCCTGTTGTGGGGCTCGATCCCATAACGCCGGCATCACGCCCTGAGCTGAAGGCAGACGCTTAACCGCTGTGCCACCCAGGCGCCCCAACAGGTGCCCTCCTTAATACCCATCACCAGGATTACCCATTCCTCTTCCCCTCCCTTTCTGCAACCTTCAGTTTGTTTCCCAGTGTTAGTAGTCTCTCATGGTTCATCTCCCACTCTCATTCCCCCCCTTCACTTTTCCCTTCCTTCTCCTAATGTCCTCCATGCTATTCCTTCCGTTCCACATAGGAGTCAAACCATATGATAATTGTCTTTCTCTGCTTGACTTAATTTCACTTAGCATAATCCCCTCCTGAACCATCCACGTTGGTGCAAATGGGGGGTATTCATCCTTTCTGATGACTGAGTAATAGTCCATTGTATAGATGAACCACATCTTCTTTGTCCATTCATCTGCTGAAGGACATCTTGGCTCCTTCCACAGTTTGGCTATTATGGACATTGCTGCTATGAACATTGGGATACAGGTGCCCTTCTTTTCATTACTCTGTGTCTATGGGGTAAATACCCGGTAGTGCAATTGGTAGGTCGTAGGATAGCTCTGTGTTTAACGTCTTGAGGAACCTCCATATTGGTTTCAAAAGTGGCTGTACCAGCTTGAATTCTCACGAGTAGTGTAAGAGGGTTCCCCTTTCTTCAGATCCTTTCTGACTTTTTTAAATTTCTGTCTTGTTAATTTTTTTCCAAGATTTTATTGATTTATTCCACAGAGATAGAGACAGCCAGCGAGAGAGGGAACACAAGCAGGGGGAGTGGGAGAGGAAGAAGCAGGCTCATAGCGGAGGAGCCTGATGTGGGGCTCGATCCCATAAGGCCAGGATCACGCCCTGAGCCGAAGGCAGACGCTTAACCGCTGTGACACCCAGGTGACCCCTGCCTTGTTAATTGTAACCATTCTAACTTGTGTAAGGTGGTATCTCATTGTCGTTTTGATTTGTATTTGCCTGATGGCAAGTGATGTGGAGCATTTTTTCATGTGTCTGTTGGCCATTTGTATGTCTTCTCTGGAGAAGTATCTCTTTGTGTCTTCTGCCCATTTTTTGGGTGTCGAGTTTGAGGAGTTCTTTATAGATCTTGGATACCAGCCCTTTATCTGTAAAATCATTTGCAGATATCTTCTTCAATTCCATAGGTTGCCTTTTTGTTTTTTGATCATTTGCTTTGCCGAGCAGAAGCTTTTTATCCTGATGAAGTGCCAATAGTTCATTTTTGCATTTATTTCCTTTGCCTTTAGAGACGTGGCTTGCAAGAAGTTGTTGTGTTCAAGGTTGAAGAGTTCTTTTGATTTTGATATGAGACAGGAATCCATTATCTTATTTTCCTGATTGTATTCGAGTTCTCTGTCTTTCTTGGTGAGTCTAGCTAAGTTTGTCAGTTTTGTTTATCGTTCCAAAAAAGGCCGCTCTCATTTTCATTGTTGTTTTTTTTTTGTCTTTTTAGTCTCCGTTGGATTTATTTATGCATTCCTTTTTGTTATTTCCTTATTTCTACCAATTTGGGGCTTTGTTTGTTGTTTTATTTTCTACTTCTTTACCACATAAATCAGGTTGTTTATTGGAGAGCATTCTCATGGATTGATGAAGACTTGAATTTCTATGAATGTCCCCCATAAAGTTACTTTTGCTGCATCCCATAAGTTTTTGTAGGTTGTCTTTTTCATCAGTGTCAAGGTACTTCTAAAAATTTTTTGATTTCTTCTTTGACTGTTGGTTGTTCAGTAGCATGTTGTTAAATCTCCACATATTTTTTAAAGATTCTTTAAGTATCTCACAGAGAGTGAGACAGCAAGAGAGGGAACGCAAGCTGGGTGGTGGGAGAGGGAGAAGCAGGCTTCCGAATGAGAAACGAGCCTGATTTGGAGCTAGATCCCATCATCCTGGAATCAAGACCCGAGCTGAAAGGAGATCCTTAATGACTGAGCCACCCAGGCCCCAAAAATCTCCACCTATTTTTGACTGTCCCATTTTTTTCTTGGGACTGATTTCTAGTTTCATATCATTGTGGTTGGACAAGATTTGAAGCAGAAGGTGAAGAGAGCATTCAGATGAAAGGTTTGTTTCCTGGAGGGTTTTCTGAGGGCAGACCATGAGTTCAGTGGGGATGGAGGAAGGTTTTGTGAGACGGGGGTTGGGGTTAACCCTTGTTAGAATTACTGACTACTACCATGCAGGCTGTGTGCTACCGTTCACATCGTAGTCCTGATGGACTTGTACTTCATTAGAAACATTTTCTAGGAGGTGAAGGCATAGCCTTCACTTAAAGAAAGATGGCATATGGGTTCATGGCATGACCCCAGGTCACCAACCAGGATGTATGGTATTGTGGTTGATCAGAAACAGGCTTTCTGTGGGAAGTGACAGAAATAAGGTATGGTGAGCTCCATGACCATAGGTGAGGTCCCGAGTGACACACTGGGTGTTGGGTTCTGTGGATCTGTCTCATCATGTTCTGTGGAATTCAGGGACACCCTCCTGTCTGTGGATTTGTGTGGAGACAGGTAGACATCAGTGTCTGGCCAGGCACGAGGGTCGCACTGGACCACCATCAGAGGTGCAGCGTGCGGGGGAGCCACTGCTTGGTTTCCACGAAAGCTGACCAGGGTCTGTGACCGTGATTCCTAGCAGCTGCAAGGGGAGAGGAGGCCGGGGGTGGAGCACACTTCCTAGACTTGTGGTCAGGACTAGTCTGGAGCCCACTGAAGTCAGCCACACCGGGCACAGAAGGTACCAAGTCAGTGTAGCTGTGGGCACTGCTCCCATGGTACTTTCGGGCCAGCTCCATGCTGCCACCTCCTGCTTTTCATCATCATCTTCAAGGTCATGTGCCTCTGCTCTTGCCCCATGGCCTCCGGGGTATTGTCCATCCTCCATCTGGCCCTCGTCCCTGGTGCCCTGTGCAGTCTGATGCCAGGGTAGCCTTCTCGAGACAAACATCTGGTCCTGATGCAACACTTCCATGGATCTCGTGTGATGCGAGGATGATGCCCTGCCCTGAAAGGGGGCTGCAGGTCCCCAATCAGGAGAGCCATGTCTCCCTTTTCAGCATGGCCTGCCCTCCCCTCAGTCTTCTTCAGGGAAGCTCTCCCCACTTCCTGAGCTGACAGCTCTGAACTTAAAAATGAATGTTATTTTACATATCTCTATGCCTTAGTTCATCCATGGCATGTCTTTCAACCCCGTTAGTGGGGATTTTTTAGCAGTTCTGAAGGGCTGTCTGCTCAAGGAGGGGACGACCTGGGTGGGGCAGCTTTCCCTCTCATCTCCCTCAGCATGTCTCTGAGCCCTGAGGCCAGCTGTCCCACTGAGGATTGAGGGACCCGAGCCAGCCCATCCTGAGCCCAGGCTGTGTCAGCTCATAGACTGATGCGTGTCGGAGCGGTGGGCAGCTGGCATGGGTCAGGGGCAGGCAGTGTCTCCTTCTCATTCCTTCCCTCCCTTCCTCCCAGAGGTAGCTCAGAGCAGCCTTCAACCCCTGCATCTCCAGATCCCTTGACCCGTGCCTCCTGTGTTCAGCTGGTGACCTTGGAGTTTCGCATGGATTCTACCTCCCGTACCCTCTCCCATAGCAGTTCCTGGATCAGGGGAGTGTCGGACCCTTGTCTGTTTTTGGTCTTCTTCCTGTCCCGCACCAAGCCCACCCACCTTTGCATCTTCCATGTATGTGCTTGGAAGCAAGCCCATCCACAGGGAACCTATTAGCCAAATGGATCCAGGCAATGAACATTGAAGTAGAGATCCAGGATCCATAATAAACCTGCTCTGAAACCTGTCCCAAAGTCTGTGACTCTCTCACACTGAAACAGAAACAATAATAGCTTTATGGACTGTGAAGTGATATGTCTTTCTTCTTCCAATCTTGAATGCATAGGTGCTGAGCCTGGACTTAAAAGGACCATGGCTCCCGTGGGCTGGGATCCATGGTAAGAACTCAGTGAAATCTGAATTTTAGGCATGAAGTGAATAATTATTGTAGAGTGAATCCTCCCAGGTAGGGCTTTTGCACATTGCACAGGAAAAGCTTTTTCAAAGAGGTTTCTGAAAAAAAAATCTTTTTTAAAAATTTATTTTAATTCCATTAGAACTAACATACAGTGTTACATTCATTTCAGGTGTACAACAGAGTGATTCAGTAATTCTACATATTACTCAGTGGTCATCAAGAAAAGTGTCCTCTTAATCCCCTTCATCTATTTTACTCATCCCTCTATCCACCTCCTCTCTGGTAACCTTCCGTTTGTTCTCTATTGTTAAGAGTTTGTATTTTGGTGTGTCTCCTTTTTCTCTTTTAGTTATTTTTTTTTGTTTGTTTCTTAAATTCCCCATTAGAGTGACATCGTATGGGATTTGTCTTTCACTGACTGACTGATTTTAGTTAGGATAATACTCTCTAGCTCCATCTATATGGCTGCAAATGGCAAGGTTTCGTTCTTTTTCAAGCCGAGTAATACTCCATTGTGTGTGTGTGTGTGTGTGTGTGTGTGTGTGTGTGTGTGTGTGTGAATACACACATCTATCATCTCATTTGTCAATTTTTCTACAGACACTTGGGTTGCTTGATATTGTGATATTGTAAATAATGGTGCAAGAAATATAGGGGTGCACGTATCCTTTTACGTTACTGTTTTCCTATTCTTTGGATAAATACGAGTAGTGTGATTGTTGGATCGTAGGGTAGTTCTATATTTAATTTTTTGAGGAACCTTCATACTGTTTTCCACGGTGGCCACCACAGCTTGCATTCCAACCCACAGTTCACGAGGATTCCCCTTTATCCACATCCTCCCAACACCTGCTCTTTGCTGTGCTTTTGATGTTAGCCATTCTGACAGGTTTGAGGTATTACCTCATTGTCCTTTGGGTTTACATTTTCCTGATGATGGGTGATGTTGAACATCTTTTCACGGGACTGTTGGCCATTTGTATTTCTTCTTTGGAGAAATGTCTGTCCATGTCTTCTGCCTATTTTTAAACTGGATTATTTGTTTTCTGGGGGTTGAGTAGTATCAGTTGTATATGTTTTGGACACTATCCCTTTATTGCATATGATCTTTGCAAATATCTTCTCCCTTTGAGTAGGTTGTCTTATTATTTTTACGTTTTCATTGTTCTTCTGCCGTGTGGAAACTTTTTATTTTGCTGTATTCCCAATAGTTTATTTTTGCTTTACTTTCCTTTGCCTCAGGACACAGTCTAGAAAAACGTTGGTATGGTCCATGTCAAGAAGTTACTGTCTTCCCTCCTGTAGGATTTTTATGGATTCAGGTCTCATATTGAGGTCTTGAAACTGTTTTGTGTTTGTCTTTATTGTGTAAGAAAGCAGTCTAATTTCATTCTTTTGTGCGTAGCTGTCTAGTTTTCCCAACACCATTTGTTGTAGAGAATGTCCTTTTCCCTTTTGATATCGTTGCTTGCTTTGTGGAAGATTCATGGACCACATAATTGTGGGTTTCTGTCTGAACTTGTATCCTGTTCCTTTGGTCGCTGTGTCTATTTTTGTGCCGTACTGTCTTGTTAGGATGACTGCAGCTTTGTAGTATAACCTGAAATCTGAAATTGTGAGTCCTCCAGCTTTGTTTTTCTTTTCCACATTGCACTGGCTGTTCGGAATCTTTAGTGGTTCCATACAAATATTTAGGATTGTTTATTCGAGGTCTTTTGTTCTTTAATTTAAATTCAGTTAGCCAACTTACAGTACATCATTCGTTTCAGATGTAGTCTTCAATAAATTTTCTGTCGTGTGTATCACCCAGTGCTCATTGTATCGTGTGACCTCCTTAATGCTACTCACCCAGTTACCCCCCCCAACTTCTCCTCCAACAATCATCAGTTTCTTGCGATAGTTAAGAGTCCATCATGGGTTTTCCCCCTCTCTGATGACTTCCCATTCTATTTTCCCTTCCTTCCCCTATGGTCTTCTTCCTTGTTTCTGATATTCCACATAGGAGTGAAAGCATATGATCATTGTCTTTCTTTCATTGACTTATTCCACTCAGCATAATACCC
The DNA here is from genome assembly GCF_024610735.1 of Ursus americanus. NCBI lineage: Eukaryota > Metazoa > Chordata > Mammalia > Carnivora > Ursidae > Ursus > Ursus americanus. The sequence continues at coordinate 182,106 of NW_028273691.1, read as the reverse complement.
TCCAGCTCCACCCAGGTCGGTGTGATGGTAAGTATTCATCCTATCTGATGGCTGAGTAATATCCCATTATATATATGATCCACATCTTCTTTATCCATTCATCTATCCATGGTCATCTGCACTCCTTCCGCAGCTTGTCTATTATGGATATTGCTGCTATGAACACTGGTGTGCATGTGTCCCATCTTCACTACCTCTGTATCTTTGGGGTAAATACCCAGTAGTGCAATTGCTGGGACATAGGGTAGCTTTATTTATAACTTCTTGAGGAAATTCTGTACCATTTTCAAGAGTGGCTGTACCGGACTGCATTCGTACAGGGGTGTAAGAGGGTTCCCGTTTCTCCATATCCTCTCCAAAATGTATAGTTTCATGTCTTCTTATTTTTAGATATTCGGCCTCGTGTGATATGGCATCTATAGGGGTTTAGATTTGTATTTCCCTGAAGCCAAGTGATATGAAGCATTTATGCATGAATCTTTTGATCACCAGTACGTCGTTATCAGTGAAATGACTTCCCATTTTAATCTATCTCAAGACCTAAAGCTGGGGAAGGCACTGAAGCTGGATGATGCCATTGGTTGGAAGTGTGGAGAATTTCAAAAGATCTCCGTGGAGAGCAAGTTTAAAGGTCAGTGTGAAGCTACTAATTGGATCCGGGGAGATCTCTGAAAGTGGGGGTTGCCTGGGATGGGCTGATGGGGGCCCTCCGATTTTCCTATGAATCCTTGCTGCAGCCCCAAATGGACAGTTTCCTGCTGTGGGGCAGGCTGAGTCCTCTAGTCTTGCAGAGGTGAGCCCAATGCCTTGTGCCTTGGAGGCAGGCAAACGGGGAGGGACCCTCAGCAGAAGACCCAGGGTTAGGTTAGGCCTCAAGAGACAGCAGGTCCGAACTGCCCAGTACTCAGAGAACTCCCAGGCTGAGTGAGATGAGGGCACAAGGGCGGGTGAGTGTGAGCCTTGGGGTTTCATCTGGAAGGGCCCACAAAGGTCGGGGTTCACCAGAAGGGGCTGTCAGGGGGCGCCCCAATTCTCTTGCCCTGAATGCTCTGTTGTGCCCCCAAATGGTACAGTTTTCTGTGGGCTGCAGGCTGAGTCCTACAGTGGGGCTTGGGTGTCTCCAATCCCCCGGAGTGGGGTGCCAGGGCCCTGGGGAGGGGCCCCTCTGTGGCCAACCTAGGGTAAGGGTTAGGGTCCAGGAGCCCGGCAGGGACTATATGCAAGCTGTGCGGCGAGCTCTGTGGAGGGCTGAGAGGAGGCCATGGGGGAGGGTGAGCATGGGCCTCAGGGTTGGGGCATGGGGGGCTGCCAAAGGATGGGGATGGGCTCCAGGGGCCTCCCCAAGTTCTCGTGCCCTGTAGGCTCCGTAGAGCCCCAAGGGGCACGGTTTCCTGTCAGGTGGCAAGCTGAGTCCTGCAGTGGGGCACAGGTATCCCAATTCCCCTGGGCTGCGGTGTAAGGCTCCTGGGGAGGCCCCCACACCCACAGCCGACCTAGGGCTAGGTTTAGGCCCAGGAGCCCCGCAGGCCCGATCTGCTGGCTGTATGGCTAGTTACACGGGCTGAGGTGAGGGTGTGGGAGGGTGAGCGTGGGCCTCACGGTTGGGGTTGGGAGGCCACCGAAGTTCGCTGGTGTCTCAGGAAGGCCCTACTGGTTCTCCTGCCCTGAATGCTCTATGGCCTCCCAGGGCACACGGTTTCCTGCGGGGTGGCAGACTGAGTCCTGCTGTGGGGCTCAGGTGTCCCGAATCCCCGTGGCTGTGGCTCCAGGCTCCTGGGGAGGGGCCCCTCCACAGATGAACTAAGGTTAGGGTTGGGGCCCAGGAACCCCGCAGGCCAGATCTGCCCAGTATGTGGCGAGCTCCGCCGCGGCCTGAGGTGAGGGTGCGGGATGGGGTGAGCATGGGCTTCAAGGGTGGGTTTAGGGATCACCGAAGTTCACCGGGGGCTCTGGGGGCCCTCCTGGTTCTCCCGCCCTGAATGCTCTACAGCCTCCCAAGGGGCACGGTTTCCTGCGGGCTGGCAGGCTTTGTCCTGCAGTGGGGCTCAGGTGTCCCCAGTCCCTGGGGCTGCGGCACCGGGCCCCAGGGGAGGGGCCCTACCCAGCGGACCTAGGGTCAGGTCTAGGCCTCAGGAACCCGGCAGGCCTGATCTGCCGGCTCTGCGTCAAGCTCGGTGGCAAGCTGAAGGGAAGGCGTGGGGCGGGATGAGCATGGGCCTCAGGGTTGGGGTGTAGGGGGCCGCCGAGGATCTCTGGGGGCTCAGGGGGGCCCTACCAGTTCTTCTGCACAGGATGCTCTGCGGCGCCCCAAGGGGCATGGTTTCCTGAGGGGTGGCAGGCTGAGTCCTGTGGTGGGGCTCATGTGTACCCAATTCCCGGGGTTAGGGTACGGATTAGGGTATGGGTTAAGGTTAGGGTATGGGTTACGGTTAGGGTATGGGTTAGGGTAGGGTTTAGGGTTAGGGTAAGGAGAAGGTACGGGTTAGGGTTGGGTTTAGGGGTTACAGGTTAGAGGTTATGGGTTAGGGTACAGATTAGGGTTTAGGGTACGGGTTAGGGTTTTGGGTTTGGGTTTAGGGTTAGGGTTTGGGTTGGAGTACGGGTTAGGTTTAGGGTACGGGTCAGGGTTAGGGTATGGGTTAGTGTACGCATTAGGGTACGGTTTAGGGTACGGGTTAGGGTACGGTTTAGGGTAAATGTTTGCGTACGGATTTGGGTATGGCTTAGGGTACGGGTTATGGTTAGGGTACGGGTTAGGGAATGGGTTAGGGATAGGGATTGGGTACAGTTTAGGGTTAGGGTATGGGTTAGGGTACGGATTAGGGTACAGGTTAGGGTTAGGTATGGGTTAGGCTATGGGTTAGGGTCCGGCTTAGAGATAGGGTACGGGTTAGGGTATGGGTTAGGGTACGGGATAGGGTATGGGTTAAGGTTAAGGTAAGGGTATGGGTTAAGGTTAAGGTAAGGGTACTGGTTAGGGTTAGGGTACAGGTAGCGTTAGGGTACGGATTATGGTACGAGTTAGGATATGGGTTAGGGTCAGGGTTTAGGGTTTAGTGTTAAAGTTAGGGTATGGGTTAGGGTACTTGTTAGGGTTACGGTTAGGTTTAGGGTACGGTTTAAATTACGGGTTAGTGTACAGTTTAGGGTTAGGGTTAGGGTATGTGTTAGAGTACGTGTTAGGGTTACAGTTAGGGTTAGAGTACAGGTTAGGGTTAGGGTTAGGTTTAGGTTACGGTTTAGGGGTAGGGTTAGCTGAAGGGGTAGGGTTAGGGGTAAGGTTAGGAGTATGGTAGGGTCGGGGTTGGGTTAGGGTTTAGGGTTAGGGTTTGGGTTTAGTGGTTAAGGTTAGGGTTTAGTGTTTAGGGTTTCGGGATTAGGGTTAGGGGTTAGGGTTTAGGGTTTAGTGTTAATGTTAGGGTTTACGGTTTAAGGATTAGGGTTTAGGGTTAGGTTTAGGGTAGGGTTAGGGTTAGGGTAAGTGTTAGGGGTTAGGGTTAGGATTAGGGGTTAAGGTTTAAGGTTTAAGGTTAGGGCTTAGGGTTTAGGGTTACGGTTAGACCCCAGTAGGCCAGCAGGACAGATGCTCCGGCTGTGCGGCGAGTGGGGGAGTGGGACGATTGGGGGCGCTGGCGAGCAGGAGTATGGTATCCCGCGTTTTGGCGCAGGGGACTTTTGAACACCACTAGAGGCTCGGAGGGCCCTGCCCATTCTCCCGAACTGAATGGCCGGTGGAGCCCCTAGCGGCCTGGGTCGTGGCGGGGTGGCAGTGTGAGTCTGACACTGCAGTTTGGGGGTCCCCAATGCCATGCGTTGCAGCGCAAGGGCCCTTGGGAGGGGCCCCTGGGGCCGTCCTAGGGTTACTGTTAGCACCCAGGAGTCCGGTAGACATGATCCGCCAGCTGTGCGATAGCGGAGGGCCAGGCCGAGGTGAGGGCGGTGGCGAGCTGGGGCGGGGGCCCATGCATTTTGGCGCGGGGGCCTTGGAAGGTCGCCTGGGGATTGGATGGCCCTGCCGGTTCTCCCGCCCTGAATGGCCAGAGGCGCCCCTAGTGACCTGGGTCGTGGCGGGGCGGCACGGTGAGTATGGCGCTGGGGCTCGGGGGTCCCCAATCCCTGGCGTTGCTGCGCCAGGCCCCTTGGGAGGTTCCCCTTGGGGGCCAACCTAAGGTTAGGGTTAGCCCCCAGGAGGCTGGCAGTCCCGATCCGCTGGCTGTTTGGCGAGCAGAGGGGCGGGTCGAGGTGAGGGCGCTGGTGAGCGGGAGCATTGGCCCAAGCATTTTGGTGCTTGGGCCCTTAGATGTTCACCGGGACTCGGAGGGCCCTGCCCATTCTCCCGCCCTGAATGACCGGTGGCGCCCCTAGTGGCATGGGTGCCAGCGGGGTGGCAGGGTGAGTCTGGCGCTGGGGCTTGGGGGTCATCAATCCCTGGTGTTGCGGCGACAGGCCCCTTGGGAGGGGCCCCTCAGGGGCCAACCTAGGGTTAGGTTTAGCCCCCAGGAGCCCGGCAGGCCCAATCCGCCTGCTGAGTGGCGAGCAGAGGGGCGGGCCGAGGTGAGTGCCCTGGCGAGCGGGAGCGTGGGCCCAAGCGTTTTGGAGCGGGGGCCTTCGAAGGTCACCTGGACTTGGAGGGCCCTGCCCCTTCTCTCACCTGGTTGACCGGCAGCGCCCCTAGCGGCCTGTGTGATGGCGGGGCGGCAGGGGGAGTCCGGTGCTGAGGCTCCGGCTTCCCTATACCCGACGTTGCAGTGCCAGGCCCCTCGGAAGGGCCCCTCTGGGGCCGATGTAGGGTTAGAATTAGCCCTCAGGAGGCCGGCAGGCCCAATCCACCGTCTTGAGGCAAATGGAGTCGCGGTCCTAGGTGAGGGCGCTGGCGATAGGAGCGTGGGCCCCAGTGTTTTGGTGCTGGGGGCCTTCAATGTTCACCGGGGCTCAGAAGGCCTTGCCTGTTCTCCCGCCCAAAACGACCGGTGGCGCCCTAGCACCACTGGTGTCAGCGGGGCAGCAGGGAGAGTCCAGCATTACGACTCGAGGGTCCCCAATCCCCGGCGCTGTGGCGGCAGGCCCCTTCAGAGGGGCCCCTCTGGGGCCGACCTAGGATTAGAGTTAGCCCCCAGGAGGCCGGTAGGCCTGATCTGCCAGCTGTGCAGAGAGTGGAGGGGCGGGATGAGGTGAGGGCGCTGGCGAGCTCCAGCGTGGGCCCCAGCGTTTTGGCGCGGATGGCCTTCCAAATCACCGGAGTCTCGAGGGCCCTGCCCATTCTCCCACCCTGAAAGACCAGCGACTCCCCAGCGGGCCCGATGTTGACGGGTTGGCAGGGTGAGTCCGGCGCTGCGGCTCAGGTGTCCCCAATCCCCGCGTTGGTCATCAGTCCCCTTGGGAGGGGCCCCTCTGGGGCCAACCTAGGGTTAGGGTTAGCCCCCAGGAGGCCAGCAGGCCCCATATGCCAGCTGTGCAGCGAGCGGAGGGGCGGGCCTTGGTGAGGGCACTGGCGAGCTGGAAGGTCGTACCCAAAGTTTTGGCACCGGGGGCCCTCGAATGTCGCCGGGGACTCGGAGGGCCCTGCCCGTTCTCCCGCCCTGAATGAGTGGCGGCTCCCCTAGCAACCCGAGTGGTGGCGGGGCTGCAGGGTGGGTCTGGTGCTGAGGCTCGGGGGTCCCCAATGCCAGGCGTTGCGGCACCAGGCCCCTTGGGCGGGGCCCCTTGGGGGCCGAACTAGGGTAAAGGTTAGCTCCTGGAGGCTGGCAGGCACGATCCGCAGTCTGGGGCGAATGGAGGCGTGGTCGAAGATCAGGGCGCTGGCGAGCAGGAGAGTGGGTCCCAGCGTTTTGGCGCTGGGGGCCTTCGAAGGTCACCGGGGCAGGGAGGGCCCTGCCCGTTCTCCCGCCCTGAATGATTGGTGGTACCCTAGCGGCCCGGTGTGGGCGGGGCGGAATGGTGAGTCCAGCATTGCGACTCGGGGGTCTCCAATCCCTGGCGATCGGCGGCAGTCCCTTTGGGAGGAGCCCCTTGGGGGCCGACCTAGGGTTAGGGTTATCCCCCAGGAGGCCGGCAGGCTCAATCCACGGGCTCTGTGGTGAATGGGGGGGTGGGCCAAGGTGAGGTCGCTGGCGAATGGAAGCGTGGGCCCCAACATTTTGGCTCGGTGGGCTTTCGAATGTCGCAGGGGGCTCGGAGAGCCCTGCTCCTTCTCCCTCCATGAAGGACCAGCGACCCCCCTAGCGCCCCGGGTGGCAGCAGGGTGGCAAGGTCAGTCCTGCACTAGTGCTTGGGTTTCCCCAATCCCCAGCGTTGAGGCGCCAGGCCCCTTGGGAGGGGCCCCTCGGGGACTGTCCTAGGGTTAGGTTAACCCCCAGGAGGCCAGCAGTCTGGATCCACAGGCTGTGCAGTGAGCGGAGGAGGGATTGACCGTGGTAGGGCGCAGTTGAGCAGTAGCGTGGTACCCAGTGTTTTGGCGTGGGGGGCCTTCTTATTTCACCGGAGGCTCGGAGGGCCCTGCCTGTTATCCCGCCCTGAATGCCTGGAGGCGCTCCTAGCGGCCCGCGTGGCGGCGGGGCTGCAGGGTGAACCCGGCACTGGGGCTTGCGGGTCCCCAATCCCTGCCATTGCGGCACCAAGCCTCTTGGGAGGGGCCACTCTGGGGCCCATCTAGGGTTACCGTTAGCACCAAGGAGCCCGGGAGGCCGGATCCGCCAGCTGTGTGGCTAGAGGGGGGGCGGGCCAAGGTGAGGGTGCTGTAGAGCGGGAGCATGGGCTTCAGCGTGTTGGCGCGGGGGACCTATAAATGTCGCCGGGGGCTCGGAGGGCCCTGCCCGTTCCCCCACCCTGAATGACCGGTGGCGCCCCAAGTGGCCCGGGTGGCGGTGGAGGGGCAGGTTGAGTACATCGCTGGGGCTTGGGGGTCCTCAATCTCCGAAATCGTGGTGCCAGGCCCTTTGGGAGTGCCCTTCGGGGGCCGACCTAGGGCTAGGGTTAGCCCCCAGGAGGCCGGCAGGCCCGATAAGATGGCTGTGGGGCTAGCGGAGGGGTGGGCTGAGGTGAGGGCGCTGGGGAGCGAGATTGTGGGCCCCTGCATTTTGGCGCTGGAGGCTTCAAATATCTCTGGTTTCTCCAGGGCCCTGTCTCTTCTCCCTCCCTGAATGAACGGCAGAGCCCCTAGAGGCCCGGGTGGCAGCGTTGTGGGAGGGTGAGTCTAGCTCTGGGGCTTGGGGTCCCAGATCCCTGGCGTAGTGGCACCAGGACCCTTGGGAGGGGCCCCTTGGGGGGCGACCTAGGCTTAGGGTTATCCCCAAGGAGAACATCAGGCCCAATCCACACACTGTGCGGTGAGCGGTGGTGCGGGCCGAGGTAAGGGTGCTTGGGAGCGGGAGCATGGGCACCAGGGTTTTAGCACGGGGAGCCTTTGAAGGTTACAGGTGGCTCAGAAGGCCATGCCCTTCTCTCGCGCTCTATGAACCGCGGCGCCCCTAGCGGCCCAGGTGGGGACAGTGCGGCAGGGTGAGTCCGGCTCTGGGGCTCTGAGTCACCAATCCCCAGCATTGCAAAGCCAGGCCGCTTGGGATGTCCCCTCAGGCCCGACCTAGGGTTTTGGTTAGCTTCCAGGAGCCCGGCAGGCCCTATCCATGGGCTCTGAAGCAAGCGGTGGGGTGGGCCTAGGTGAGGGCGCTGGTGAGCAGTATCCTGGGAGCCAACGTTTTTGCGCGGGGAGCCTTCAAAAGTAAGCCTGGGCTCGGAGGGCCCTGCCCGATCTCTTGCCCTGATTGACCGGTGGGGCCTCTAGTGGCTCGGGTGGCTGAAGGGCAGCAGGGTGAGTGCGGCACATGGGCTCGGGGTCCCCATCCCCAGCGTTGCGACGCCAGGCCCCTTGGGAAGTGCCCCTCGGTCGCCAACCTATGGTTAGTGTTAGCTTCCGGGAGCCCCGCAGGCCCGATACACCACCTGTGCGTCGAGCGGAGAGTTGGGCCGAGGTGAGGGTGCTGGTGAACATGAGCCTGGGCACAAGCGTTTTGGTTCGGTGCGCCTTCGAAGGTCGGCAGGGGTTCGGAGGGCCCTGCCAGTTCTCCCACCCTGAATGAATGGCGGCACCCCTAGCGGCCTGTGTGGGTTGGGGTGGCAGCGTGCATCCGGCGCTGGGGCTTGGGGGCTCCCAATCCCTGGCGTTGCGGCGCCAGGCCCCTTAGGAAGGGACCTTCAGGGGCTGTCCTAGGGTTAGGGTTAGCTCCCAGGAGGCCGGCAGGCCCAAGTCGCTGGCTCTGCGAAGAGCGGAGGTGCGGGCCGAGTTGAGGGTGATGCAGAGCGGGAGCGTGGTCCCCAGCGTTTTGGCGCCCTGGGCCTTCGACTGTTGCCATGGCTCAAAGGGCCCTGCCCGTTCTCCTGCCCTGAAGAACCAGCGGCGCCCTTAGCAGCTCCCTTGGCGGTGGAGCGGCAGGGTGAGTCCATGCTGCGGCTCGGGGATCCCCAATCCCCAGCGTTGCGGGGCCAGGCCTCTTGGGAGGGGCTCCTCGTGGGCGGACCTAGGTTTAGAGTTAGCACCCAGGAGGCCAGCAGGCCCAATCCTCTGGCTGGGCTGCGAGAGGTGGGCGGCCCGAGGTAAAGGCGCTGGCGATCGGGAGCGTGGGCCCCTGCATTTTGGCGCAGGAGGCTTCAAATATCGCCAGTTTCTCCAGGGCCCTGTCCCTTCTCCCGCCCTGAATGACGGGCGGAGCCACTAGCGGCCCGGGTGGCGACGTTGCGGCAGGGTGAGTCTGGCTCTGGGTCTTGGGGTCCCTGATCCCCAGTGTAGCGGCACCAGGAGCCTTGGGAGGGGCCCCTGGGTGGCTGACCTAGGGTTAGGGTTAGCCCCCAGGAGGCCGGCAGGTGGGATCCGGCCAGTGTCCGGGGAGCGGAGGGCGGGGCCGTGGTGAGGGCATTGGGGAGCGGGAGCGTGGGCACCAGCGTTTTGGCACGGGGAGCCTTTGAAGGCCACTGGGGGCTCGGAAGGCCCTGCCCCTTCTCTCGCCCTGAATGACCCGCAGGGCTCCTAGCGGCCCGGGTGGCGGCGTTGCGGTAGGGTGAGTGTGGCTCTGGGGCTTGAGTTTCCCGATCCCCGGCGAAGCGGCACCAGGACCCTTGGGAGGGGCCCCTGGGTGGCCGACCTAGGGTTAGGGTTAGCACCCGGGAGGCCGGCAGGCGGGATCCGCCCGCTGTGCGTGGAGCGGAGGGGCGGGCCGAGGTGAGGGCGCTGGCGAGCAAGAGCCTGGGCCCAAGCGTTTTGGCACCGGGGGCCTTCGAATGTCTCCAGGGACTCGGCGGGCCCTACCCATTCTCCTCCCTGAATAACCAGCGACACCCCTAGCATCCCAGGTGGCGGCGGAGCAGCATGTAAGTCCGGGCATAGGGCTCGGGGGTCCCCAGTCCACTGTGTTGCGGCGCCAGGCCCCTTGGGAGGGGCCCCTCGGAGGCTGACTTAGGGTTAGGTTTAGACCCTAGGATGCAGGCAGGCCCTATTCGCCAGCTGTGTGGAGACTGGAGTGGCGGACCGAGGTGAGGGCACTGGTGAGCGGGAGCGTGGGCCCGGGTGTTTTGGCGCGGGGGGCCTTTGAAGGTCGCCGTGTCTTGGAGGGCCCTGCCCGTGCTCCCGCCCTGAATGAACGGCACCACCCCAAGCCCCCGTGTGGCGGCTGGGTGGCAGGGTGAGTCCAGTGCTGAGGCTCGGGGGTCCCCAATCCCCAGCGTTGCGGCGCCAGATCCCTTAGGAGGGGCCCCTCGGGGGTCGATCTAAGGTTATGGTTAGCCCCCAGGAGGATGGTGGACCGGATCAGCGGCTGTGCCGCACGCGGAGGGTTGGGCCGAGGTGAGGGCGCTGGCGAGACTGAGCATGAGCACAAGCGTTTTAATGCGGGGGGCCTTCGAAGGTCGGTGGGGTCTCGGAGGGACCTGCCTGTTCTCCCGCTCTGAATGACCGGCGGGTCCCCTAGAGGCTCTGGTGCCTGAAACGCAGCAGGGTGAGTCCGTCACTTGGGTTGGGGTCCCCATTCCCGGCGTTGTGGGGCCAGGGCACTTGGGAAGGGCCCCTCTGTGGCCGACCTACAGTTAGGGTTAGCCCCCAGGAGGCCAGCAGGCCCGATACACCGCCTGTGCCTCGAGCGGAGAGTTGGGCCGAGGTGAGGGTGCTGGTGAACATGAGCCCGGGCCCAAGCGTTTTGGTTCGGGGCGCCTTCGAAGGTCGGCGGGGGTTTGAAGGGCCCTGACCATTCTCCCACCCTGAATGAATGGCGGCGCCCCTAGCGGCATGTGTGGGGCAGGGCGGCAGGGTGCATCCAGCGCTGGGGCTTGGGGGTTCCCAATCCCTGGCGTTGCGGCGCCAGGCCCCTTAGGAAGAGACCCTCGGGGCCGTCCTAGGGTTAGGGTTAGCGCCCAGGAGGCCGGCAGGCCCGATCCGCCGGCTGTGCGAGGAGTGGAGATGCAGGCCGAGTTGAGGGCGATGGCGAGCGGGAGCTGGGCCCCAGCGTTTTGGCGTCCTGGGCCTTTGAATGTTGCCATGGCTCGGAGGGCCCTGCCCTTTCTCCTGCCCTGAAGAACCAGCAAGGCCCCTAGCGGCACTGTTGGCGGTGGGGCGGCAGGGTGAATCCCATGCTACGGCTCGAGGATCCCCAATCCCCGGCGTTGTGGTGCCAGGCCCCTTGGGAGGGGCTACTCGTGGGCAGACCCAGGGTTAGAGTTAGCCCCCATAAGGCCGGCAGGCCAGATCCTCTGGCTGGGCGGTGAGAGGTGGGCGGGCCGAGGTAAAGGCGCTGGGGTGCGGGATTGTGGGCCCCTGCATTTTGGGGTGGGAGGCTTCAAATGTCGCCGGTTTCTCCAGGGCCCTGTCAGTTCTCCCGCCCTGAAGGACCAGCGGCGCCCCTCGCGGCCCGGGTGGCAGCGTTGTGGGAGGGTGAGTCTGGCTTTGGGGCTTGGGGTTCCAGATCCCTGGCATAGTGCCACCAAAACCCTTGGGAGGGGCCCCTGGGGGGCCGACCTAGGGTTAGGGTTAGCCACCAGGAGACCGTCTGGCCCAACCGCACACTGTGCGGCGAGCTGAGGTGCGGCCAGAGGTGAAGGCGCTGGGGAGCTGGAGCGTGGCACCAGCGTTTTGGCACAGGGAGCCTTTGAAGGTCACCGGGGACTCAGAAGGCCCTGCCCTTCTCTCGCCCTCTATGACCCGCGGCGCCCCTAGCGGCCCAGGTGGGGACAGTGCTGCAGGGTGAGTCAGGCTCTGGGGCTCTGAGTCAACAATCCCCAGCATTGCAGAGCCAGGCCGCTTGGGATGTCCCCTCAGGGCCGACCTAGGGTTTTGGTTAGCTGCCAGGAGCCCAGCAGGCCCTATCCACCGGCTCTGAAGCAAGCGGTGGGGTGGGCCTAGGCGAGGGCGCTGGCGAGCAGGATCCTGGGAGCCAACGTTTTTGCGCGGGGAGCCTTCAAAGGTCAGTGTGGACTCGGAGGGCCCTGCCCGATCTCTTGCCCTGATTGACCGGCGGGGCCTCTAGCGGCTCGGGTGGCTGAAGGGCAGCAGGGTGAGTGCGGCACATGAGCTCGGGGTCCCCATCCCCAGCGTTGCGACGCCAGGCCCCTTGGGAAGTGCCCCTCGGTGGCCGACCTATGGTTAGGGTTAGCCTCCAGGAGCCCCGCAGGCCCGATACACCACCTGTGCGTCGAGCGGAGAGTTGGGCCGAGGTGAGGGTGCTGGTGAACATGAGCCTGGGCCCAAGCGTTTTGGTTCCTTGCGCCTTCGAAGGTCAGCAGGGGTTCGGAGGGCCCTGCCAGTTCTCCCACCCTGAATGAATGGCGGCACCCCTAGCGGCCTGCGTGGGTTGGGGTGGCAGCGTGCATCCGGCGCTGGGGCTTGGGGGCCCCCAATCCCTGGCGTTGCGGCGCCAGGCCCCTTAGGAAGGGAACTTCAGGGGCTGTCCTAGGGTTAGGGTGAGCTCCCAGGAGGCCGGCAGGCCCGAGTCGCTGGCTCTGCGAAGAGCGGAGGTGCGGGCCGAGTTGAGGGTGATGCAGAGCGGGAGCGTGGTCCCCAGCGTTTTGGCGCCCTGGGCCTTCGACTGTTGCCATGGCTCAAAGGGCCCTGCCCGTTCTTCTGCCCTGAACAACCAGCGGCGCCCTTAGCAGCTCCCTTGGCGTTGGAGCGGCAGGGTGAGTCCATGCTGCGGCTCGGGGATCCCCAATCCCCAGCGTTGTGGGGCCAAGCCTCTTGGGAGGGGCTCCTCGTGGGCGGACCTAGGTTTAGAGTTAGCACTCAGGAGGCCAGCAGGCCCAATCTTCTGGCTGGGCGGCGAGAGGTGGGCGGCCCGAGGTAAAGGCGCTGGCGATCGGGAGCGTGGGCCCCTGCATTTTGGCGCAGGAGGCTTCAAATATCGCCGGTTTCTCCAGGGCCCTGTCCCTTCTCCCGCCCTGAATGACGGGCGGCGCCACTAGCGTCCCGGGTGGCGATGTGGCGGCAGGGTGAGTCTGGCTCTGGGTCTTGGGGTCCCTGATCCCCAGTGTAGCGGCACCAGGACCCTTGGGAGGGGCCCCTGGGTGGCTGACCTAGGGTTAGGGTTAGCCCCCAGGAGGCCGGCAGGTGGGATCCGGCCACTGTCCGGGGAGCGGAGGGCGGGGCCGAGGTGAGGGCATTGGGGAGCGGGAGCGTGGGCACCAGCGTTTTGGCACGGGGAGCCTTTGAAGGCCACCGGGGGCTCGGAAGGCCCAGCCCCTTTTCTCGCCCTGAATGACCCGCAGTGCCCTAGCGGCCTGGGTGGCGGCGTTGCGGTAGGGTGAGTGTGGCTCTGGGGCTTGAGGTTCCCGATCCCCAGCGAAGCGGCACCAGGACCCTTGGGAGGGGCCCCTGGGTGGCCGACCTAGGGTTAGGGTTAGCACCCGGGAGGCCGGCAGGCGGGATCCGCCCGCTGTGCGTGGAGCGGAGGGGCGGGCCGAGGTGAGGGCGCTGGCGAGCAAGAGCCTGGGCCCAAGCGTTTTGGCACCGGGGGCCTTCGAATGTCTCCGGGGACTCGGCGGGCCCTGCCCATTCTCCTCCCTGAATGACCGGCGGCGCCCCTAGCAGCCCAGGTGGCGGCGGGGCGGCATGTAAGTCCGGGCATAGGGCTCGGGGGTCCCCAGTCCACCGCGTTGCGGCGCCAGGCCCCTTGGGAGGGGCCCCTCGGAGGCTGACGTAGGTTTAGGTTTAGCCCCTAGGATGCCGGCAGGCCCTATTCGCCAGCGGTGTGGAGACTGGAGTGGCGGACCAAGGTGAGGGCACTGGTGAGCGGGAGCGTGGGCCCGGGTGTTTTGGCGCGGGGGGCCTTTGAAGGTCGCCGTGTCTTGGAGGGCCCTGCCCGTGCTCCCGCCCTGAATGAACGGCACCACCCCAAGCCCCCGGGTGGCAGCTGGGTGGCAGGGTGAGTCCAGTGCTGAGGCTCGAGGGTCCCCAATCCCCAGCGTTGCGGCGCCAGATCCCTTGGGAGGAGCCCCTCGGGGGTCGATCTAGGGTTCCGGTTAGTCCCCAGGAGCCCGGTGGACCCGATCAGCGGCTGTGCGGCACGCGGAGGATTGGGCCGTGGTGAGGGCGCTGGCGAGACTGAGCATGAGCCCAAGCGTTTTATTGCGGGGGGCCTTCGAAGGTCAGTGGGGGCTCGGAGGGACCTGCCCGTTCTCCCGCTCTGAATGACCGGCGGGGCCCCTAGAGGCTCCGGTGCCTGAAGGGCAGCAGGGTGAGACCGGCACTTGGGTTGGGGTCCGCATTCCCGGCGTTGTGGCGCCAGGCCACTTGGGAAGGGCCCCTCCGTGGCCAACCTACAGTTAGGGTTAGCGCCAAGGAGGCCAGCAGGCCCGATACACCGCCTGTGCGTCGAGCGGAGAGTTGGGCCGAGGTGAGGGTGCTGGTGAACATGAGCCTGGGCCCAAGCGTTTCGGTTCAGGGCGCCTTCGAAGGTCGGTGGGGGTTCGGAGGGCCCTGGCAGTTCTCCCACCCTGAATGAATGGCGGCGCCCCCAGCGGCCCGTGTGAGGCGGGGCGCCAGGGTGCATCCAGCACTGGGTCTTGGGGGTCCCCAATCCCTGGCGTTGCGATGCCAGGCCCCTTGGGAAGGGCCCCTCGGGGGCTGACCTATGGTTAGGGTTAGCTCCCAGGAGGCCGGCAGGCCCTGGGCCTTTGAATGTTGCCATGGCTCGAAGGGCCCTGCCTGTTCTCCTGCCCTGAATAACCAGTGGCGCCCTTAGCGGCTCCGTTGGCGGTGGGGCGGCAGGGGGAGTCCTGCGCTGTGGCTCGGGGATCCCCAATCCGCAGCGTTGCGGGGCCAGGCCCCTTGGGAGGGGCTCGTAGGGGACCGACCTAGGGTTAGAGTTAGCACCCAGGAGGCGGCAGGCCCAATCCTCTGGCTGGGCGGCGAGAGGTGCGCGGGCCGAGGTAAAGGCTCTGGTGAGCAGGAGCCTGGGCCCCTGCATTTTGGTGGGAGGCTTCAAAAGTCGCTGATTTCTCCAGGGCCCTGTCCGTTCTCCCGCCCTGAATGACCGGTGGCGCCCCTAGCGGCCCGGGTGGGGACAGTGCGGCAGGGTGAGTCGGGTTCTGGGGCTCTGAGTCACCAATCCCCAGCGTTGCAGAGCCAGGCCCCTTGGGATGTGCCCCACGGGGCCGACCTAGGGTTTTGGTTAGCCCCAGGAGCTTGGCAGGCCCTATCCACCGGCTCCGAATCAAGCGGAGGGGCGGGCTGAGGTGAGGGCGCTGGGAGCAAGAGCATGGGAGCCAACGTTTTTGCGCGGGGGGCCTTCGAAGGTCAGCGGGGGCTCGGAGGTCCCTGCCCGTTCTCCTGTCCTGATTGACCGGTGGTCCCCTAGCGGCTTGAGTGGCTGAAGGGCAGCAGGGTGAGTCCGGCAGTTGGGCACGGGGTCCCCATCCCCAGCGTTGCGTCACCAGGTCCCTTGGGAAGGGCCCCTCGGGGGCAGACCTATGGTTAGGGTTAGTCCCCAGGAGCCACGCAGGCCCGATACACCACCTGTGCATCGAGAGGACAGTTGGGCCGAGGTGAGGGTGCTGGTGAACGTGAGCCAGAGCCCAAGGGTTTTGGATCGGGGCGCCTTCGAAGGTCGACGGGGGTTCTGAGGGCCCTGCCAGTTCTCCCACCCTGAATGAATGGCGGCGCCCCTAGTGGCCTGTGTGGGGCGGGGCGGCAGCGTGCATCAGGCGCTGCGGCTTGGGGGTCCGCAATCTCCGGAGTTGCCGAACCAGGTCCCTTAGAAAGGGATCCTCAGGGGCCGTCCTAGGGTTAGGGTTAGCGCCCAGGAGGCCAGCAGGCCGGAGTCGCCAGCTCTGCAAGGAGCGGAGGTGCGGGCCGAGTTGAGGGTGCTGGTGAACGTGAGCGTGGGCCCAAGCATTTTGATTCGGGGCGCCTTGGAGCATGGGCGGGGGTTCGGAAGGCCCTGCCCTTTCTCCCACCCTGAATGAACAGCCGCGCCCCCAGCAGCCCGGGTGGGGAGGGGCGACAGGGTGCATCCTGTGCTGGGGCTTGGGGGTCCCCAAACCCCGGCGATGGGGCGCCAGGCCCCTTGGGAGAGGCCGCTCGGGGGCAACCTAGGGTTAGGTTTAGCCCCTAGGAGGCCGGCAGGCCCTATTCGCCAGCTGTGTGGAGAGTGGGGTGGCGGACGGAGGTGAGGGCGCTGGTGAGTGGGAGGGTGGGTCTGCCGTTTTTGCGCGGGGGGGGGCTTCGAAGGTCACCGTGTCTCGGAGGTCCCTGCCCGTTCTCCTGTCCTGATGGACCGGTGGTCCCCTAGCGACTTGGGTGGCTGAAGGGCAGCAGGGTGAGTCTGGCACTTGGGCACGGGGTCCCCATCCCCAGCATTGTGTCACCAGGACCCTTGGGAAGGGCCCCTCGGGGGCCGTCCTAGGGTTAGGGTTAGCGCCCAGGAGGCCGGCAGGCCCGAGTCGCCGGCTGTGCGAGGAGCGGAGGTGCGGGCCGAGTTGAGGGTGCTGGTGAACATGAGCGTGGGCCCAAGTGTTTTGATTCGGGGCGCCTTGGAGCATAGGCGGGGGTTCGGATGGCCGTGCCCCTTCTCCCACCCTGAATGAATGGCAGCGCCCCTGCAGCCCGTGAGGGGAGGGGCGACAGGGTGCATCAGGCACTGGGGCTTGGGGGTCCCCAATCCCCAGCGATGCCGCGCCAGGCCCCTTGGGAGAGGCCGCTCGGGGGCAACCTAGGGTTAGGTTTAGCCCCCAGGAGGCCGGCAGGCCCTATTCCCAGCTGTGTGGAGAGTGGAGTGGTGGATGGAGGTGAGGGCGCTGGTGAGTGGGAGGGTGGGTCTGCCGTTTTTGCACGGGGGGGCCTCCGGAGGTCACCATGTCTCGGAGGGCCCTGCCTGTTCTCCCGCCCTGAATGATCGGCAACACCCAAAGCCCCCGGGTGGCGGCTGGGCGGCAGGGTGAGTCAGGTGCTGAGGTTCGGGGTCCCCAATCCCGGCGTTGCTGCGCCAAGGCCCTTGGGAGTGGTCCTTTGGGGATCGATCTAGGGATATAGTTAGCCCCCAGGAGGCAGGTGGACACGATCAGAGGCTGAGCGTTACGCGGAGGGTTGGGATGAGGTGAGGGCACTGGCGAGACTGAGCATGAGCCCACGCTTTTTAGTGCGGGGGACCATCGAAGGTCGGCGGGGCCGCAGAGGGACCTGCCCGTTCTCCCACTCTGAATGACCGGCGGGGCCCCTAGCGGCTCGGGTGGCTGAAGGGCAGGAGGGTGAGTCCAGCACTTGGGCTCGGGGTCCCCATCCCCGGCGTTGTGGCGCCAGGCCACTTGGGAAGGGCCCCTCAGGGGGCCGACCTACACTTAGGGTTAAACCCAGGCGGCCGGCAGGCCCGATACACCGCCTGTGCGTCGAGCGGAGAGTTGGGCCGAGGTGAGGGTGCTGGTGAACATGAGCCTGGGCCCAAGCGTTTCGGTTCAGGGCGCCTTCGAAGGTCGGTGGGGGTTCGGAGGGCCCTGGCAGTTCTCCCACCCTGAATGAATGGCGGCGCCCCCAGCGGCCCGTGTGAGGCGGGGCGCCAGGGTGCATCCGGCACTGGGTCTTGGGGGTCCCCAATCCCCGGCGTTGCGATGCCAGGCCCCTTGGGAAGGGCCCCTCGGGGGCCGACCTATGGTTAGGGTTAGCTCCCAGGAGGCCGGCAGGCCCTGGGCCTTTGAATGTTGCCATGGCTCAAAGGGCCCTGCCTGTTCTCCTGCCCTGAATAACCAGTGGCGCCCTTAGCGGCTCCGTTGGCGGTGGGGCGGCAGGGGGAGTCCTGCGCTGTGGCTCGGGGATCCCCAATCCGCAGCGTTGCGGGGCCAGGCCCCTTGGGAGGGGCTCATAGGGGACCGACCTAGGGTTAGAGTTAGCACCCAGGAGGCGGCAGGCCCAATCCTCTGGCTGGGCGGCGAGAGGTGCGCGGGCCGAGGTAAAGGCTCTGGCGAGCCGGAGCCTGGGCCCCTGCATTTTGGTGGGAGGCTTCAAAAGTCGCTGGTTTCTCCAGGGCCCTGTCCGTTCTCCCGCCCTGAATGACCGGTGGCGCCCCTAGCGGCCCGGGTGGGGACAGTGCGGCAGGGTGAGTCGGGTTCTGGGGCTCTGAGTCACCAATCCCCAGCGTTGCAGAGCCAGGCCCCTTGGGATGTGCCCCACGGGGCCGACCTAGGGTTTTGGTTAGCCCCAGGAGCTTGGCAGGCCCTATCCACCGGCTCCGAATCAAGCGGAGGGGCGGGCTGAGGTGAGGGCGCTGGGAGCAAGAGCATGGGAGCCAACGTTTTTGCGCGGGGGGCCTTCGAAGGTCAGCGGGGGCTCGGAGGTCCCTGCCCGTTCTCCTGTCCTGATTGACCGGTGGTCCCCTAGCGGCTTGAGTGGCTGAAGGGCAGCAGGGTGAGTCCGGCAGTTGGGCACGGGGTCCCCATCCCCAGCGTTGCGTCACCAGGTCCCTTGGGAAGGGCCCCTCGGGGGCAGACCTATGGTTAGGGTTAGTCCCCAGGAGCCACGCAGGCCCGATACACCACCTGTGCATCGAGAGGACAGTTGGGCCGAGGTGAGGGTGCTGGTGAACGTGAGCCAGGGCCCAAGGGTTTTGGATCGGGGCGCCTTCGAAGGTCGACGGGGGTTCTGAGGGCCCTGCCAGTTCTCCCACCCTGAATGAATGGCGGCGCCCCTAGTGGCCTGTGTGGGGCGGGGCGGCAGCGTGCATCAGGCGCTGGGGCTTGGGGGTCCGCAATCTCCGGAGTTGCTGAACCGGGTCCCTTAGGAAGGGATCCTCAGGGGCCGTCCTAGGGTTAGGGTTAGCGCCCAGGAGGCCAGCAGGCCGGAGTCGCCAGCTCTGCAAGGAGCGGAGGTGCGGGCCGAGTTGAGGGTGCTGGTGAACGTGAGCGTGGGCCCAAGCATTTTGATTCGGGGCGCCTTGGAGCATGGGCAGGGGTTCGGAGGGCCCTGCCCTTTCTCCCACCCTGAATGAACAGCAGCGCCCCCAGCAGCCCGGGTGGGGAGGGGCGACAGGGTGCATCCTGTGCTGGGGCTTGGGGGTCCCCAATCCCCGGCGATGGGGCGCCAGGCCCCTTGGGAGAGGCCCCTCGGGGGCAACCTAGGGTTAGGTTTAGCCCCCAGGAGGCCGGCAGGCCCTATTCGCCAGCTGTGTGGAGAGTGGGGTGGCGGACGGAGGTGAGGGCGCTGGTGAGTGGGAGGGTGGGTCTGCCGTTTTTGCGCGGGGGGGGTGGCTTCGAAGGTCACCGTGTCTCGGAGGTCCCTGCCCGTTCTCCTGTCCTGATGGACCGGTGGTCCCCTAGCGACTTGGGTGGCTGAAGGGCAGCAGGGTGAGTCTGGCACTTGGGCACGGGGTCCCCATCCCCAGCATTGTGTCACCAGGACCCTTGGGAAGGGCCCCTCGGGGGCCGTCCTAGGGTTAGGGTTAGCGCCCAGGAGGCCGGCAGGCCCGAGTCGCCGGCTGTGCGAGGAGCGGAGGTGCGGGCCGAGTTGAGGGTGGTGGTGAACATGAGCATGGGCCCAAGTGTTTTGATTCGGGGCGCCTTGGAGCATAGGCGGGGGTTCGGATGGCCGTGCCCCTTCTCCCACCCTGAATGAATGGCAGCGCCCCTGCAGCCCGTGAGGGGAGGGGCGACAGGGTGCATCAGGCACTGGGGCTTGGGGGTCCCCAATCCCCAGCGATGCCGCGCCAGGCCCCTTGGGAGAGGCCGCTCGGGGGCAACCTAGGGTTAGGTTTAGCCCCCAGGAGGCCGGCAGGCCCTATTCCCAGCTGTGTGGAGAGTGGAGTGGTGGATGGAGGTGAGGGCGCTGGTGAGTGGGAGGGTGGGTCTGCCGTTTTTGCACGGGGGGGCCTCCGGAGGTCACCATGTCTCGGAGGGCCCTGCCTGTTCTCCCGCCCTGAATGATCGGCAACACCCAAAGCCCCCGGGTGGCGGCTGGGCGGCAGGGTGAGTCAGGTGCTGAGGTTCGGGGTCCCCAATCCCGGCGTTGCTGCGCCAAGGCCCTTGGGAGTGGTCCTTTGGGGATCGATCTAGGGATATAGTTAGCCCCCAGGAGGCAGGTGGACACGATCAGAGGCTGAGCGTTACGCGGAGGGTTGGGATGAGGTGAGGGCACTGGCGAGACTGAGCATGAGCCCACGCTTTTTAGTGCGGGGGACCATCGAAGGTCGGCGGGGCCGCAGAGGGACCTGCCCGTTCTCCCACTCTGAATGACCGGCGGGGCCCCTAGCGGCTCGGGTGGCTGAAGGGCAGGAGGGTGAGTCCAGCACTTGGGCTCGGGGTCCCCATCCCCGGCGTTGTGGCGCCAGGCCACTTGGGAAGGGCCCCTCAGGGGGCCGACCTACCCTTAGGGTTAACCCCAGGCGGCCGGAAGGCCCGATACACCACCTGTGCGTCGAGCGGAGAGTTGGGCCGAGGTGAGGGTGCTGGTGAACATGAGCCTGGGCCCAAGCGTTTCGGTTCAGGGCTCCTTCGAAGGTCGGTGGGGGTTCGGAGGGCCCTGGCAGTTCTCCCACCCTGAATGAATGGCGGCGCCCCCAGCGGCCCGTGTGAGGCGGGGCGCCAGGGTGCATCCAGCACTGGGTCTTGGGGGTCCCCAATCCCCGGCATTGCGATGCCAGGCCCCTTGGGAAGGGCCCCTCGGGGGCCGACCTATGGTTAGGGTTAGCTCCCAGGAGGCCGGCAGGCCCTGGGCCTTTGAATGTTGCCATGGCTCAAAGGGCCCTGCCTGTTCTCCTGCCCTGAATAACCAGTGGCGCCCTTAGCGGCTCCGTTGGCGGTGGGGCGGCAGGGGGAGTCCTGCGCTGTGGCTCGGGGATCCCCAATCCGCAGCGTTGCGGGGTCAGGCCCCTTGGGAGGGGCTCGTAGGGGACCGACCTAGGGTTAGAGTTAGCACCCAGGAGGCGGCAGGCCCAATCCTCTGGCTGGGCGGCGAGAGGTGCGCGGGCCGAGGTAAAGGCTCTGGCGAGCAGGAGCCTGGGCCCCTGCATTTTGGTGGGAGGCTTCAAAAGTCGCTGGTTTCTTCAGGGCCCTGTCCGTTCTCCCGCCCTGAATGACCGGTGGCGCCCCTAGCGGCCCGGGTGGGGACAGTGCGGCAGGGTGAGTCGGGTTCTGGGGCTCTGAGTCACCAATCCCCAGCGTTGCAGAGCCAGGCCCCTTGGGATGTGCCCCACGGGGCCGACCTAGGGTTTTGGTTAGCCCCAGGAGCTTGGCAGGCCCTATCCACCGGCTCCGAATCAAGCGGAGGGGCGGGCTGAGGTGAGGGCGCTGGGAGCAAGAGCATGGGAGCCAACGTTTTTGCGCGGGGGGCCTTCGAAGGTCAGCGGGGGCTCGGAGGTCCCTGCCCGTTCTCCTGTCCTGATTGACCGGTGGTCCCCTAGCGGCTTGAGTGGCTGAAGGGCAGCAGGGTGAGTCCGGCAGTTGGGCACGGGGTCCCCATCCCCAGCGTTGCGTCACCAGGTCCCTTGGGAAGGGCCCCTCGGGGGCAGACCTATGGTTAGGGTTAGTCCCCAGGAGCCACGCAGGCCCGATACACCACCTGTGCATCGAGAGGACAGTTGGGCCGAGGTGAGGGTGCTGGTGAACGTGAGCCAGAGCCCAAGGGTTTTGGATCGGGGCGCCTTCGAAGGTCGACGGGGGTTCTGAGGGCCCTGCCAGTTCTCCCACCCTGAATGAATGGCGGCGCCCCTAGTGGCCTGTGTGGGGCGGGGCGGCAGCGTGCATCAGGCGCTGGGGCTTGGGGGTCCGCAATCTCCGGAGTTGCCGAACCGGGTCCCTTAGAAAGGGATCCTCAGGGGCCGTCCTAGGGTTAGGGTTAGCGCCCAGGAGGCCAGCAGGCCGGAGTCGCCAGCTCTGCAAGGAGCGGAGGTGCGGGCCGAGTTGAGGGTGCTGGTGAACGTGAGCGTGGGCCCAAGCATTTTGATTCGGGGCGCCTTGGAGCATGGGCGGGGGTTCGGAAGGCCCTGCCCTTTCTCCCACCCTGAATGAACAGCAGCGCCCCCAGCAGCCCGGGTGGGGAGGGGCGACAGGGTGCATCCTGTGCTGGGGCTTGGGGGTCCCCAATCCCCAGCGATGGGGCGCCAGGCCCCTTGGGAGAGGCCCCTCGGGGGCAACCTAGGGTTAGGTTTAGCCCCCAGGAGGCCGGCAGGCCCTATTCGCCAGCTGTGTGGAGAGTGGGGTGGCGGACGGAGGTGAGGGCGCTGGTGAGTGGGAGGGTGGGTCTGCCGTTTTTGCGCGGGGGGGGGGGCTTCGAAGGTCACCGTGTCTCGGAGGTCCCTGCCCGTTCTCCTGTCCTGATGGACCGGTGGTCCCCTAGCGACTTGGGTGGCTGAAGGGCAGCAGGGTGAGTCTGGCACTTGGGCACGGGGTCCCCATCCCCAGCATTGTGTCACCAGGACCCTTGGGAAGGGCCCCTCGGGGGCCGTCCTAGGGTTAGGGTTAGCGCCCAGGAGGCCGGCAGGCCCGAGTCGCCGGCTGTGCGAGGAGCGGAGGTGCGGACCGAGTTGAGGGTGCTGGTGAACATGAGCGTGGGCCCAAGTGTTTTGATTCGGGGCGCCTTGGAGCATAGGCGGGGGTTCGGATGGCCGTGCCCCTTCTCCCACCCTGAATGAATGGCAGCGCCCCTGCAGCCCGTGAGGGGAGGGGCGACAGGGTGCATCAGGCACTGGGGCTTGGGGGTCCCCAATCCCCAGCGATGCCGCGCCAGGCCCCTTGGGAGAGGCCGCTCGGGGGCAACCTAGGGTTAGGTTTAGCCCCCAGGAGGCCGGCAGGCCCTATTCCCAGCTGTGTGGAGAGTGGAGTGGTGGATGGAGGTGAGGGCGCTGGTGAGTGGGAGGGTGGGTCTGCCGTTTTTGCACGGGGGGGCCTCCGGAGGTCACCATGTCTCGGAGGGCCCTGCCTGTTCTCCCGCCCTGAATGATCGGCAACACCCAAAGCCCCCGGGTGGCGGCTGGGCGGCAGGGTGAGTCAGGTGCTGAGGTTCGGGGTCCCCAATCCCGGCGTTGCTGCGCCAAGGCCCTTGGGAGTGGTCCTTTGGGGATCGATCTAGGGATATAGTTAGCCCCCAGGAGGCAGGTGGACACGATCAGAGGCTGAGCGTTACGCGGAGGGTTGGGATGAGGTGAGGGCACTGGCGAGACTGAGCATGAGCCCACGCTTTTTAGTGCAGGGGCTTTCGAAGCTCAGCGGGGCCTCAGAGAGACCTGCCCATTCTCCCGCTCTGAATGACCGGCGGGGCCCCTAGCGGCTCGGGTGGCTGAAGGGGAGCAGGGTGAGTCCAGCACTTGGGCTCGGGGTCCCCATCCCCGGCGTTGTGGCGCTAGGCCACTTGGGAAGTGTCCCTCGGGGGCCGACCTATGGTTAGGGTTAGCTCCCAGGAGGCCGGCAGGCCCTGGGCCTTCGAATGTTGCCATGGCTTGAAGGGCCCTGCCTGTTCTCCTGCCCTGAATAACCAGCGGCGCCCTTAGCGGCTCCTTTGGCGGTGGGGCGGCACGGGGAGTCCCGCGCTGCGGCTCGGGGATCCCCAATCCCCAGCGTTGCGGGGCCAGGCCCCTTGGGAGGGGCTCGTAGGGGGCCGACCTAGGGTTAGAGTTAGCACTCAGGAGGCAGCAGGCCCAATCCTCTGGCTGGGCAGCGAGAGGTGCGCGGGCCAAGGTAACGGCTCTGGGAGCGGGAGCGTGGGCCCCTATATTTTGCCGGGAGGCTTCAAAAGTCCCTGGTTTCTCCAGGGCCCTGTCAGTTCTCCTGCCCTGAATGACCGGCGGCGCCCCATCGGTCTGGGTGGCGACAGTGGGGCAGGGTGAGTCGGGTTCTGGGGCTCTGAGTCACCAATCCCCAGCGTTGCAGAGCCAGGCCCCTTGGGATGTGCCCCACGGGGCCGACCTGGGGTTTTGGTTAGCCCCAGGAGCTTGGCAGGCCCTATCCACCGGCTCTGAATCAAGTGGAGGGGCGGGCCGAGGTGCGGGCGCTGGGAGCAGGAGCATGGGAGCCAAGGTTTTTGCGCGGGGGGCCTTCAAAAGTCAGCGGGGGCTTGGAGGTCCCTGCCCCTTCTCCTGTCCTGATTGACCAGTGGTCCCCTAGCGGCTTGGGTGGCTGAAGGGCAGCAGGGTGAGTCCGGCACTTGGGCACGGGGTCCCCCTCCCCAGCATTGAGTCGCCAGGACCCTTGGGAAGGGCCCCTCGGGGGCCAACCTATGGTTAGGGTTGGCCCCCAGGAGCCCCGCAGGCTCAATACACCACCTGTGCATCGAGCGGAGAGTTGGGCCAAGGAGAGGGTGCTGGTGAACGTGAGCCAGGGCCCAAGGGTTTTGGTTCCGGGCGCCTTCGAAGGTCGGCGGGGGTTCAGAGGGCCCTGCCCGTTCTCCCAACCTGAATGAATGGCGGCGCCCCTAGCGGCCCCTGTGGGGCGGGGCGGCAGCGTGCGTCTGGCACTGGGACTTGGGGGTCCACAATCCCCGGCATTGCAGCGCCAGGCCCCTTAGGAAGGGATCCTCAGGGGCCGTCCTAGGGTTAGGGTTAGCTCCCAGGAGGGCAGCAGGCCCTAGTCGCCAGCTGTGTGAGGAGCAGAGGTGCGGGCCGAGTTGAGGGTGCTGGTGAACGTGAGCGTGGGCTCAAGCGTTTTGATTCGGGGCGCCTTGGAGCATAGGCGGGGGTTCGGAGGGCCCTGCCCCTTCTCCCACCCTGAATGAACGGCGGCGCCCCTAGCGGCCCGAGTGGGGAGGGGCAACAGGGTGCATCCGGCGCTGGGGCTTGGGGGTCCCCAATCCCCGGCGATGCGGCGCCAGGCCCCTTGGGAGAGGCCCCTCGGGGGCAACCTAGGGTACGGTTTAGCTCCCAGGAGGCCGGCAGGCCCTATTCGCCAGCTGTGTGGAGAGTGCAGTGGCGGACGGAGGTGAGGGCGCTGCTGAGTGGAAGGGTGGGTCTGCCGTTTTTGCGCTGGGGGGCCTTCGAAGGTCGCCGTGTCTCCGAGGGCCCTGCCTGTTCTCCCGCCCTGAATGATCGGCAGCACCCAAGCCCCCGGGTGGTGGCTGGGCGGCAGGGTGAGTCAGGTGCTGAGGTTCGGGGTCCCCAATCCCCGGCATTGCTGCGCCAAGCCCCTTGGGAGTGGACCTTTGGGGATCGATCTAGGGTTATGGTTAGCCCCCAGGAGGTCAGTGGACCCAATCAGCGGCTGTGCGGCACGCGGAGGGTTGGGACGAGGTGAGGGCACTGGCGAGACTGAGCATGAGCCCAAGCTTTTTAGTGCGGGGGGCCGTCGAAGGTCGGCAGGGCCGCAGAGGGACCTGCCCATTCTCCCACTCTGAATGACCGGCGGGGCCCCTAGCGGCTCGGGTGGCTGAAGGGCAGGAGGGTGAGTCCAGCACTTGGGCTCGGGGTCCCCATCCCCGGCGTTGTGGCGCCAGGCCACTTGGGAAGGGCCCCTCGGGGGGCCGACCTACCCTTAGGGTCAACCCCAGGCGGCCGGCAGGCCCGATACACCACCTGTGCGTCGAGCGGAGAGTTGGGCCGAGGTGAGGGTGCTGGTGAACATGAGCCTGGGCCCAAGCGTTTCGGTTCAGGGCGCCTTCGAAGGTCGGTGGGGGTTCGGAGGGCCCTGGCAGTTCTCCCACCCTGAATGAATGGCGGCGCCCCCAGCGGCCCGTGTGAGGCGGGGCGCCAGGGTGCATCCGGCACTGGGTCTTGGGGGTCCCCAATCCCCGGCGTTGCGATGCCAGGCCCCTTGGGAAGGGCCCCTCGGGGGCCGACCTATGGTTAGGGTTAGCTCCCAGGAGGCCGGCAGGCCCTGGGCCTTCGAATGTTGCCATGGCTCGAAGGGCCCTGCCTGTTCTCCTGCCCTGAATAACCAGTGGCGCCCTTAGCGGCTCCGTTGGCAGTGGGGCGGCAGGGGGAGTCCTGCGCTGTGGCTCGGGGATCCCCAATCCGCAGCGTTGCGGGGCCAGGCCCCTTGGGAGGGGCTCGTAGGGGGCCGACCTAGGGTTAGAGTTAGCACCCAGGAGGCGGCAGGCCCAATCCTCTGGCTGGGCGGCGAGAGGTGCGCGGGCCGAGGTAAAGGCTCTGGCGAGCCGGAGCCTGGGCCCCTGCATTTTGGTGGGAGGCTTCAAAAGTCGCTGGTTTCTCCAGGGCCCTGACCATTCTCCCGCCCTGAATGACCGGTGGCGCCCCTAGCGGCCCGGGTGGGGACAGTGCGGCAGGGTGAGTCGGGTTCTGGGGCTCTGAGTCACCAATCCCCAGCGTTGCAGAGCCAGGCCCCTTGGGATGTGCCCCACGGGGCCGACCTAGGGTTTTGGTTAGCCCCAGGAGCTTGGCAGGCCCTATCCACCGGCTCCGAATCAAGCGGAGGGACGGGCTGAGGTGAGGGCGCTGGGAGCAAGAGCATGAGAGCCAAGGTTTATGCGCGGGGGGCCTTCGAAGGTCAGCGGAGGCTTGGAGGTCCCTGCCCGTTCTCCTGTCCTGATTGACCGGTGGTCCCCTAGCGGCTTGAGTGGCTGAAGGGCAGCAGGGTGAGTCCGGCACTTGGGCATGGGGTCCCCATCCCCAGCGTTGCGTCTCCAGGTCCCTTGCGAAGGGCCCCTCGGTGGCCGACCTATGGTTAGGGTTAGTCCCCAGGAGCCACGCAGGCCCGATACACCACCTGTGCATCGAGCGGAGATTTGGGCCAAGGAGAGGGTGCTGGTGAACGTGAGCCAGGGCCCAAGGGTTTTGGTTCCGGGCGCCTTCGAAGGTCGGCGGGGGTTCGGAGGGCCCTGCCCGTTCTCCCAACCTGAATGAATGGCGGCGCCCCTAGCGGCCCGTGTGGGGTGGGGCGGCAGCGTGCGTCAGGCGCTGGGACTTGGGGGTCCACAATCTCAGGCCTTGCAGCTCCAGGCTCCTTGGGAGGGGCCCATTGGGGGCCGACCTAGGTTTAGGGTTAGCCCCCAGGAACCTGGCAGGCCTCATTCGCTGGCTGTGCTGTGAGCAGAGCAGCGCGCCGAGGTGAGGGCGCTGGCGTACGGGGGTGTGGGCAAAGCCTTTTGGCGCGGGGGGGCCTTCGAAAGTCCCTGGGGGCTCGGAAGGCCTTGCCCGTTCTCCCAACCTGAATGACCGGCGATGCCCCTAGTGGCCCGGGTTGCGGTGGGGCGGCATGGTAAGTCCAGCGCTGGGGCACGGGGGTCCCCAATACTCGGCGTTGGGGCGCCAGGCCTCTTGGGAAGGGCCCTCGGGGTCCGAACCAGCGTTAGTGTTAGCCCCCAAGAGGCCGGCAGACCTGATCCGCCAGCTGTGTAGCGAGCAGTGGGGCAGGCCGAGGTGAGGGCACTGTAGAGCGGGAGCGTGGGCCCAAGCGTTTTGGCGTGGGGGCATTCGAAAGTCACCGGGGGTTCAGAGCGCACTTCCGGTTCTACTGCGCTGAAAGCCCGACGGTGCACCTAGCGGCTCGGGTTGCAGAGGGGCGGCAGGGTGAGTCCAGTGCTGGGGCTTGGGAATCCCCAATCCCTGGCGTTTCGGCACCAGACCCCTTGGGAAGGGCCCCTCGGGCCTGACTTAGGGTTTGGGTTAGCCTCCAGGAGGCCAGCAGGCTGGATCTGCCAGCTGTGCAGCGAGTGGATGGTCGGGCGGAGGTGAGATTGCTGGCGAGCGGGAGCGTGGGCCCAAGCGTTTTGGCGTGGGGGGGGTTCAAAGGTCGCCGGGGACTCGGAGGGCCCTGCCGGATCTCCCGCCCTGAATGAGGACGTTGCCCCTAGCGGGCCGGGTCGCAGTGAGGCGGTAGGGTGAGTCCGGCGCTGGGGCTCGGGAGTCCCCAATCCCCGGCATGGCGGTGCCAGGCCCCTTGGGAGGGGCCCCTTGGGTGCCGACCTAGGCTTAGAGTTATCCCCCCGGAGGCCAGCAGCCCCGATCTGCCCGCTGTATGGCGAGTGATGTGGCGGGCTGGAGTGAGGGTTCTGGCGAGTGGGAGCGTGGGCCTGAGTGTTTTCGCACGGGGGCCTTCGAAGGTCGCCATTGGCTCGGAGGGCCCTGCCCGTTCTCCTGCCCTTAATGACTGGCGGGGACCCTAGTGGCCCGGGTGGCAGCGGGGCGGGAGGGTGAGTCTGGCAATGGGACTCGGGGGACACGAAACCCCGGCGTTGTGGCGCCAGGCACCTTGGGAGAGGCCCCTCGGGGGCTGACTTAGGTTTAGGGTTAGCCCCCAGGAGGCCGGCAGGCCCGATCCGCTGGCTGTGCGGCGAGTGGAGGGGCGGGCCGAGGTGAGGGCGTTGGCGAGTGGGAGCATGGGCCCAAGTATTTTGGCAAGGGTGGCCTTCGAAGGTCGCCGGGGGCTCGGAGGGCCCTGCCCGTTCTCCCGCCCTGAATGACTGGCAGCGCCCCTAACGGCCCGGGTGGAGGCAGGGCAGTAGGGCGGCTCCAGAGCTGGGGATCTGGGGTCCCCAATCCCCGGCGTGGTGGCGCCAGGCCCATTGGGAGGGGCCCCTCGGGGGCTGATGTAGGGTTTGGGTTAGCCCCCAGGAAGCTGGCAGGCCCGATCCGCCACATGTGCGGTGTGCGGAGGGGCTGGCCTAGGTGAGGGCGCTGGCGAGCTGGACCGTGGGCCCAAGCGTTTTGGTGCGGGGGACTTCAAATGTCGCCCGGGGCTCTGAGGGCCCTGCCCGTTCTCCCACCTGAATGAGGACAGCGCCCCGAGTGTGCCAGGTCACGGCGCGGTGGCAGGGTGAGACTGCCGCCGGGGCTCGGGGGTCTCCGAGCCCCAGCATGGCAGAGCCAGGCCCCTTGGGAGGGGCCCCTCGGGCACCGACGTAGGGTTTGTGTTAGCTCCAGGAGGCCGGCAGGACCTATCCGTAGGCTGTACTGCGAGCCGAAGGACGGGTCGACGTGAATGCACTGGCGAGTGGGAGCGTGGGCCCAAGCGTTTTGGCGAGAGGGTTTCGAAGATTGCCGGGGGCTCGGAGAGCCCTGCCTGTTCTAACGCCCTGAATGAACGGCGGCGCCCCTAGCGGCCCAGGTGGCGGCGGGGCGGCAGGGTGAGTCAGGCGAGGGGGCTTGGGGGACCCCAATCCCAGGCTTGGTGGCGCCAGGCACCTTGGGAGGGGCCCCTTGGGGGCCAAGCTAGGTTTAGGGTTAGCCCCCAGGAGGCCGGCAGGCCCTTTCCGCCAGCTGTGTGACGAGCGGAGGATGGGCCGAGGTGAGGGCACTGGCGAACGGGAGCTTGGGCCCAATCGTTTTGGCACGGGGGGCCTTCGAAGGTTGCCGGGGGCTCGGAGGGCCCTGCCCGATATCCCGCCCTGAATGAGGAAGGCGCCCCTAGCGGGCCGGGTCGCAGTGGGGCGGCAGGGTGAGTTCGGCCCTGGTGCTCGGGGGTCCCCAATCCCTGGCGTGGCAGCACCAGGCCCCTTGGGAGGGGCCCCTCGTGAGCCGACCTAGGGTTAGGGTTAGCCCAAAGGAGGACGGCAGGCCCCATCCACCGGCTGAGCGGATTACGGAGTGGTGGGCCAAGGTGAGGGCTCTGGCGAGCGGGAGCGTGGTCCCAGGCGTTTTGGCACAGGGGCCTTCGAAGTTCGAGGGTGGCTCGGAAGGCTCTGCATGTTCTCCAGCCCGGAATGACCGGCGGCGCCCCTAGCGGCCCGGGTGGCGGCGGAGTGGCAGGGTGCATCTGGTGTTGTGGCTCGGGGGTCCCCAATCCCCGGCGTGGCAGTGCCAGACCCCTTGGGACGGTCCCCTCTGAGACCGACCTAGGGTTCGGGTTAGCCCCCAGGAGAATGGCAGGCCCGATCCGCCAGCTGTGCAGAGAGTGGAGGGACGGGCCGAAGTGAGGGCGCTGGTGAGTGGTAGCGTTGGCCCAAGCGTTTTGGTGCAGGAGGCCTTGGACATTCGCCGGGGGCTCGGAGGGCCCTGCCCATTCTCCCGACCCATGAGGACATTGCTCCTAGCAGGCTGGGTCGTGGAGGGGCAGCAGGGTGAGCCCGCAGCAAGTGCTCGCGGGTCCCCAATCCCCGGCATGGCGGCGCCAGGCACTTGGGAGTGGTCCCTCGGGGGCCGACCTAGGGTAGGGTTAGCCTAAAGGATGCCAGCAGGCCCGATCTGCCGTATGTGCGGTGAGCAGAGGGGCTAGCCGAGGTGACGGCGGTGGCGAACAGGAGCGTAGGCCCAAGCGTTTTGGCGCAGATGGCCTTTGAAGGTCGCCCAGGGCTCGGAGGGCCCTGCCCATTCTCCCGCCCTGAATGACCGGCGCCGCCCCAAGCAGCCCGGGTGGCGGAGGGGCGGTAGGTTGAGTTGGGCCCTGGGGCTCGGGGGTCCCCAATCCCCGACATTGAGGCGCCAAGCCCCTTGGGAGGGGCCCCTCGGGTCCGACCTAGGGTTAGGGTTAGCCCCCAGGAGGCTGGCAGGCACAATCCGCCAGCTGTGTGGCAAGCGGAGGGGCAGGCCGAGGGGCAGGCGCTGGAGAGCGGGAGCATAGTCCCAAGCGTTTTGGCGCGGGGGGCCTTCGAAGTTTGCCAGGGGCTCGGAGGGCCCTACCCGTTCTCCCGCTCTGAATGAGCTGTGGCACCCCTAGTGGCCCGGATGATGGCGGGGCAGCAGCGTGAGTTTGGCTCTGGGGCTCCGTGTCCCCAATCCCTGTATTGTGGCACCAGGCCCCTTGGGAGGGGCCCATCGGGGGTCGACCAAGAGTTAGGGTTAGCACCCAGGAGGCCGGCAGGCCCGATCCACCGGCTGTGTGACGAGTGGAGGGGCGGGCCGAGGTGAGGGCGCTGGCGAGCGGGAGCGTGGACCCAAGCGTTTTGGTGCGGGGGTCCTTCGAAGGTCGCAGGTGGCTCGGAAGGGCTTGCCCGTTCTGCCACCCTGAATGACCAGCGGCACCCCTAGCAGCCCGGTGGCGTCGCAGCGGCCGTGTGAGTCCGGCGCTGGGGCTTGGGGGTCCCAATCCCTGGCGTTGGGCAGCCAGGCCCCTTGGGAGATTCCCTCGGGGGTCGACCTAGGGTTAGGGTTATCCCCCAAGAGCCTGTTAGGCCCGATCTGCCAGCTGTGCAGCGAGCGGAGGGGTGGGCTGAGGTGAGGGCGTTGGTGAGCGAGAGCGTGGACCCAAGCATTTTGGCGCAGGTTGCCTTCGAAGATCACCAGGGGATCGGAGGGCCCTGCCCGTTCTCGCTCCCTGAATGACCGGCGGTGCCCCTAGCAGCCCGGGTGGCGGCGGGGTGACACGGTGAGTCCGGCGGTGGGGCTCGGGGGTCCCCAATCCCAGGCATTGCGGTGCCAGGCCCCTTCGGACAGGCCCCTCAGGGGCCCACCTAGGGCATATTGGTAGCCCCCAGGAGGAGGGCAGGCTTCATCCACCAGCTCTCCGGCAAGCGGAGGGGCGGGCCGAGGTGAGGGCGCTGAGGGGCGGGAGGGTGGGCTCAAGCGTTTTGGATGGGGAGGCCTTCGAATGTCGCCGCGGGCTCGGAGGGCCCTGTCCGTTCTCCCGCCCTGAATGACCAGTGGCACCCCTAGCGGACCGGGTGTCAGTGGGGCGGCAGGGTGAGTCCGGCGCTGGGGCTCGGGGGTCCCCAATCCCCGGCGTTGCGGCGCCAGGCCCGTTGGGAGGGGCAGCTCCGGGCCCGTCCTAGGGTAAGGGTGAGCCCCCAGGAGGCCGGCAGTTCTGATCCAGCAGCTGTGAGGTGAGCGGAGGGGCGGGCCGAGGTAATGGTGCTGGCGAGCGGGAGCATGGGCCAAAGGGTTTTGGCGCGGGGTGCATTCGAAAGTCGCTGGGGACTTGGAGGGCCCTGCCCGTTCTCCCACCCTGAATGACCGGCGGAGCCCCTAGCAGCTCGGGTGGCAGTTGAGCCGCAGGGTGAGTCCGGCGCTGGGGCTCGGGGGTCTGAATCCCTGACGTTGTGGGCCAGGCCCCTTGGGAAGGGCCCCTCGGGGGCCGACATAGTGTTAGGGTTAGCCCCAAATATGCTGGCAGGCCTGATCCCCTGGCTGCGTGGCGATCGGAGGGGTGGGCCGAGGTGAAGCGTTGGTGAGCGGGAGCGTGGGCCCAAGCGTTTTGGCGCGGGGAGACTTTGAAGTTCGCCGGGGGCTCGGAGGGACCTACCCATTCTCCCGCCTTGAATGACCGGCGGCGCCCCTAGTGGGCGGGGGTGGCGGCGGGGCGGCACGGTGTGTTCGGAGCTCGGGTTCAGGGGTTCGCAATCCCTGCGTTGCGAGGCCAGGCCCCTTGGGAGGGGCTCCTTGGGGGCCAACCTAGGGTTAGGGTTAGCCCCCTGGAGGCCGGCAGCCCCAATCCGCCATCTGTGCAGCGAGTGGAGGGGCAGGCCGAGCTGAGGGCACAGGCAAGCGTGATCGTGGGCCCAAGCGGTTTGGCGCAGGGTGCCTTCGAAGGCCATCCGGGGCTTAGAAGGCCCTGCCTGTTCTCACACCCTGAATGATCAGTGGCGCCGCTAGAGGCCTGGGTGTTGGCGGGGCGGCAAGGTGAGTCTGGTGCTGCGGCTCGGGGGTCAGCAATCAGACACGTTGTGGTGCCAGGCCCCATCGTACGAGCCCCTCCGGGGCCAACCTAGGGTTAGGGTTAGCCCCCAGGAGGCCGGCAGGCCCTATCCGCCAGGTGTGGGGCGAGGGGAAGGGCGGGCCGAAGTGAGGGCACTGGCAAATGGGACCGTGGGCCCAAGCATTTTGGCACGGGGCTCCTTCGAATGTCATCGTGGGCTAGGAGAGCCCCGCTTGTTCTCCCGCTCTGAATGACCGGCGGTGCCCCTAGCGGCCCGGGTGGTGGCGGGACAGCAAGGTGAGTCCTGGCTGGGGCTCGGGGGTCCCAATCTCCGGCTTTGCCATGCCAGACCCCTTGGGAGGGGCCCCTCGGGAGCCGACCTAGGGTTAGTGTCAGCCCCCAGGAGGCCAGCAGGCCCGATCCGCCAGTTGTGCGGCGAGCGGAGGGGCGCAGAGGTGAAGGCGCTGGCGAGCCTGAGCGTGGGCCCAAGCGTTTTGGCTTGGTGGGCCTTCGAAGGATGACAGGGACTCGGAGGGCCCTGTCCCTTCTCCCGCACTGAATATCCTGTGGCGCCCCTAGCAGCCGGGTGGCGGCGGGGCGGCAGGATGAGTCCAGCGCTGGGGCTCGGGGGTTCGCAATCCCCGGTGTTGCGCCGCCAGGCTCCTTGGAATGGACCACTGGGGGGCTGACCTAGGGTTAGGGTTAGCCCCCAGGAAGCCGGCAGGCCCGATCTGCCGGCTGTGCGGCGAGCAGAGGGGCGGGCCGAAGTGAGGGCACTGACTAGCGGGAGCGTGGGCCCAAGCGTTTTGGCGCGGGGGGCCTTCGAAGGTCTCTGGTGGCTCGGAGGGCCCTTCACGTTCCTCCGCCCTGAATGACCGGTGGCGCCCCTACTGGCCCGGGTGGCGGCGGGGTGGCAGGTTGAGTCCAACGCTGGGGCTCTGGGGTCCCCAATCCCCGGTGTTGTGGTGCCAGGCCCCTTGGGAGGTGCCCCTCCGGGGCCGACCTAGGCTTAGGGTTAACCCCCAGGAGGCTGGTAGGCCCGATCCGCCAGCTGTGTGGCGAACGGAGGGACGGGCCGATGTGAGGGCGCTGGAGAGAGTGAGCCCGGGCCCAAGCGTTTTGGTGCAGGGGACCTTCGAAAGTTGCCAGGGGCTCGGAGGGCCCTGCCCGTTCTCCCGCCCTGAGTGACCAGTGGCGCCCATAGTGGCCCGGGTGGCGGCGGTCCGGCAGGGTGAGTCTGACACTGGGGCTCAGGGGTCCCCAATCCCCGGCGTTGCGGCTCTAGGCCCCTTGGGAGGGGCTCCTCGGGAGCTGACCTAGGATTAGGATTAGCCCCCAGGAGGCCGGCAGGCCTGATCCGCCAGTTGTGTGGCGAGTGGAGGGACGGGCCGAGGTGAGGGCGCTGGCGAGCGGGAGTGTGGGCTGAAACATTTTGGCGGAGGTACCTTTGAAGGTCGCCTGGGGCTTGGAGGGCCCTGCCCGTTCTCATGCCCTGAATGACCGGCGGCGCCGCTAGCGGCCCGGGTGTTGGTGGGGCAGCACAGTGAGTCCAGCGCTGCAGCTCGGGGTTCAGCAATCAGAGACGTGGCGCCAGGCCCCATCGGATGAGCCCCTCGAGGGCCGACCTAGGTTTAGGGTTAGCCCCCAGGGGGCCAGAGGCCCGATCCGCCAGCTGTGCAGCGAGCGGAGGGGCAGGCCGAGGTGTGGGCGCTGGAGAGCGGGAGCGTGTGCCCAAGTGTTTTGGCGTGGGGGTCCTTCAAAGGTGGCCGGGGGCTCGAAAGTCCCTTCCCATTCTTCCACCCTGAATGAGCGGCGGCGCCCCTAGCGGCCCGGGTAGTGGCAGGGCGGCAGGTTGAGTCTAACGCTGGGGCTCTGTGGTCCCAAATCCCCGGCTTTGCGGCGCCAGGCCCCTTGGGAGGGGCCCCTCGGGGGCCGCCCTAGTGATAGTGTTAGCCCACAGGAGGCCGGCAGGCCCGATCCGCCGGCTGTCAGGGGAGTGGAGGGGCAGGCCGAGATGAGGGCGCTGGCGAGAAGGAGCGTGGGCCCAAGCGTTTTGGCATGGGGGGCTTCAAAGGTCACAGAAGGCTCGGAGGGCCCTGCCCATTCTCCTGCCCTGAATGACGCGCGGCGCCCCTAGCGGACTGGGTGGCTGGGTGGTGGCAAGTTGAGTCCGGCACAGGGGCTCGGGGGCACCCCATCCCTGGCGTTGCGGTACCCGGCCTCTTCGGCGCCGACCTAGGGTTAGGGTTAGTGCACAGGAGGCTGGCAGGCTTGATCCACCAGCTGTGGGGCGAGTGGAGGGGCAGGCCGAGGTGAGGGCGCTGGAGAGCGGGAGCGTGGGCCAGAGCATTTTGGCTTTGGCTCGGGGTGCCTTCAAAGGTCACAGGTGACTCGGAGGGTCCTGCCCGTTCTGTTGCCCTGAAGGACTGGCGACGCCCCTAGTGCCCCACGTGGTGGTGGGGTGGCAGGGTGCGTCCGGCACTGGGACTTGGGGGTCCACAATCCCTGGCATGTGGCGCCAGGCCACTTGGGAGGGGCCATTTGAGGGCGACCAAGGGATAGGGTTAGCCCCCAGGAAGCCAGCAGGCCTGATCCGCCAGCTCTGCAGCGAGCTTAGGGGTGGGACGAGGTTAGGGTGCTGGCGAGCAGGAGGGTGGGAGCCAGAGTTTTTGCATGGGGGGCCTTTGAAGGTCGCAGGCAGATCGGAGGGCCCTGCCCGTTCTCACTTCCTGAATGACTGGCAACGACCCTAGTGCCCTGCGAGCTTGGGGGTGGCAGAGTGAGTACAGCACTGGGGCTGGGGGTCCCAAATCCCCGGCATTGAGGTGCCAGGCTCCTTGGGAGGGGCACCTCAGGGGCCGACCTAGGGTAAGTGTTAGCCCCCAGGAGTGCAGCAGGCCTGTTCCCCCAGCTCTGCGGCAGGCGTAGGGGCAGGCCGAGGTGAGGGCACTGGCGAGAGGGAGTGTGGACCCAAGCATTTTGGTGCGGGGGGACTTCAAAAGTCGCCGGGGGCTTGGAGGGCCCTGCCCCTTCTCTCGCCCTGAAAGACTGGCGGCCCCCCTAGCAACCCGGGTTGCTGCGGGGCGGCAGGGTGACTCCGGCGCTGGGCTCGGGGATCCCCAATCCCCGGCGTTGTGGTGCCAGGCCCCTTGGGAGAGGCCCATCGGGGGCCGACCTAGGGTTAGGGTTCGTCCCCAGGAGGCCGGCAAGCCCGCGCTAAGTGGTTCTCTCAATGTAACAAAAATGCCATACACTTATCTGTAAGAAATAACAGTGTACAGGAACCCTCTTAGCCCTAACATCATCCTTTCTGAATATGGAAGCCAGCCCCAAGGTGGTCGTGGAAGTCTGACGAAAGGGCTAAGCACTTTTCTCTGAGTCACCACACTATACAGGGAAAGACCAATGTACATCATCTTTCATGAGCAGGAAGCATTAATGAAAAGGTTCTGGAATTTCGAGGACTCTGACCCATCCTTATTGGTAATAAACCACCCTGTACAGGAAAACACCTTCAACTCTCATCAGCCTCCTCAATCCTGATTCCGATTCAACTTTGGGTGTGTAGGACTAGGGAAATGTCCACATCTTATTGCTAAGAAAGAACGATGTCAGAGTAATGCCCTACAAGTCACATCAGCCTTCCTGAACACGGCAGCAGGAATCAACGTGGTTATGTTACCATGAGGTAAGGAAGATGAGCATATAAGTGAGAAACAACAGTGGGCAGGACCTCTCTTCCAATGAACAGTATCTTTGCTTAATGTTGAATCCCTATGGTAAGTGGTTGTAGGCATTTGTGAGGTCAAAATCTGAAGTGTTTTGTAAAACCTCTTGGCCATTCACAGATGAGACTAAGGTAGTTGGGGACTCCTAGGCAGTGATTTGTCCACTGTCGAAAATATGAAAAGATAAAAGAGACAGATGAGGTCTCCTCAGGCATTATCCTTTATCCTCATCCTCCGTGAGGATGGCCATCTCTGGACAGCTCAGTGACAGGGTCTCATTCACAGTGGGGGCATCTGTTCCTCACAGACATCAGGCAGGGAAATGGATTTGGTTCTCTGTGCCAGCCCAGCCACAGCTGAGTGTCACAGCACCCTCTCGTGGGCTCATAAGTGTTTCACTGTCACCAGGCAGGTCACTGTATTTGATAAACCACTGTAAGAGATTGCAATTGCCTTCATCTGCAACCTCCTAGAAGCAAATGCAGGTCTCTGGTACCATGTGAAGTCATGTGAAGGCATTGTGAGAAAGTGTCCTTTTGCTTAAGAAAAACATGGAGCTGGGGCTCCTGGCTGGCTCAGCCAGTTAAGCATGTGCCTTTGGCTCAGGTTATGATCCCAGGGTTTTGGGATCGAGTCGAGGCTCCCTGCTCAGCAGGAAAGGAGGTAGGGAAATAGCTTAGAACCCACAGAGAATGTGAATAAACGGGAGTGAAATGGAACTTGGTCTGTGTTTTGCTTTAGGGATTGGAAGTTAGTTTTTTCTCAATTGTGATTGTTCTTGAAACAGAAAAGCTGTATTGGTTTTTTTTTACCTTTAATTTTTTCTAATAATAATTTTTTATTATGATATGTTAGTCACTATAGAGTATTTCCTTAGTTTTTGATGTAGTGTTCCCTGATTAATTATTTGCATATAACACCTAGTGCTCCATGCAATATGTACCTTCCTTAATACCCATCACTGGCCCATCCCAATCCCCCACCCCTCTCCCCTCTGAAGCCCTCAGTTTGTTTCCCAGAGTCCATAGTCTCTCGTGGTTCATTCCCCCTTCTGTTTAGGGTCCATTGTCTAAAGGGACAGACAGTGGAAGTTCACCAAATATAAGATCGAAATTTCATTGTTCATTATAGATGCCGCCAAGTAGTTCCCAGACATTTCATTCTACTGTAGTAATTCATTATACCTGTGCAGGTGCACGTGGAAGACAATTGATGCATGCATAGTGGTAATAAAACACGCCCCTCAGTAGTAGAATAAGAGAGGATACATATGTGTAAAATTATTCGACTACAGCTTCCATGCTTTCCCTTTGGTTCCTTATTATCTATGAAATCGGACAATTTTTGTTCTCTAGGCTTAAAACTCATTGTCAAGTATTCAGAGTTTTTCAATGCTGATCTTCTCCTGTAAAAGTTACCAAAAATCTAAAATATGTATGATCTTTAAAAAATGCTATATTGAAAATTACAGTAGGGAAGTTCCATTTTGTGAATATTGTGTCAATGGATCTCTATTTTGACATCAGTGTTCATTAGAAATGATGACATTTCATGTGAGTATAAATATCAATGTGTAAAAGAAAAGGTAGGAAGAACCTTGAATGTTTAAGTAATTGGTGAAATGCCAGATGTGTGTGTGTGTGTGTGTGTGTGTGTGTGTGTGTGTGTGTGTGTAATTGATTTTCAGTGAATGGTTCAGCTTCTTGTAGGGCCTCCGAGAGAGCCCAGGTGAACCTTTCAATGAGTTGGTATCTGTTTTCAGAACATGGGAATCTCTTAGTCCAATAGTCAATCAGGCAAGCTTTGAGGTCTTGAAGTCCTCAGCGATGGTGTTGCAGACCCTTGTGAGCAAACCCTAGGGTATGGTCAGAGCCCTCATTAGCTGGTATCAAGGTGTGACGATTTCAAACAGCATTTCCCAAAGAAGTACTTCTTGAGTCTCTGTCCTTGTCATTTCCCTACACTACCTTACACTAGTTATGTGATCAGTGTGTTTCAGGATAATCCCCACATGTGAGTTTTGCTATTTCCTACTAGTCCTATCTGTTTCTCATCTTCTTCTTTTATGGTAGGGGTTGGGAAGCAACCTGTGTGGTGTAGGAAGGGGTGTGGTAGTTGTCTGCCTTCAGAGGACCGAATGATGCCTAGAAATTGTACTGTAGTTTGAGGTCAATTGTCCATCCTCTGAGTGTCAGGAATTGCATCACTTTACTTTGATGCTAGTCTGTTCTTCAAGCTGTCCTCAGAAATAAGGACGTCATCCATCTAGGGAATACTGGTTTGTGTGTATGTTTTCATTTTAGGAAAGGCCTTGCTGTGCCTGAAAATAATACTGCAGAGCACCCTTTCCTGTTCTTATTGGCCATCAGTCAATCTTTTCTGAAGTATTTGTTTATAAATAGACTTTTTATGGTTGATGAGCAGGAATTCTTTATTGACAAGTCTTTGTCAGTGTGTGTATTGCAAATCTTTACTTCCCAGAATGCGGTTCACTTTTTCATTTTCATATGGTCATAAGATAAGGAGAAATGTCACATTTTTATGAAGTCCCACTGAATTCTTTTAAATGGTTAGTGCACCCTATGTCCTACCCCAAGATTGACAGGTTCTACGTTTTCTTTCAGAAACTGTCCAATGGGAAGCACATTCCATCTCAAATTTTTAATTGCATTTTGAATTTAATAGGGTATTTATAGACTGGTTTGGATTTTCTATGTACACAATCGTATTATCTGTTAATAGTCACAATTATCCCCTCAATTCTTATACTTTTTGTTTTTCTTGCCTTCTAACACTGGTAAATTCTCCAATGCAACGTTGAGTAGAGCCGCATTGTTTGAAGATTTTAATATACCTTTCTCAATATCTGACAGAAAAAGCAGTCAAAACATTGGTAACAAATGTGACCTAATTGACATAGAGGGAACATTCAATAATAAGTGCAGAATACATTATTTTCAAGTGGTCATAGACTCTTTACCCAAATAGATGATAGGTGGGGCCACGAATCAAGGCTACAAATATTAAACCCTGAAATTAACTAGATTCTATTCTTAGACCACAGGGGAATTGAGCCACAGTCTTACCGAAAAGAAAACCAAGAAGTCCTTCAATGTTTAAAATTAAATGGAACTTTGCTACATATCCTAAAGGTCAGAGAGGGAATCTCAATGGAAATTCTGAACCTTTTCTACATGAGGGCTCACGCACAATGATACTTTATTTGTGAAGAGCATTATAATAACCTAGACAGGAGTTGAGCCTTAAGTCAGAGTTCTGCCTGCCCCAGCCACACCTGGCAGCCTTGGCCTATGGTCCCCCTCAGCTGTCCTTTCTGGTGGCCCTGAGCTAATGGGGTCAACATGGCCATATGGAAATGGGAAGCTCCCCACTCATAGTGATGACGGTGCCCCCTCCCCAGCTGCCCTTTCTGGTGGATCTGAGCTAAGGGGGTCAACATGGCCGTATGGAAATTAGAAGCTCCCCACTCTTAGTGATGATGTTGCTATCGTATCATCCTCACCAGTCCAACAACATGATTTCTGAGTGAACTATGACACAATAGTGACTTCTTGGCCTTCCTTCAGGTTTGAAAATCATCTGGTGAGTCATCTATTCGAAATATGGATTCAACATGTGTTCTTTCTTCTGGAAAAGAAATAGACCCAATAGCAATTATGGCTTCCTGAGCACCTGTTCTTGAGAGACATCATACTGGCTCTTTGTAGCATTCTGCCTCTTAAACTTCAAACTAGGGTGTAGATATTTTTAGGCACATTTTCAGGTGGTTAGAAAGGGACTCAGATGATATGAGTCACAGAGGATTTTAGTGTCAGAAACCTAAGTGGGATCCCCAAATTGACTCCAAATCCCTTGTTGTTCCATACAGGGTACTATTTCCCTCTTATCTCTGGTCTTCTCGATCTGGAAACCTATCAAGTATCAGGATTTTCTTGTCATGTGGACAACTGGAATGAATTCAGCGGGCCTTTTCACATCTGCCCATGGTGATCATTAAGATCATTATCTCAGTGGAGGACCTCTGGGTAAGATACTCAAAGATCCTAAGGAATACAGACAGTATAATATTTTTCTGGTATTAAAATCACTGAAACCAACTATCTTTTTTAGTCCATTCAGGCTCTGGTATGTTCAGAGGGTGCTGTAAAACAGGTCTGATAGTGTTTAAAAACACTCAGCTCAGCCTCTTCTACAACGTGAGCCAATGCTTATAAACATGGCTAAAATATTGCCTTACCTACGACGACTTCCCAGCCATCGTAGTGTTTATATGGTATGACTGTGACTTACATTAGTCAACATTTGCAGAGAAAGAACTTAG
Organism: Ursus americanus; assembly: GCF_024610735.1. NCBI lineage: Eukaryota > Metazoa > Chordata > Mammalia > Carnivora > Ursidae > Ursus > Ursus americanus. The sequence goes on along the minus strand of NW_028273691.1, from coordinate 142,134 downwards.
GGCATCCAGGGGGCACTTCATGTTGAAATAATTTTGTGACAACGAGCTACTGTGTTTTATTCTGCAGTCCAAGGGAATGGTGCCAGACATCTCTAAGGTGTCTAGCAGTTAAACAATTCTGATTTTAAGTGGTCTGTGTGCTTCAGAGCTTTGGGCAGGAGAAGGGCAGGAGTCCAGAGACTGTGAACACTTCTGTTACCTGTACTGACTATGGAGCAGGCAGCCTTTCGTGGGTATCATTTTGATTTCTTGGTACTCTTGTGAAAGGTGCTTTTGTCTCAAATTCCTCCATTTAGGAGTAATTATAATGATAAAAGAAATTTTTATCTTATATCATCTGTGGGCCCTGATCCTGGGCTCCCAGGGAAGCTATCCTTTAACATTTTACCAGCTCAAAATGACTGGGCAAAAACCTCAAAGCATGGGTCCTATTTCTGCCCCAAGCACATGTTGTACATCTGCTTCCAGGAGAAAACAATAACCAAAAAATGCCAACATAAAGATAAGAAAAAATAAAGAACATCTTTGGCTCCCATAAGATTAAGGTCATACTGACATGTACATACTGAAAACATAAGAAAGAATCTGTCACTTTCTGGATCTAAGAAGGTCCTCATTGTAGTGTGTAACTCTGTATGTAAAACAAAACAGAACAAAATATATAAGCCTGCCCCAAATGTTCCTTCCCCGGAGCACTCCCTTCTTGGTGAAGATTGTGTCTCCCAGACAGTTGTCCTGACTTGGGTTTGAATAAAGGTCTCTTCCTTACTCTCTAAAATGTTTTTAAAAGTTCATTCATGCAATGTCGACAATAATAGTGTTTTCTATTTAAGTGAGAAATAAATGTTCCACTCTAGTTGCATTGGGAATAGACGAATTGAGGGTTTATTTAGAAAAGTCAGCTTTCCAGAAAAGGCAAGGTCATTGGTCTATTGAGAATGAAGATAATTACTGCTAAACAACAAGTATGTGTTGCCCCTTCACCCAGAAACCGAAGCAGGTGTGCAGGCTTTAGGTCAGAGGTGCCTTCTTCTCCCCAGCTGACAGCACTTCTTTGCTCTGGCTCCAAGACACCCGAGGTTTTGAACGTCAGCATCGGAGTCAGCGAGGCAGCTTGTCACAGGACGCCAGTGTTCAGAGAAAGCTCAGGTATGTTTGGCAAAATGTCCTAACTATGTCAGGGCTGGAGGTAAAACCTCTCATTATACCAAAACCTCCTGGCCTTTTCTCTTTTCTCTAGTTGAGCCACAAAGTAAAAGTGAAGTAGCTGTCAGCATTCTGGGTTTGGTGCAAGAATTACTTAGTTTCCCTGCTGGTAGAACTTTTCAGGGGATCACAATTTCTCTGTCCATTTATTGCTTACACATGTATTTTAACCATCTGTTTCCTAAGAACCCTCTTTTACTAGAAAGGGAAGGTGAGATTCACTCTGTGCCTGTTTGTAACATCTAATTTGTTCCTTCATCTAACAGTGTTTATTTAATTGGGCCTAAGATATGGTTGAGTGGCCAGCATCTAGGGTTAGGTGGCTTTTTTTCATCTGATACAGACTTGGATGATGTCATTTGACAAAGATGATGTTTCATCATTGATTAGTTTATTCATCAGAAGAGTTAAAATTAGGGTGGAGGGAAAATTCAAAATATTCCAAAGCAGCCTGTTCCTGTTTAAAAGTTGAGCTTGACTTTCTAGTTTTACTAAATGTATTATCTCGATATTTTGAGGTGCCATATTCTCTCTGTAGTTTCTTTGGTGGTGGAGTCAGAAGGAGAGTCTGGGAATACTTTTGGATAGTGGCATGCTGGTGGCTTCAAGGGGCTTGGCGTCAGGGGCCTTGGGGTGAATTCTGCAACTGCTAGCCTGACCCTGGTTGCATCTCCCAGAGGTTTTGTTTCCTCTTATGAAATTGCCAGCAGATAATGTTCTCCTTAAAGGGGAACCCTCCCATCCTGTTGGTGGCAATGCAAAGTGGTGCAGCCAGTCTGGGAACCAGTGTGGGGGTTCCTCAAAAAGTTAAACATTGAACAACCACATGATCCAGCAATTGCTCTCCTAGGTATTTACCCAAAGGATACAAAAATGCAGATTAAAAGGGGGAACATGCACCATGATGTTTATAGCACCAATGATCACAGTAGCCAAACTATGGAGAGAATCCCAAAGTCCATGCACTGATGAATGGATCAAGCAGATGTGGGATACCTATATATAATGGAATATGACCCAGCTTCAAAAAGAATGAAATCTTACCATTTGCAAGGATGTGGGTGGATCTAGAGTGTATTAAGCTAAGCAAAATCAGTGAGGAAAGACAAATACCCTATGTCTCACACATGTGAAATTTCAGAAAGAAAATAGATGAACAGAGTTGAGGGATGATGAGAGAGGCATACAAGGAAATAGACTCAACCTTGCAGAACAAACTGAGTGTTGCTGCAGGACAGGGGCATGGGGGGAAGAGTTAAATGGGTGAGGGGTATTAAAGAGGGCACTTGTGATGAGCACCGGGTACTGTATGCAGATGAGGAATCACTAAATCCTACCCCTGAAGCGAATATTCCATGGCATGTGAACTAACTGGAATTTAAGTAAAAGAAGAAAGGAAAAAGTGTTCTGCTTCATGAAGAGTGAGGTAAAATTGTAGTGATTTGGGCTGTACTATTCTATAGAGGATAGATGTAAAACACCCTGTTGTAGGATACACTAGTTGCTTATCACATAAGGAGTCCTCAGAAAGCTGCAATGAAAGATTCAGATCTCAGAGCATGTTCATGTTCCACTGATATGTTACAATTTGCACAGGTAGGAAAGAAGGTGGAGAGAAAGGCAACAGAAAGAGAAAGTAGGTGTGAACCTTTCATTAGTTAGCGTTATAGCTTTCTCATGAAAGCCTTGCGCCAGTGTGATTTTGGAAGCAGAGGGGGAATCCGGGAGCTTTGCAGGAGACAGGGGAGTTCCAGGTCTGGGTAAACTGACAGGGGTCCCAGAGGAGTGTTGAATGCATTCTGCAGCAGGGTGTGGACAGGGTGGGCTCCAGGGGTGGCTGTGGGTCTCCTGGGTGAGAGTTGTGACAGGTGAGGGCTGTGTGCAAGTTCCTGGCTGAGGACAAGTGAGGCACAGGCGGAGAGCTGGCAGAGAACCTTCTTCTGGACCACCAGCCTCACCCAACACACACAGCCTCATCTTCTGTCCCTGTTACTCCAATTCAGACTTCTCCGAAGTTGAGTGAGAACACATCAAGAGCATTCTGCACAGAAGGGAAAGCATGTTCAAAACCTCTGGGGCAGGAGAATTCCAGTTATTTCCAGGAGCAGCAAGAAGGACCTGTGGCCACAGGAGACAGCTTAGGACATGAGCTTAGAGAGGTGAAAGAGGGTGACAGAAAGCTATTCCAGGGCTATAACCCGATGAGAAGCTGTTTCACTGGTCCATACTGGCTACAGTGTTGAGAACAGATTACAGAGGGTTGAAGATGGCAAAGCAGGTCAATGATGAAGCTTTTCCAGGAACTCAGGCAGCGTGGACCGGACAGGTGGCTTTGGATGGAGTGGTTAGACCTCTTCTGGGTCCATTTTGAAGATGGAGCTCACAGGATTTGCTGATGGGTTACCTATTAGGAGAAGGAGAACAGAGGAATTGGGGTAACTCTCAGGTGTTGTGGGTTGTCCTGATCGAGAGGAAGGAGAGGGTTTCTCGGGGGGTAGGAGGTAGTTGGTGTTCTGCATGCTGAGGAAGGTGCCTTTCCCGGTGGATCTGCTGAGGTTTGTGTCTGGGAGGTCCTTTCACATCTCTTCCCTCAGCAATGCTCAAGTACAAGTATCCCCCACTTTTTAAACGTTCACAGTAAGACACTGGGCTTTCTTGAAAGAACTACGTTATTACCCAGCTTCAGTAAGAGGAAGAGACCTGAAGAGGATTTCCCTCTTATGAAAAAAGGTGAACAGTGAGAATCACAGTCAGCATCTGTTCTGGGGAGAAGCACGACAGAGGCGGCGTGCACCCCATCCAGCTCCTTCCTCTGGGAACCGCTCTCTGCTTCCAGCCACTAGCACTTTGAATTGTGTCTGTGAGCCTCTGCTGTGCTTCATCTTCATTTATGCTGGGTCTCCGTTAGAAACTTGTGTGCTGAGGCCTAAGAAAAGCCAAAGAGAAGGAATTTTGGAGTCTGAGCACACTGTCTAATTGTTCGTGTAAATTAATGGTCATTCCTTCTTGACACCATTTCTGCTGTGCAAGGTTTCTCAGAAGCCCTGTACTTTCAAAGAGCAGGGAAACCTATACCCTATGCTGCGGGGTTAGTTTTAGTCTCCATGCCTGACAAAACATTTCATGACTAGGATTTTCTCACTCAAACATTGAGACTTTGACCATCTTCACCCGTTTCTACCACCCCATCCCTGAATCTGGCACCTACCAACCTGCTCTCAGTATCTATGCGTTCAGTATTTGTTTATTCCACGTGGAATGTACATGAGAGCATCTGGTATTGGTCTTTCTGTGTCTGAGTTACTTGGCATAAGGCCCCCAAGGTCTGTGTTTCCATGTCTGGTTCTTGTGAATAATGCTGCAGTGAACGTGGGAGTGCATCTGTCTTTTTGAGGCAGCATTTTTGTGTTCTTCAAATCAATACTCAGTAGAGCCATTACTGGGTCATGGGGTAGTTGTATTTATTTTTTCAGGAACCTCCATACCATTTGTCACAGTGGCTGCACCAATTTCCATTCCCACCAACAGTGCACAGTGTTTCCTCGTCTGCACACCCTTGACCCCACCTGGTGTCTGTCTCTGGGACAATTGCTGTTCCAACAGTTGTGAGAGGATAGCCGATTGTTGGTTTGACTGATGTTTCCCTGACGATGATTAGTGATGTCGAACAACTTTTTCTGTCTGTTGGCACCTATGTGCCATCTTTGGAAAGTATCTATTCACATATTCCTCCCAATTTTATATAGTTTTTTTTTTTTTGATTTGTATGAGTGTTGTGTGTATTTTGTATATTAGCCTCTTCTCACACATATGATTCGCAGATATTTTTTTCTTATTGGGTCAGTGGCCTTTTAAGTTTTTGATGGTTTCTTTTGCCGTGTGGAAGATTTCAGTTTGATGTTGTTCCACTTGTTTATTTGTGCTTTTGTTGCCTTTGCATTTGGTGTCCGATCTGAAGACTCTTTGACAAAACCAACGTCGAGAGACTTAGTACCTGTGTCTTCTTGGAGGTTTATGGATTCAGGTCTTATGTTCAAATCATTCATCCATTAAAAATTTTGTGTGTGGTGTAAGAAAGTGACCCAGTTATATTCTTCTGCATTTAGTGTCCTGTTTGCCTGTTACCACTCAATGAAGAGACAGTCCTTCCCTCATGGCATATCTTCTGCTGCTGTGTCGTAAGTTAGTATCATCTATGTGTGGGTAAGTTTCTGAGCTTTCTGTACTGTTCCACTGACCTGGTGTCTTTGTTTATGCCAGTACCATCCTGTTTTGATGACAACAGCTTTATAATCCTGCTTGAAATCCAGGAGTGTGTTGACTGCACCTCTTTCTCCAGGTTGCTTTGCGGATTTGGTGTCTTTTGTGATTCCATACAAGTTTGAGGACTGTTTTCTACTTGCTCGAATAATGACACTGGAATTCAGATAGGTATTTCATCACATCTGTCGATTGCTTTGGGTACGATGGACATGTTCACATAATTAACTCTTCCAGTTAAGGAGCATGGCGTATGCTACCATTTGTTTGTGTTGCCTTCCAAATCTGTGACCCATACATTCTGCCCCCCTGGACACACATATTTTTCATTTCTTTTCTGCCATGTGTTGAGTGTACTATGTCTTTCTCATTCTTGGTTACTTTTATTCCTAGATTTTTTATGGAATTGTAAATGGCGTTGCTTTTTTAATTTCTCTTTGCAAAAGTGTGTCATCAGTATACAGAAATGCAAGAAGTTGGGTCATCTGGGTGGCTCCATAAGTGTAGCGTCTACCTTCAGCTCAGGTCATGATCCCAGAGTTCTGGGATCGAGCCCCGTTTTGGGCTCCCTGCTTAGCGAGGGTCTGCTTTTCCCTCTTTCTGACACTCTCACTGCTCGTGCTTTTTCTCTTCCTGTCAAATAAATAAATAATATTTGAAAAAATAATGACAACAGGTCTCTGCATATTGACTTTATATCCTGCAGCTTGTTTGAATTTTTTTATTCTAACAGTTTTTTTTTTTTTTTGGTGGAATCTTTCGGGATTTCATGTCATTTGCAAATTGTGACAGTTTTCCTGTATGGATTTCATATCTTTCTCTTTTTTTCTAAATTGTTATTCACCCTACAGTACTTCATTTGTTTTCGATGTAGTGTTCCATGATTCATTGGTTGCATATAACACCTAGTGCTCATTATGACAAGTGCCCTCCTTTTTTTTTTAAAGAATCTATTTATTTATTCAACAGAGATAGAGACAGCCAGCGAGAGAGGGAACACAAGCAGGGGGAGTGGGAGAGGAAGAAGGAGGCTCACAGCGGAGGAGCCTGTTGTGGGGCTCGATCCCATAACGCCAGGATCTCGCCCTGAGCCAAAGGCAGACGCTTAACCGCTGTGCCACCCAGGTGCCCCCTGCCTTGTTAATTTTAACCATTCTAACTGGTGTCAGGTGGTATTTCATTGTCGTTTTGATTTGTATTTGCCTGATGGGAAGTGATTTGGAGCATTTTTTCATGTGTCTGTTGGCCATTTCTATGTCTTCTCTGGAGAAGTATCTCTTTGTGTCTTCTGCCCATTTTTTGGGTGTTGAGTTTGAGGAGTTCTTTATAGATCTTGGATACCAGCCCTTTATCTGTAATATCATTTGCAGATATCTTCTTCAATTCCATAGGTTGCCTTTTGTTTTGTTGATTGTTTGCTTTGCCGAGCAGAAGCTTTTTATCCTGATGAAGTGCCCATAGTTCATTTTTGCTTTTATTTCCTTTGCCTTTAGAGACGTGGCTTGCAAGAAGCTGTTGTGTCCAAAGTTGAAGAGTTCTTTTGCTTTTGATATGAGACAGGAATCCATTATCTTTCCTTCCTGATTGTATTTGAGTCCTCTGTCTTTCTTGGTGAGTCTAGCTAAGTTTGTCAGTTTGTTTATCTTTCCAAAAAAGGCAGCTCTCATTTTCATTGTTTTTTTTTTTGTCTTTTTAGTCTTTGTTGGATTTATTTATGCCTTCCTTTTTGTTATTTCCTTATTTCTACTAATTTGGGGCTTTTTTGGTTGTTTTTTTTTTCCAATTCTTTACGACATAAATCAGGTTGTTTATTGGAGAGCATTCTCATGGATTGATGAACACTTGAATTTCTATGAATGTCCTCCATAAAGCCACTTTTGCTGCATCCCATAAGTTTTTCTAGGTTGTCTTTTTCATCAGTGTCAAGGTACTTCTAAAATTTTTTTGATTTCTTCTTTGACTGTTGGTTGTTCAGTAGCATGTTGTTAAATCTCCACATATTTTTTAAGATTCTTTAAGTATCTGACAGAGAGTGAGACAGCGAGAGAGGGAACGCAAGCAGGGGGGTGGGAGAGGGAGAAGCGGGCTTCCCACTGAGCAAGGAGCCTGATTCGGGGCTAGATCCCAGGATCCTGGGATCACGACCTGAGCTGAAAGCAGATCCTTAACGACTGAGCCACCCAGGCCCCAAAAATCTCCACCTATTTTTGACTGTCCCATTTTTTTCTTGAGACTGATTTCTAGTTTCATATCATTGTGGTTGGACAAGATTTGAAGCAGAAGGTGAAGAGAGCATTCAGATGAAAGGTTTGTTTCCTGGAGGGTTTTCTGAGGGCAGACCATGAGTTCAGTGGGCAGGAGGAAGGTTTTATGAGATGGGGGGTGGGATAACCCTTGTTAGAATTACTGACTACTACCATGCAGGCTGTGTGCTACCGTTCACACCATAGTCCTGATGATCTTGTACTTCATTAGAAATATTTTCTAGGAGGTGTAGGCATAGCCTTCACTTAAAGAAAGGTGCCATGTGGGTTCATGGCATGACCCCAGGTCAGCAACCAGGATGTATGGTACTGTGGGGGATCAGAAACAGGCTTTCTGTGGGAAGTGACAGAAATAAGATATGGTGAGCTCCATGACCATAGGTGAGGTCCCGAGTGACCCATTGGGTGTTGGGTTCCGTGGATCTGTTTCATCAGGTGCTGTGGAATTCAGGGACACCCTCCTGTCTGTGGATTTGTGTGGAGACAGGTAGACATCAGTGTCTGGCCAGGCACGAAGGTCACACTGGACCACCACCAGAGGTACAGCGTGCGGTGGAGCCACTGCTTGGTTTCCCCGAAAGCTGACCAGGGTCTGTGACCGTGATTCCTAGCAGCTGCAAGGGGAGAGGAGGCTGGGGGTGGTGCACACTTCCTAGAGTTGTGGTCAGGACTAGTCTGGAGCCCACTGAAGTCAGCCACACAAGGCACAGAAGGCACCAAGTCAGTGTAGCTGTGGGCACTGCTCCCTTGGTACTTTCGGGCCAGCTCCATGCTGCCACCTCCTGCTTTTCATCATCATCTTCAAGGTCATGTGCCTCTGCTCTTGCCCCATGGCCTACGGGGTATTGTCCGTCCTCCATCTGGCCCTTGTCCCTGGTGCCCTGTGCAGTCCGATGCCAGGGTAGCCTTCTTGAGACAAATATCTGGCCCTGATGGAACACTTCCATGGATCTTGTGTGATGCGAGGATGATGCCCTGCCCTGAAAGGGGGCTGCAGGTCCCCAATCAGGAGAGCCATGTCTCCCTTTTCAGCATGGCCTGCCCTCCCCTCAGTCTTCTTCAGGGAAACTCTCCCCACTTCCTGAGCTGACAGCTCTGTACTCAAAAATGAATGTTATTTTACATATCTCTATGCCTTAGTTCATCCATGGCATGTCTTTCAATCCCGTTAGTGGGTTTTTTTTTTCTTTTTTAGCAGTTCTGAAGGGCTGTCTGATCAAGGAGGGGATGACCTGGGTGGGGTAGCTTTCCCTCTCATCTCCCTCAGCATGTCTCTGAGCCCTGGGGCCAGCTATCCCAGTGAGGATTGAGGAACCCGAGCCAGCCCATCCTGAGCCCAGGCTGTGTCAGCTCATAGACTGATGCGTGTTGGTGGGCAGCTGGCATGGGCCAGGGGCAGGCAGTGTCTCCTTCTCATTCCTTCCCTCCCTTCCTCCCAGAGGTAGCTCAGAGCAGCCTTCAACCCCTGCATCTCCAGATCCCTTGACCTATGCTTCCTGTGTTCAGCTGGTGACCTTGGAGTTTCGCATGGATTCTACCTCCCGTACCCTCTCCCGTAGCAGTTCCTGCATCAGGGGAGGGGTCGGACCCTTGTCTGTTTTTGGTCTTCTTCCTGTCCCGCACCAAGCCAACCCACCTTTGCATCTTCCATGTATGTGCTTGGAAGCAAGCCCATCCACAGGGAACCTATTAGCCAAATGGATCCAGGCAATGAACATTGAAGTAGAGATCCAGGATCCATAATAAACCTGCTCTGAAACCTGTCCCAAAGTCTGTGACTCTCTCACACTGAAACAGAAACAATAATAGCTTTCTGGACTGTGAAGTGTCATGTGTCTCTACTTCCAATCTTGAATGCATAGGTGCTGAGCCTGGACTGAAAAGGACCATGTCTTCCGTGGGCTGGATTCCACGGCAAGAACTCAGTGAAATCTGAATTTGAGGCATGGAGTGAATAATTATTGTAGAGTGAATCCTCCCAAGTAGGGCTTATGCACATTGCACAGGAAAAGCTTTTTCAAAGAGGTTCCTGAAAGAAAAATCTTTTTTAAAATTTATTTTAATTCCAGTAGAGCTAACATACAGTGTTACATTCGTTTCAGGTGTACAATAGAGTGATTCAGTAATTCTATATATTACTCAGTGGTCATCAAGAAAAGCGTCCTCTTAATCCCCTTCATCTATTTCACTCATCCCTCTATCCACCTCCTCTCTGGTAACCATCTGTTTGTTCTCTATTGTTAAGAGTTTGTATTTTGGTGTGTCTCCTTTTTCTCTTTTAGTTATTTATTTTTGTTTGTTTTTTAAATTCCCCATTAGAGTGACATCGTATGGGATTTTTCTTTCTCTGACTGACTGATTTTAGTTAGGATAATACTCTCTAGCTCCATCCATGTGGCTGCAAATGGCAAGGTTTCATTCTTTTTCAAGCCGAGTAATACTCCATTGTGTGTGTGTGTGTGTGTATGTGTGTGTGTGTGTGTGTGTGTGTGTGTGTGTGTGAATACACACATCTATCATCTCATTTGTCAATTTTTCTACAGACACTTGGGTTGCTTCCATGTTGTGATATTGTAAATAATGGTGCAAGAAACATAGGGGTGCACATATCCTTTTAAGTTACTGTTTTCCTATTCTTTGGGTAAATACGAGTAGTGTGATTGTTGGATCGTAGGGTAGTTCTATATTTAATTTTTTGAGGAACCTTTATACTGTTTTCCACGGTGGCCACCACAGTTTGCATTCCCACCCACAGTTTGCGAGGATTCCCCTTTATCCACATCCTTCCAACACCTGCTCTTTGTTGTGCTTTTGATGTTAGCCATTCTGACAGGTTTGAGGTATTACCTCATTGTACTTTGGGTTTACATTTTCCTGATGATGAATGATGGTGAACATCTTTTCACGGGACTGTTGGCCATTTGTATTTCTTCTTTGGAGAAATGTCTGTCCATGTCTTCTGCCTATTTTTTTTTAAGATTTTATTTATTTATTCATTCAACAGAGATAGAGACAGCCAGCGAGAGAGGGAACACAAGCAGGGGGAGTGGGAGAGGAAGAAGCAGGCTCATAGCGGAGGAGCCTGATGTGGGGCTCGATCCCAGAACGCCGGGATCACGCCCTGAGCCGAAGGCAAACGCTCAACCGCTGTGCCACCCAGGCGCCCCTCTTCTGCCTATTTTTTAACTGGATTATTTGTTTTTGGGGGGTTGAGTAGAATCACTTGTATATGTTTTGGACACTATCCCTTTATTGCATATTATCTTTGCAAATATCTTCTCCCTTTGAGTAGGTTGTCTTATTATTTTTACGTTTTCATTGTTCTTCTGCTGTGTGGAAACTTTTTATTTTGCTGTATTCCCAATAGCTTATTTTTGCTTTCATTTCCTTTGCCTCTGGACACAGTCTAGAAAAACGTTGGTATGGTCCATGTCAAGAAGTTACTGTCTTCCCTTCTGTAGGATTTTTATGGATTCAGGTCTCATATTGAGGTCTTGAAACTGTTTTGTGTTTGTCTTTATTGTGTAAGAAAGCAGTCTAATTTCATTCTTTTGTGCGTAGCTGTCTAGTTTTCCCAACACCATTTGTTGTAGAGACTGTCCTTTTCCCTTTTGATATCGTTGCTTGCTTTGTGGAAGATTCATGGACCACATAATTGTGGGTTTCTGTCTGAACTTGTATCCTGTTCCTTTGGTCGCTGTGTCTATTTTTGTGCCGTACTGTCTTGTTAGGATGACTGCAGCTTTGTAGTATAACCTGAAATCTGAAATTGTGAGTCCTCCAGCTTTGTTTTTCTTTTCCACATTGCACTGGCTGTTCGGAATCTTTAGTGGTTCCATAAAAATATTTAGGATTGTTTATTCGAGGTCTTTTATTCTTTAATTTAAATTCAATTAGCCAACTTACACTATATCATTCGTTTCAGATGTAGTCTTCAATAAATTTTCAGTCTTGTGTAACACCCAGTGTTCATTGTATCGTGTGACCTCCTTAATGCTACTCACCCAGTTACCCCCCCCCCCCCAAATTCTCCTCCAACAATCATCAGTTTCTTGCGATAGTTAAGAGTCCATCATGGGTTTTCTCCCTCTCTGATGACTTCCCATTCTATTTTCCCTTCCTTCCCCTATGGTCTTCTTCCTTGTTTCTGATATTCCACATAGGAGTGAAAGCATATGATCATTGTCTTTCTTTCATTGACTTATTCCACTCAGCATAATACCCTCCAGCTCCACCCAGGTCGGTGTGATGGTAAGTATTCATCCTTTCTGATGGCTGAGTAATATTCCATTATATATATGATCTACATCTTCTTTATCCATTCATCTATCCATGGTCATCTGCACTCCTTCCACAGTTTGTCTATTATGGATATTGCTGCTATGAACACTGGGGTGCATGTGTCCCGTCTTCACTACCTCTGTCTCTGGGGGTAAATACGCAGTAGTGCAATTGCTGGGACATCGGTAGCTTTATTTATAACTTCTTGAGGATACTCCGTACCATTTTCAAGAGTGGCTGTACCGGACTGCATTCGTACAGGGGTGTAAGAGGGTTCCCGTTTCTCCACATCCTCTCCAACATGTATAGTTTCATGTCTTCTTATTTTTAGATATTCGGCCTCGTGTGATATGGCATTTATAGGGGTTTAGATTTGCATTTCCCTGAAGCCAAGTGATATGAAGCATTTATGCATGTATCTTTTGGTCACCAGTACGTCGTCATCAGTGAAGTGACTTCCCATTTTAATCCATCTCAAGACCTAAAGCTGGGTAAGTCTCTGAAGCTGGATGATGCCATCGGTTGGAAGTGTGGAGAATTTCAAAAGATCTCCGTGGAGAGCAAGTTTAAAGGTCAGTTTGAAGCTACTAATTGGATCTGGGGAGATCTCTGAAAGTGGGGGTTGCCTGGGATGGGCTGAGGGGGGCCCTCCGATTTTCCTATGAATTCTTGCTGCAGCCCCAAATGGACAGTTTCCTGCTGTGGGGCAGGCTGAGTCCTCTAGTCGTGCAGAGGTGAGCCCAATGCCTGGTGCCTTGGAGGCAGGCAAATGGGGAGGGACACTCAGCAGAGGACCCAGGGTTAGGTTAGGCCTCAAGAGACAGCAGGTCCGAACTGCCCAGTGCTCAGAGAACTCCAGGCCGAGTGAGATGAGGGCACAAGGGCGGGTGAGTGTTAGCCTTGGGGTTTCATCCGGAAGCGCCCACAAAGGTCGGGGTTCACCAGAAGTGGCTCTCAGGGTGTGCCCCAATTCTCTTGCCCTGAATGCTCTCTTGTTCCCCAAAATGGTGCAGTTTACTGTGGACTGCAGGCTGAGTCCTACGGTGGGGCTTGGGTTTCCCCAATCCCCCGGAGTGTGTTGCCAGGAATCTAGGGAGGGACCCCTCTGTGGCCAACCTAGGGTAAGGGTTAGGGTCCAGGAGCCTGGCAGGGACAATCTTTAGGCTGTGCGGCGAGCTGTGTGGACGGCTGAGAGGAGGCCATGGGGGAGGGTGAGAATGGGCCTCAGGGTTGGGGAACGGGGGGTGCCAAAGGATGGGGATGGGCTCCGGGGGCCTCCCCAAGTTCTTGTGCCCATAGGCTCCGTAGAGCCCCAAGGGGCATGGTTTCCTGTCGGGTGGCAAGCTGAGTCCTGCGGTGGGGCACAGATATCCCAATTCCCCGGGTCTGCGGTATAAGGCTCCTGGGGAGACCCCCAAACCCGCGGCCGGCTTAGGGCTAGGGTTAGGCCCCAGGAGCCCCGCAGGCTGGATCTGCAGGCTGTATGACGAGCTACACGGGCTGAGGTGAGGGTGTGGGGAGGGTGAGCGTGGGACTCAGAGTTGGGGTGCGGGTGGCCGCTGAAGTTCGCTGGTGGCTCAGGAGGGCCCTCCTGGTTCTCCCGCCCTGAATTCGCTATGGCCTCCCAAGGCACACGGTTTCCTGCGGGGTGGCAGACTGAGTCCTGCTGTGGGGCTCAGGTGTCCCGAATCCCCGTGGCTGCGGCTCCAGGCTCCTGGGGAGGGGCCCCTCCACAGATGAACTAGGGTTAGGGTTGGGGCCCAGGAACCCCGCAGGCCAGATCTGCCCAGTATGTGGCGAGCTCCGCCGCGGGCTGAGGTGAGGGTGTGGGGTGGGGTGAGCTTGGGCTTCAAGGTTGGGTTTAGGGATCGCCGAAGTTCACCGGGGACTCTGGGGGCCCTCCTGGTTTTCCCGCCCTGAATGCTCTACAGCCTCCCAAGGGGCACGGTTTCCTGCGGGCTGGCAGGCTTTGTCCTGCAGTGGAGCTCAGGTGTCTAAAGTCCCTGGGGCTGCGGCACCGGGCCCCAGGGGAGGGGCCTTACCCAGCCGACCTAGGGCAGGTCTAGGCCCCAGGAACCCGGCAGGCCTGATCTGCCGGCTCTGCCACGAGCTCAGTGGCAAGCTGAAGGGAAGGCCTGGGGCGGGATGAGCGTGGGCCTCAGGGTTGGGGTGTAGGGGGTCGCCGAGGATCGCTGGGGGCTCAGGGGGGCCCTACCAGTTCTCCTGCAGGGGATGCTCTGAGGCGCCCCAAGGGGCATGGTTTCCTGAGGGGTGGCAGGCTGAGTCCTGTGGTGGGGCTCAGGTGTACCCAATCCCCGGGGTTAGGGTACGGATTAGGGTACGGGTTAAGGTTAGGGTATGGGTTACGGTTAGGGTATGGGTGAGGGTAGGGGTTAGGGATAGGGTAAGGAGAGGGTACGGGTTAGGGTTGGGTTTAGGGGTTACAGGTTGGAGGTTATGGGTTAGGGTACAGATTAGGGTTTAGGGTACGGGTTAGGGTTTAGGGTTTGGGTTTAGGGTTAGGGTTGTAGTACGGGTTAGGTTTAGGGTACGGGTTAGGGTTAGGGTACGGGTTAGGGTACGCATTAGGGTACGGTTTAGGGTACGGGTTAGGGTACAGTTTAGGGTAAGTATTGGCCTACCAATTTGGGTACGGTTTAAGGTACGGGTTAGGGTTAGGGTACCGGTTAGGGTTAGGGTACAGTTTAGGGTTATGGTACAGGTTAGGTTACGGTTTAGGTTTAGGGTTAGGGTACGGGTTAGGGAACAGGTTAGCTATAGGGATAGGGTACGATTTAGGGTTAGGTTATGGGTTAGGGTACGGGTTAGGGTACAGGTTAGGGGTAGGTATGGGTTAGGGTCCGGGTTAGGGATAGGGCACGGGTTAGGGTATGGGTTATGGTACGGGTTAGGGTATGGGTTAAGGTTAAGGTAAAGGTACTGGTTAGGGTTAGGGTACGGGTTACGGTTTAGGGTTTAGGGTTACAGTTAGGGTACGGGTTAGTGTTAGGGTACGGGTAGGGTTTGGGTACGGGTTATGGTACGAGTTAGGGTATGGGTTAAGGTCAGGGTTTAGGGTTAAGGTTAGGGTACGGGTTAGGGTACTTGTTAGGGTTACAGTTAGGTTTAGGGTATGGTTTAAGTTACGGGTTAGGGTACAGTTTGCGGTTAAGGTTAGGGTACGGGTTAGGGTACGGGTTAGAGTACGTGTTAGGGTTACGGTTAGGGTTAGGGTACAGGTTAGGATTAGGTTTAGGGTACGGGTTAGAGTTAGGGTTAGAGTACGGGTTAGGGTTTGGGTTAGGGTTAGGTTTAGGGTTAGGTTATGGGTTAGGGGTAGGGTTAGCTGAAGGGGTAGGGTTAGGGGTAGGGTTAGGGGTATGGTAGGGGTCGGGGTAGGGTTAGGGTTTACGGTTAGGGTTTGGGGTTTGGGGTTAGTGGTTAAGGTTAGGGTTTCATGTTTAGGGTTTCCGGATTAGGGTTAGGGGTTAGGGTTTAGGGTTTAGTGTTAATGTCAGGGTTTAGGGTTTAAGGATTAGGGTTTAGGGTTAGGTTTAGGGTAGGGTTAGGGTTAGGGTAAGGGTTAGTGGTTAGCATTAGGGTTAGGATTAGGGGTTAAGGTTAGGGTTTAAGGTTAGGCATTAGGGTTTAGGGTTAGGGCTAGACCCCAGTATGCCAGCAGGACCTATGCCCCGGCTGTGCGGCAAGCAGAGGAGTGGGCCAAGGTGAGGGCGATGGCGAGCAGGAGTATGGTATCCAGCGTTTTGTCGCTGGGGGCCTTTGAAAGTCGGTAGAGGCTTGGAGGGCCCTGCCCGTTATCCCGCCCTGAATGACCAGCGGTGCCCCTAGCGGCCCGGGTGGTGGCAGTGTGGCAGTGTGAGTCTGGCACTGCGGTTTGGGGGTCCCCAATGCCGTGTGTTGCAGCGCCAGGCCCCTTGGGAGGGGCACCTCTGGGGCCCTCCTAGGGTTAGTGTTAGCTCCCAGGAGTCCAGCAGGCATGATCCGCCAGCTGTGTGGTAGCATAGGACCGGGCCAAGGTGAAGGCACCGGCAAGCTGGAGCGTGGGCCCAAGCATTTTGGCGCGGGGGGCCTTGGAAGGTCGCTGGGGGATTCAAGGGCCCTGCCAGTCCTCCCGCCCTGAATGGCCAGAGGCGCCCTTAGCCGCCCAGGTGGTGGCGGCATGGCACGGTGAGTACGGCACTGGGGCTCGGGGGCCCCAATCCCTGGAGTTGCTGCACCAGGCCCCTTTGGAGGTTACTCTCAGGGGCAAACCTAGGGTTAGGGTTAGCCCCCAGGAGGCTTGCAGGCCCGATCCACTGGCTGTGCGGCGAGCGGAGGGGTGGGCCGAGGTGAGGGTGCTGGTGAGCGGGAGCATGGGCCCAAGCATTTTGGCGCATGGGGCCTTAGAAGTTCACTGGGACTCAGAGGGCCCTGCCCGTTCTCCCAGCCTGAATGACCGGCGGTGCCCCTAGCAGCCCGGGTGGCAGCAGGTCCGCAAAGTGAGTCCTGGCTGGCGCTCGGGGGTCGCCAATCCCTGGTGCTGCGGCACCAGGCCCCTTGGGAAGGGCCCCTCGGAGGCCGCCCTAGGGGTAGTGTTAGCCCCCAGGAGGCCGGCAGGCCCGATCCGCCAGTTGTGTGGTGAGTGGAAGGGCGGGCTGAGGTGAGGGCGCTGGCGAGCGGGAGCCTGGGCCCAAGCCTTTTGGCGCGGTGGGCCTTCGAATGACAACGGGACTTGGAGGACCCTGCCCATTCTCCCGCACTGAATGTCTTGCGGCGCCCCTAGCGGCCCGTGTGGTGGCTGGGCGGCAGGCTGAGTCCAGCGCTGGGGGTCAGGGGTTCCCAATCCCGGGCATTGCATGGCCAGGCCCCTTGGGAGGGGCCCCTCGGGGGCTGACCTAGGGTTAGGGTTAGCCCACTGGAGTCTGGGAGACCCGATTCGCCGGCTGTGTGTGAGCAGAGGGGCGGGCTGAGGTAAGGGCTCTGGCGAATGGGACAGTAGGCCCAAGCGTTTTGGCACAGGGGGCCTTTGAAGGTCTCTGGGGGCTTGGAGGGCCCTACACGTTCTCCCGCCCTGAAAGACCGGCCGCGCCCATAGCGGCCCGGGTGCCGGCAGGGCAGCAGTGTGAGTCTGGTGCTGGGGCTCGGGGATCCCCAATCCCCACGTTGTGCCGCCAGGCCACTTGGGAGGGTCTCCTCGGGGACCTCCCAAGGTGAGGGTTTCCCCAGGAGGCCGGGAGGCCCGATCCGCCTGCTGTGCAGCGAGTGGAGGGGCAGGCTGAGTTGTGGGCGCTGGCGAGCGGGAGCGTGGGCCCAAGCATTTTGGCGCGGGGGGCCTTCGATGGTCGCCGGGGGATCGAAAGCCCCTGCCCATTCTCCCGCCCTGAATGACCGGCAGCATGCCTAGTGGCCCGGGTTGCGGCAGGACAGCAGGGTAGAGTCTGGTGCTGGGGCTCGGGGGTCCCCAATCCCAAGTGTTGCGGCGATAGGCACCTTGGGATGGGCCCCTCTGTGGCCAACCTAGGGTTAGAGTTTGCCCTCCAGGAGGCCGGCAGTCCGGATCCGCCCACTCTGCAATGAGCGGAGGGGTGGGCCAAGATGAGGGCGCTGGCGAGCAGGAGCGTGGGCCCAAGCGTTTTGGTGCGGGGGGCCTTCGAAGGTTGCCGGGGGCTCGGAGGGCCCTGCACATTCTTCCACCCTGAATGACAGGCGGCTACCCAAGCGGCCCGGGTAGAGGACAGGCGGTAGGGTGAGTCGGGCACTGGGGCTCGGTGTCCCCAATCCTCGGCGTTGGGGCGCCAAGCCCCTTCGGAAGGGCTCTAGGGGACCGACCAAGCGTTGCTGTTAGCCCCCAGAAGGCCAGAAGACCCGATCTGCTGGCTGTGTGGCGAGCGGAGGGGCAGGTTGAGATGAGGGCGTTGGCGAGTGGGAATGTGGGACCAAAGTTTTAGAGCAAGGGTCCTAGAAGGTCGCCAGGGGCTCAGAGCGTCCTGCCCGTTCTCCCTCCCTGAATGACTGACGGCACCCCTCGCAGCACTGGTGGCAGTGGGGCGGCAGGGTGAGTCTGGCACTGGGTCTCGGGGGTCCCCAATGCCCGGCGTTGCGGCGCCAGGACCTTGGGAAGGGCCATTTGGGGGTCGACCTTGGGTTAAGTTAGCCCCCAGGAGGCCCACAGGCCCGATCCGCCAGCTATGCGGCGAGCGGAGGGGTGGTCCGAGGTAAGGGCACAGGCGAGCAGGAGCTTGGGCCCAATCGTTTTGGCACGGGGGGTCTTCAAAGGTCACCAGGGCCTTGGAGGGCCCTGCCTGTTTTCCCGCCCTGAATGACTGATGGTGCTCCTAGCAAACCAGGTGGCGGCGGGGTGGCACGGTTAGTCCCGCGCTGGGGCTCGGGGTCAGCAATCCCAGCCGTTGTGGCGCCAGGCCCCATCGGAGGGGCCCCTCGGGGGCTGACCTAGGGTTAGGTTTAGCCACCAGAAGGCCGGCGGGCCTGATCCACTGGCTATCCGGTGAGCGGAGGGGCAGGACAAAGTGAGGGCGCTGGCATGCGGGAGCCTGGGTTCAAGCGTTTTGGCGCGGGGTAACTTTGAAGGTCGCCGGGGGCTCAAAGGGCCCTGCCCGTTTTCCAGCCTTGAATATCCGGCGGCAGCCCTAGCGGCCCGGGTGGCGGCGGGGTGGCAGGGTGAGTCCGGCGCTGGGGCACGGGGTTCCCCAATCCCCGGCGCTATGGCGCCAGGCCCCTTGGGAGGGGCCCTTTGAGGACAGAACTAGGGTTAGGGTTAGCCCCCGGTAGGCCGGCAGGCCCTATCCGCCAGCTGTGTGTCGAGCGGAGGGGTGGGCCGAGGTGAGGGCTCTGGAGAGCGGGAGCGAGGGCCCAAGCGTTTTGGCGTGGGGGGACTTCGATGGTTGCCGGGGACTCGGAGGGCCTTGCCCATTCTGTCGCCGTGAATGACCGGCGGCGCCCCTACCAGCCCGGGTGGCAGCGGGGCAGTAGGGTGAGTCTGGCGCTGGGGATCGGGGGTTCCCAATCCCCAGCATTGCTGCGCCAGGCCCCTTGGGATGGGCCCCTAGTGGGCCAAACTAGGAATAGGGATAGAACCCAGGAGGCCGGCAGGCCCGATCCGCTGGCTGTGAGTCTAGCGGAGGGATGGGCCAAGGTGAGGGCGCTGGCGCGTGGGAGCATGGGCCCAAGCGTTTTGGCGCGGGGGGCCTTCGAAAGTTGCCTGGGGCTCAGAGGGCCCTGCCCCTTCTCCCGCCCTGAATGACCGATGGCGCCCCTAGCGGACCGTGTGGCAACGGGGCAGCAGGGTGACTCTGGCGCTGGGGCTCGGGGGTCCACAATCCCCGGCGTTGCGACGCCAGGTGCCTTGGGAGGGGCCCCTCGTGGGATGACCTATGGTTAGGGTTAGCCCCCAGGAAGCCGGCAGGCCCGATCGGCCAGCTTTGCGGTGAGCGGAGGGGCAGGCCGAGGTGATGGCGCTGACAAGTGGGAGTGTGGGCACAAGCGTTTTGTTGAGGGGTGCCTTCGAAGGTCGCCCGTGGCTCGGAGGGCCCTGCCTGTTCTCACGCCCTGAATGACCGACGGTGCCGCTAGCGGCCCGTGTGGTGGTGGGGCGGCACGGTGAGTCCGGCTCTGTGGCTCAGGGGTCAGCAATCCCAGGCGTTGTGGCGCCAGGCCCCATTGGACTGGCCCCTCGGGGGACAACCTAGGGTTAGGGTTAGCCCCCAGGAGGCCGGCAGGTCCGATCCACCAGCTGTGCGGCGAGTGGAGGGGCGAGCCGAGTGAGGTCGCTGGTGAGCGGGAGCGTGGGCCGAAGCATTTTGTCGCGGGGGTCCTTCAAAGGTCTCCAGGGGCTCAGAGGGCCCTATCCGTTCTCCCGCCCTGAATAACAATCGGCTCCCCTAGCGGCCCGGGTGTGGCGGGGCAGCAGGGTGAGTCCGACGCTGGGGCTCGGGAGTCCTCAATCCCTGGCGTTGCGGCGCCATGCCCCTTGGGATGGGCCCCTAGGGGGCCTACCTAGGGTTAGGGTTAGCCACCAGGAGTCTGGGAGGCCCGATCCGCCAGCTGTGCGGCGAGCGGAGTGGCGGACTGAGGTAAGGGCACAGGTGAGCGGGAGCATGGGCCCAAAGCGTTTTGGTGTGGGGGGCCTTCAAAAGTCGCCGGTGGCTCGGAGGGCCCTGCCCGTTCTCCCTCCCTGAATGACTGGCAGTGCCCCTAGCGGCCCAGGGGGTGGTAGGGCGGGAGGGTGAGTCCGGCGCTGGGGCTCGGGAGTCCCCTATCCCCGGTATTGTGGCAATAGGAACCTGGGATGGGCCCCTCGGGGGCCCACCAAAGGTTATGGTAACACCCAGGAGGCTGGCAGTCCCGATCCACAAGCTGTGCAGCGAGCGGAGGGGCGGACCGAGGTAAGGGCACAGGTGAGCGGGAGCATGGGCCCAAGCGTTTTGGCGCGGGGGGGGCCTTCGAAGGTCGCCAGGGGCTCGGAGTGATCTGCCCGTACTCCCTCCCTGAATGACCGACGGTGCTCCTAGTGGCCCGGGTGGTGGCGGGGCAACACAGTGAGTCCAGCGCTGGGGTTCGGGGGTCCCCAATACCCGGGGTTGCAGCGCCAGGCCCCTTGGGACGGGCCCCTGGAGGGCCGACCTAGGGTTAGGCTTAGGCCCCAGGAGGTCGGCAGTCCCTATCAGCCGGGTGTGCAGCAAAGGGGTGGGCCGAGGTGAGGGCGCTAGCGAGTGGGAGCGTGTGTCCAAACGTTTTGGCGCGGGGGGCCTTCAAAGGTCGCCGGAGGCTCAGAGGGCCCTGCCCGTTCTCCCGCCCTGAATGACCGGCGGCACCCCTAGTGGCCCGGGTAGCAGCGGGGTGACACGGTGAGTCCGGCACTGGGGCTTGGGGGTCCCCAATGCCCTGTGTTGCGGAGCCAGGCCCCTTGGGATATGCCCCTTGGGGGCCGACCTATGGTTAGGGTTAGCCCCTAGGAGTCCGGCAGGCCCAATCCGCCCGCTGTTTGGAGAGCGGAGGGGCGGGCCGAGGTGAGGGCCTGGCGAGCGGCAGCATTGGTCCAAGCGTTTTGGCATGGGGTCCTTCAAAAGTCGCTGGGGGCTCGGAGGGCCCCGCCCGTACTCCCACCCTGAATGACCGGCGGCGCCACTAGCGGCCCGGGTGGCGGCAGGGTGGCACGGTTAGTCCAGCGCTGGGGCTCGGGTGTCAGCAATCCCAGGCGTTGTGGCGCCAGGCCCCATCAGACGGGCCCCTCGAGGGCCGACCTAGGGTTAGGGTTAGCCCACAGGAGGCCTGCAGGCCTCATCAGCCGGTTGTGCGGTGAGCGGAGGGGCGGGCCAAGGTGATGGTGCTGGCGATGGGGAAGTTGGGCCCAAGCGTTTTAGCGAGGGAGGTATTCGAAGGTTGCCTGGGGCTCAGAGGGCCCTGCCCCTTCTCCCTCCTTGAATGACCGGTGGCGCCCCTACCATCCCAGTTGGCGGTGGGGAAGCAGGGAGAGTCTGGCGCTGGGGCTCGGGTGTCCCCAATCCCCGGTGTTGCGGCGCAAGGCTCCTTGGGCGGGGCCCCTCGTGGGCCGACCAAGTGTTAGGGTTAGCCCCCAGGATGCTGACAGGCCTGATCTGCAGCCTGTGCGGCAAGTGGAGGAGTGGGCTAAGATGTGGGTGCTGGGGAGCAGGAGCGTGGGCCCAAGCATTTTCGCAAGTGCGGCCTTCAAATGTCGCCAGGGGCTTGAAGGGCCCTGCCTGTTCTCCCGCACTGAATGACTGGTGGCGCCCCTAGCGGCTCGGGTGGTGTCGGGTCGGCAGGGTGAGTCTGGCGCTGGAGCTCGGGGGTCCCCAATCCCCTGCGTTGCTGCGCCAGGCCCCTTGGGAAGGCCCGCTTGGGGGTCGACCTAGGGTTAGGGTTACCCCCAGGAGGCCAGTAGGCCCGATCTGCCAGCTGTGCGGCAAGCGGAGGGGCGGGCTGAGATGAGGGCACTGGCCAGCGGGGAATGTGGGCCCAAGCATTTTGGCACGAGACGCCTTCAAAGGTCGCCAGGGGCTTGGAGGGCCCTGCCCATTCTCCTGCTCTGAATGACCAACGGCGTCCCTCGTGGCCCGGTTGGCAGCGGGGCGGCAGGGAGAGTGTGGCACTGGGGCTCGGGGTTCCCCAATCCCCGGCTTTGCGGCGCCAGGGCCTTTGGGAGGGGCCCCTTGGGGACGGACCTAGGGTTAGGTTTAGCCCCCAGGAGGCCCGCAGGCCCGATCTGCCGGCTGTGTGGCGAGCGGAGGGGCGGGCCGAGATGAGGGTGCTGGCGAGCGGGAACATGGGCCCAAGCGTTTTGGCGCGAGTGGCCTTCGAAGGTCGCCGGGGGCTAAGGGGGCCTTGCCCGTTTTCCCTCCCTGAATGACCAGCAGCGCCTCTACCAGCCCGGTTGTTGGCGGGGAAGCAAGGTGAGTCCGGTGCTGGGGCTCAGGGGTCCACAATCCCCGGCATTGCAGCACCAGGTGCCTTGGGAGGGGCCCCTCGTGGGCCAATCTAGGGTTAGGGTTAGCCCCCAGGAGGCCGTCAGGCCAGATCGGCCAGCTTTGCGGTGAGTGGAGGGGCGGGCCGAGGTGAGGGCGCTGACAAGCGATAGCGTGGGCGCAAGCGTTTTGATGCGGGGTGCCTTCGAAGGCCGCCCGTGGCTCGGAGGGCCCTGCCTGTTCTCACGCCCTGAATGACCGGCGGTGCAGCTAGGGGCCTGGGTGGCAGTGGGGCGGCACGGTGAGTCCGGCGCTGGGGCTCAGTCGTCCCCAATCCCTTGTGTTGCGGCTCCAGGCCCCTTGGGATGGGCCCCTAGGGGGCCTACCTGGGGTTAGGGTTAGCCCCCAGGAGGCTGGGAGGCCCAATCCGCTGGCTGTGTGGTGAGCGGAGGGGCAGGCCGAGGTAAGGGCGATGGCGAGTGGGAGCGTGGTCCCAAGCGCTTTGGCGCGGGGGGCCTTCGAAAGTCGCTGGGGGCTCAGAGGGCCCTGACGTTCTCCCGCCCTGAATGACCGGTGGTGCCCCTTGTGGCCCAGGTGGCGGTGGGGGGCATGGTGAGTCTGGCGCTGGGGCTCAGGAGTCCCCAATAATCGTCATTGCGGTGCCAGGCCCCTTGGGAGGGACCACTAGGGGGTAGGCCTAGGGTTCGGGTTAGCCCCCAGAAGGCCCGCAGGCCCGATCCGCCAGCTGTGCGGCAAGTGGAGGGGAGGGCCGAGGTAAGGGCACTGGCGAGTGGGAGCGTGGGCCGAAGTGTTTTGTCGTGGGGAGCCTTCAAAGGTCTCCCGGGGCTCAGAGGGCCCTACCCGTTCTCCCGCACTGAATGACCGGTGGCTCCCCTAGCGGCCCAGGTGGTGGCGGAGCTGCAGGGTGAGTCCGGCGCTGGGGCTCAGTAGTCCCAAATCCCCGGCGTTGCTGCACCAGGCCCCTTGGGATGGGCCCCTAGGGGGCCTACCTAGGGTTAGGGTTAGCCCCCAGGAGGCTGGGAGGCCTGATCCTCGGGCTGTACAGCAAGAGGAGGGTCAGGCCGAGGTAAGGGCGATGGCGAGTGGGAGCGTGGTCCCAAGCGCTTTGGCGCAGGGGGCCTTCGAAAGTCACTGGGGGCTTGGAGGGCCCTACCGTTCTCCCGCCCTGAATGACTGGTGGTGCCCCTTGTGGCCCGGGTGGTGGTGGGGGGCATGGTGAGTCCGGCGCTGGGTCTCAGAAGTCCCCAATCCTCCTCGTTGCGGCACCAGGCCCCTTGGGAGGGGCCACTAGGGAGTCGACCTAGGGTTCGGGTTAGCCCCCAGAAGGCCCACAGGCCCGATCCGCCATCTGTGCGGCGAGCTGAGGGGATGGCCGAGGTAAGAGCGCTGGCGAGCAGGAGCGTGGGCCCTAGCGTTTTGGTGTGGGGGGCCTTCGAAGGTCGCTGGAGGCTTGGAGGGCCCTGCCCCTTCTCCCTCCCTGAATGACCAGCGGTGCCCCTAGCGGTCCAGGTGGCGGTAGGGCAGGAGGGTGAGTCGGGCGCTGGGGCTCGGGATTCCCAAATTCCCGGTGTTGGGGCAATAGGAACCTGGGATGGGCCCCTCGGGGGCCCACCAAAGGTTAGGGTAACACCCAGGAGGCTGGCAGTCCCAATCCACTGGCTGTGCTGCGAGCGGAGGGGTGGACCGAGGTGAGGGCATAGGCGAGCAGGAGCATGGGCCCAAGCGTTTTGGCGCGGGGGACCTTCGAATGTCACCAGGGGCTTGGAGGGATCTGCCTGTGCTCTCTCCATGAATGACCGACAGTGCTCCTAGCGGCCCAGGTGGTGGCGGGGCAAGATGGTGAGTCCGGCACTGGGGCTCGGGCATCCCCAATCCCAGGCATTGCGGTGCCAAGCCCCTACGGAGGGGCCCCTCAGGGGCCAACCTAGGATTATGGATAGCCTCCAGGAGGAGGGCAGGCCTCATCCACCGGCTCTGCACCGAGCGGGGGGCGGGCCGAGGTGAGGGCGCTGAGGAGCGGGAGTGTGGGCTCAAGCGTTTTGGATGGGGGGGCCTTCAAAGGTCGCCATGGGCTCAGAGGGCCCTGCCCGTTCTCCCGCCCTGAATGACCAGCGGCACCCCTAGCGGCCCGGATGGCGGCGGGGCGGCAGGGTGAGTCCAGCGCTGAGGCTCGGGGGTCCCTAATACACAGCGTTGTGGCGACAGGCCCCTTTGGCGGGCCGCTCGCGGGCCGTCCTAGGGTTAGGGTTCGCCCCCAGGAGGCTGGCAGGCTCGTTCCGCCCATGTACGATGAATGGAGGTGTGGGTCGAGGTGAGGTAGCTGGTGAGCAGGAGTGTGGGCCAGAGCATTTGGCTTTGGCTCGGGGTGCCTTCGAAGGTCGCAGGTGGCTCGGAGAGTCCTGCCCGTTCTGTTGCCCTGAAGGACTGGCGACGCCCCTAGCGCCCCCTGTGGCGGTGGGGCGGCAGGGTGCGTCAGGCGCTGTGACTTGGGGGTCCCCAATCCCTGGCATGCGGCGCCAGGCCACTTGGGAGAGGCCCCTCGGGGGCGACTAGGGATTGGGTTAGCCCCCAGGAAGCCAGCAGGCCCAATTGCCAGCTCTGCAGCGAGCGGAGGGGTGGGCCGAGGTAAGGGCGCTGGCGAGCAGGAGCGTGGGAGCCAGAGTTTTTGCACGGGGGGCCTTCGAAGGTTGCAGGGGGATAGGAGGGCCCTGCCCGTTCTCACTTCCTGAATGACTGGCAACGCCCCTAGCGCACTGGGTGCTTGCGCGGTGGCAGAGTGAGTCCAGCACTGGGGCTCGGGGTTCCCATATCCCCGGCATTGCGGTGCCAGGCTCCTTGGGAGGGGCCTCTCGGGGGCCGACCTAGGGTAAGTGTTAGCCCCCAGGAGACCAGCAGGCCCGTTCCCCCAGCTCTGCGGCAGGCAGAGGGGCAGGCCGAGGTTAAGGTGCTGGTGAGAGGGAGTGTGCGCCCAAGCGTTTTGGCGCGGGGGGCCTTCGAATGTTGCCGGGGCTTGGAGGGCCCTGCCCATTCTCTCACCCTGAATGACTGGCGGCGCCCATAGCAGCCCGGTTGCTGCGGGGCGGCAGGGAGACTCAGGCACTGGCCTCGGCGGTCCCCAATCCCTGGCGTTGTGGTGCCAGGCCCCTTGGGAGGGGCCCCTTGGGGGCTGACTAGGGTTAGGGTTCATCCCCAGGAGGACGGCAAGCCCGGCGCTAAGTGGTTCTGGCAATGTAACAAAAATGCCATACACTTATCTGTAAGAAATAACGGTGTACAGGAACCCTCTTAGCCCTAACATCATCCTTTGTGAATATGGAAGCCAGCCCCAAGGTGGTCGAGGAAGTCTGACGAAAGGGCTAAGCACTTTTCTCTGAGTCTCCACACTATACAGGGAAAAACCAAAGTACATCATCTTTCACGAGTAGGAAGCATTAATGAAAAGGTTCTGGAATTTTGAGGACTCTGACCCATCCTTATTGGTAATAAACCACCGTGTACAGGAAAACACCTTCAACTCTCATCAGCCTCCTCAATCCTGATTCCGATTCAACTTTGGGGGTGTAGGACTAGGGAAATGTCCACATCTTATTGCTAAGAAAGAACGATGTCAGGGTAATGCCCTTCAAGTCACATCAGCCTTCCTGAAGACAGAAGCAGGAATCAAGGTGGTTATGTTACCATGAGGTAAGGAAGATGAGCATATAAGTGAGAAACAACAGTGGGCAGGACCTCTCTTCCAACGAACAGTATCTTTGCTTAATGTTGAATCCCTATGTTAAGTGGTTGTGGCCATTTGTGAGGTGAAAATCTTAAGTGTTTTGTAAAACGTCTTGGTCATTCAAATATGAAACTAAGGTAGTTGGGGACTCCTAGGCAGTGATTTGTCCACTGTCAAAAATATGAAAAGATAAGAGACAGATGAGGTCTCCTCAGGCATTGTCCTTTATCCTCATCCTCCGTGAGAATGGTCATCTCTGGACAGCTCAGTGACAGGGTCTCATTCACAGTGGGGGCATCTGTTCCTCACAGACATCAGGCAGGGAAATGGATTTGGTTCTCTGTGCCAGCCCAGCCACAGCTGAGTGTCACAGCACTCTCTCGTGGGCTCATAAGTGTTTCACTGCCACCAGGCAGTTCATTGTATTTGATAAACCACTGTGAGAGTTTGCAATTGCCTTCATCTGCAACCTCCTAGAAGCAAATGCAGGTCTCTGGTACCATGTGAAGTCATGTGAAGGCATTGTGAGAAAGTGTCCTTTTGGTTAAGAAAAACATGGCTGGGGCTCCTGGCTGGCTCAGCCAGTTAAGCATGTGCCTTTGGCTCAGGTTATGATCCCAGGGTTCTGGGATCGAGCCCGGGCTCCCTGCTGAGCAGGAAAGGAGTTAGGGAAATAACTTAGAACCCACAGAGAATGTGAATAAAGGGGAGTGAAATGGAACTTGGTCTGTGTTTTGCTTTAGGGATTGGAAGTTAGTTTTTTCTCAATTGTGATTGTTCTTGAAACAGAAAAGCTGTATTGTTTTTTTTTTACCTTTAATTTTTTTCTACTAATAATTTTTATTATGATATGTTAGTCACTATAGAGTATTTCCTTAGTTTTTGATGTAGTGTTCCGTGATTCATTATTTGCATATAACACCCAGTGCTCCATGCAATATGTACCTTCCTTAATACCCATCACTGGCCCATCCCAATCCCCCACCCCTCTCCCCTCTGAAGCCCTCAGTTTGTTTCCCAGAGTCCATAGTCTCTCGTGGTTCATTCCCCCTTCTGTTTAGGGTCCATTGTCTAAAGGGACAGACAGTGGAAGTTCACCAAATATAAGATCGAAATTTCATTGTTCATTATAGATGCCGCCAAGTAGTTCCCAGACATTTCATTCTACTGTTGTAATTCATTATACCTGTGAAGGTGCACGTGGAAGACAATTGATGCATGTATAGTGGTAATAAAACACGCCCCTCAGTAGTAGAATAAGAGAGGATACATATGTGTAAAATTATTCGACTACAGCTTCCATGCTTTCCCTTTGGTTCCTTATTATCTATGAAATTGGACAATTTTTGTTCTCTAGGCTTAAAACTCATTGTCAGTATTCAGAGTTTTTCAATGCTGATCTTCTCCTGTATAAGTTACCAAAATCCTAAAATATGTATGAACTTTAAAAAGCGCTATATTGAAAATTACAGCAGGGAAGTTCCATTTTGTGAATATTGTGTCAATGGATCTCTATTTTGACATCAGTGTTCATTAGAAATGATGACATTTCATATGAGTATAAATATCAATGTGTAAAAGAAAAGGTAGGAAGAACCTTGAATGTTTAAGTACTTGGTGAAATGACAGGGGTGTGTGTGTGTGTGTGTGTGTGTGTGTGTGTGCAATTGATTTTCAGTGAATGGTTCAGCTTCTTGTAGGGCCTCCGAAAGAGCCCAGGTGAACCTTTCAATGAGTTGATATCTGTTTTCAGAACATGGGAATCTCTTAGTCCAATAGTCAATCAGGCAAGCTTTGAGGTCTTGAAGAGTTTCAGTCCTCAGCGATGGTGTTGCAGACCCTTGTGAGCAAACCCTAGGGTATGGTCAGAGCCCTCATTAGCTGGTACCAAGGTGTGACGATTTCAGACAGCATTTCCCAAAGAAGTACCTCTTGAGTCTCTGTCCTTGTCAGTTCCCTACACTTCCTTACACTAGTTATGTGATCAGTGTGTTTCAGGATAATCCCCACATGTGATTTTTGCTATTTCCTACTAGTCCTATCTGTTTCTCATCTTCTTCTTTTATGGTAGGGGTTGGGAAGCAACCTGTGTGGTGTAGGAAGGGGTGTGGTAGTTGTCTGCCTTCAGAGGACCGAATGATGCCTAGAAATTGTACTGTAGTTTGAGGTCAATTGTCCATCCTCTGAGTGTCAGGAATTGCATCACTTTACTTTGATGCTAGTCTGTTCTTCAAGCTGTCCTCAGAAATAAGGACGTCATCCATCTAGGGAATACTGGTTTGTGTGTATGTTTTCATTTTAGGAAAGGCCTTGCTGTTCCTGAAAATAATACTGCAGAGCACCCTTTCCTGTTCTTATTGGCCATCAGTCAATCTTTTCTGAAGTATTCGTTTATAAATAGACTCTATGGTTGATGAGCAGGAATTCTTTATGGACAAGTCTTTGTCAGTGTGTGTATTGCAAATCTTTACTTCCCAGCCTGCAGTTCACTTTTTCATTTTCTTATGGTCATAAGATAAGGAGAAATGTCACATTTTTATGAAGTCCCACTGAATT
Organism: Ursus americanus; assembly: GCF_024610735.1. Lineage (NCBI taxonomy): Eukaryota > Metazoa > Chordata > Mammalia > Carnivora > Ursidae > Ursus > Ursus americanus. The sequence continues at coordinate 113,389 of NW_028273691.1, read as the reverse complement.
CTTTTAAATGGTTAGTGCACCCTATGTCCTACCCCAAGATTGACAGGTTCTACGTTTTCTTTCAGAAACTGTCCAATGGGAAGCTACAATCCATTTTCTCTGTCCATTTATTGCTTACAAATGTCACATTTTTATGAAGTCCACTGAATTCTTTTAAATGGTTAGTGCACCTTATGTCCTACCCCAAGATTGACAGGTTCTACGTTTTCTTCAGAAACTGTCCAATGGGAAGCTACAATCCAATTTCTCTGCCCATTTATTGCTTACAAATGTATTTTGACCATCTGTTTCCCAGGAAACCTCTTTTATTTTTATTTTTATTATTATTATTATTATTATTATTATTATTATTATTATTTTAAATTGCATTTTTAATTCTAATAGGATATTTAAACACTGTTTTTGATTTTCTATGTGCACAATCGTATTATCTGTGAATAGTCACAGTTATCCCCTCAGTTCTTGTCCTTTTTGTTTCTCTTGCCTTAAAACACTGGTAGATTCTCCGATGCCACAATAAATAGAGCAGCATTGTTTGAAGATTTTAATATACCTTTCTCAATATCTGACAGAAAAAGCAGACAAAACATTGGTAACAAATGTGACCTAATTGACATATAGGGAACATTCCGTAATAAGTGCAGAATACATTATTTTCAAGTGGTCATAGACTCTTTACCCAAATAGATGATAGGTGCGGCCATGAATCAAGTCTACAAATGTTAAACCCTGAAATTAACTAGATTCTATTCTTAGACCACAGGGGAATTGAGCCACAGTCATAGCAAAAAGAAAACCAGGAAGTCCTTCAATGTTTAAAAATTAAATGGAACTTTGCTACATATCCTAAAGGTCAGAGAGGGAATCTCAATGGAAATTCTGAACCTTTTCTACATGAGGGCTCACACACAATGGCACTTTCTTTGTGAAGAGCATTATAATAACCTAGACAGGAGTTGAGCCTTAAGTCAGAGTTCTGCCTACCCCAGCCACACCTGGCAGCCTTGGCCTGTGGTCCCCCTCAGCTGTCCTTTCTGGTGGTCCTGAGCTAAGGGGGTCAACATGGCCATATGGAAATGGGAAGCTGCCCACTCATAATGATGACGGTGCCCACTACCCAGCTGCCCTCTCTGGTGGCTTTGAGCTAAGGGGGTCAACATGGTCGTATGGAAATTAGAAGCTCCCCACTGTTAGTGATGACGTTGCTATTGTATCATCCTCACCGGTCCAACAACATGATTTCTGAGCGAAATATGACACAAGAGTGACTTCTTGGCCTTCCTTCAGGTTTGAAAATCATCTGGTGAGTCATCTATTCGAAATATGGATTCAACATGTGTACTTTCTTCTGGAAAAGAAATAGACCCAATAGCAATTATGGCTTCCTGAGATCTTGTTCTTGAGAGACATCATACTGGCTCTTTGTAGCATTCTGCCTCTTAAACTTCTCAACTAGGGTGTAGATATTTTTAGGCACATTTTCAGGTGGTTAGAAAGGGACTCGGATGATATGAGTCACAGAGGATTTTAGTGTCAGAAACCTAAGTGGGATCCCCAAATTGACTCCAAATCCCTTGTTGTTCCATACAGGGTACTATTTCCCTCTTATCTCTGGTCTTCTCAATCTGGAAACCTATCAAGTATCATGATTTTCTTGTCATGTGGACAACTGGAACGAATTCAGCGGGCCTTTTCACCTCTGCCAATGGTGATCATTAAGATCATTATCTCAGTGGAGGACCTGTGGGTAAGATACTCAAAGATCCTTAGGAATAGAGACAGTATAATATTTTTCTGGTATTAAGGTTCCTGAAACCAACTATCTTTTTTAGTCCATTCAGGCTCTGGTATGTTCAGAGGGTGCTGTAAAACAGGTCTGAAATAGTATTTAAAAACACTCAGCTCAGCCTCTTCTACAAAGTGAGCCAATGCTTATAAATATGGCTAAAATATTCCCTTACCTACGATTACTTCCCAGCCATCATAGTGTTTATATGGTATGACTGTCACTTACATTAGTCAGCATTTGCAGAGAAAGAACTTAGTGCATCCAGGGGGCACTTCATGTTGAAATTAGTTTGTGACAATGAGCTATTGTGTTTTATTCTGCAGTCTAAGGGAATGGTGCCAGACATCTCTAAGGTGTCTAGCAGTTCTACAATTCTGATTTTAAGTGGTCTGTGTGCTTCAGAGATTTGGGCAGGAGAAGGACAGGAGTCCAGAGACTGTGAACACTTCTGTTACCTGTGCTGACCATGGAGCAGGTAGCCTTCTGTGGGATTCATTTTGAATTCTTGGTACTATTGTGAAAGGTGCTTTTGTCTCAAATTCCTCCATTTAGTAGTCATTATAATGATGAAAGTAATTTTTATCTTATATCATCTGTGGGCCCTGATCCTGGGCTCCCAGGGAAGCTATCCTTTAACATTTTACCTGGCTCAAATTGATTGGGCAAAACCTCAAAGCATGGGCCCTATTTCTGCCCCAAGCACATGTTGTACATCTGCTTCGAGAAGAAAACAATATCCAAATATGCCAACATAAAGATAAGAAAAAATAAAGAACCTCTTTGGCTCCCATAAGATTAAAGTCATACTGACATGTACATACTGAAAACATAAGAACGAGTCTGTCAATTTCTGGAATCTAAGAAGATCCTCATTGTGGTGTGTAACTCTGTACTTAAAAGAAAACAGAAAAAAATATATAAGCCTGCCCCAAATGTTCCTTCCCTGGAGCACTCCCTTCTTGGTGAAGATTGTGTCTCCCAGGCAGCTGTCCTGACTTGGGTTTGAATAAAGGTCTCTTCCTTTCTCTCTAAAATGTTTTTAAAAGTTCATTCACACAATGTCGACAATAACAGTGTTTTCTATTTAAGTGAGAAATAAATGTTCCACTCTAGTTTTATTGGGAATAGACGAATTGAGGGTTTCTTTAGAAGAGTAAGTCTGCCTTCCAGAAAAGGCAAGGTCATTGGTCTATTGAGAATGAAGATAATTACTGCTAAACAACAAGCATGTGTTGCCCCTTCGCCCAGAAACCGAAGCAGGTGTTCAGGCTTTAGGTCAGAGGTGACTTCTTGTCCCCAGCTGACAACACTTCTCTGCTCTGGCTCCAAGACCCCCGAGGTTTTGAACGTCAGCATCGAAGTCAGCGAGGCAGCTTGTCACAGGACGCCAGTGTTCAGAGAAAGCACAGGTATGTTTGGCAAAATGTCCTATCTATGTCAGGGCTGGAGGTAAAACCTCTCATTATCCCAAAACCTCCTGGGCTTTTCTCTTTTCTCTAGTTGAGCCACAAAGTAAAATTGAAGTAGCTGTCAGCATTCTGGGTTTGGTGCAAGAATTACTTAGTTTCCCTGCAGGTAGAACTTTGCAGGGGATCACAATTTCTCTGTCCATTTATTGCTTACACATGTATTTTGACCATCTGTTTCCTAGGAACCATCTTTTATTAGAAAGCGGAGGTGAGATTCACTCTGTGCCTGTTTGTAACATCTAATTTGTTCCTTCATCTAACAGTGTTTATTCAATTGGGCCTAAGATATAGTTGAGTGACCAGCATCTAGAGTTAGGTGGCTTATTTTCATCTGATACAGACTTGGATGATGTCATTTGACAACGGTGATGTTTCATCATGGATTAGTTTATTCATCAGAAGAGTTAAAATTAGGGTGGAGGGAAAATTCAAAATTATCCAAAGCGGCCTGTTCCTGTTTAAAAGTTGAGCTTGACTTTCCAGTTTTACTAAATGTATTATCTCGATATTTGGAGGTGCCATATTCTCTCTGTAGTTTCTTTGGTGGTGGAGTCAGAAGGAGAGTCTGGGAATTCTTTTGGATAGTGGCATGCTGGTGGCTTCAAGGGGCTTGGCGTCAGGAGCCTTGGGGTGAATTCTGCAACTGCTTGCCTGACCCTGGGTGCATCTCACAGAGGTTTTGTTTCATCTTATGATATTGCCAGCAGATAATGTTCGGCTTAAAGGGGAACCCTCCCATCCTGTTGGTGGCAATGCAAATGGTGCAGCCAGTCTAGGAAACAGTGTGGGGGTTCCTCAAAAAGTTAAACATTGAACAACCCCATGATCCAGCAATTGCTCTCCTAGGTATTTACCCAAAGGATACAAAAATGCAGATTCAAAGGGGGAACATGCACCATGATGTTTATAGCAGCAATGTCCACAGTAGCCAAACTATGGAGAGAATCCCAAAGTCTATGCACTGATGAATGGATAAAGCAGAAGTGGGATACATATATATAATGGAATATGACCCAGCTTCAAAAGGAATGAAATCTTACCATTTGCAAGGATGTGGATGGACCTAGAGTGTATTAAGCTAAGCAAAATCAGTGAGGAAAGACAAATATCCTATGCTCTCACGCTTGTGGAATTTCAGAAAGAAAACAGATGAACAGAGTGGAGGGGTGATGAGAGAGGCAAACAAGGAAATAGACTCAACCTTGGAGAACAAACTGAGTGTTGCTGCAGGACAGGGGCATGGGGGCAAGAGTTAAATGGGTGAGGGGTATTAAGGAGGGCACTTGTGATGAGCACCGGGTACTGTATGCAGGTGAGGAATCACTAAATCCTACACCTGAAGCGAATATTCCATGGCATGTGAACTAACTGGAATTTAAGTAAAAGAAGAAAGGAAAAAGTGTTCTGCTTCATGAAGAGTGAGGTAAAATTGTAGTGATTTGGCTGTACTATTCTATAGAGGATAGATGTAAAACACCCTGTTGTAGGATACACTAGTTTCTTATCACATAAGGAGTCCTCAGAAAGCTGCAATGAAAGATTCAGGTCTCAGAGCATGTTCATGTTCCAATGATATTTTACAGTTTGCACAGGTAGGAAAGAAGGTGGAGAGAGAGGCAACAGAAGGGGAAAGCAGGTGTGAACCTTTCATTTGTTAGCATTATAGCTTTCTCATGAAAGCTTTATGTCAGTGTGCTTTTGGAAGCAGAGGGGGAATCCGGGAGCTTTGCAGGAGACAGGGGAGTTCCAGGTCTGGGTAAAGCTGACAGGGGTCCCAGAGGAGAGCTGAATGCATTCTGCAGCAGGGTGTGGGCAGGGTGGGCTCCAGGGGTGGCTGTGGGTCTCCTGGGTGAGTGTTGTGACAGGTGAGGGCTGTGTGCAAGTTCCTGGCTGAGGACAAGGGAGGCACAGGCTGAGAGCTGGCAGAGAACCTTCTTCTGGGCCACCATCCTCACCCAACACACAGCCTCATCTTCTGTTCCTGTCACTCCAATTCAGACTTCTCCGAAGTTGAGTGAGAACACATCAAGAGCATTCTTAACAGAAGGGAAAGCATGTGCAAAGGCTCTGGGGCAGGAGAATTTCAGGTATGTCCAGGACCAGCAAGAAGGCCCTGTAGCCACAGGAGACAGCTTAGGACATGACCTCAGAGAGGTGTCAGAAAGCCATTCCAGGGCTATAACCCCATGAGACCCTGTTTCACTGGGCCATACTGGCTACAGTGTTGAGAACAGATGACAGAGGGTTGAAGATGGCAAGGCAGGTCAATGACGAAACTTTTCCAGGATCTCAGGCACTGTGGACCAGACAGGTGCCCTTGGATGGAGTGGTTAGACATATCTGGGTCCATTTTGAAGATGGAGCTCGCAGGATTTGCTGATTGGTTAGCTATTAGGAGCTGGAGAACGGAGGAATTGGAGTAAATCCCAGCTGTTGTGGGTTGTCCTGATCGAGGGGAAGGAGAGGGTTTCTCAGGGCGTAGGAGGTAGTCCGTGTTCCGCATGCTGAGGAATGTGCCTTTCCTCGTGGATCTGCTGAGGTTTGTGTCTGGGAGGACCTTTCACATCTCCTCCCTCAGCAATGCTCAAGTACAAGTATCCCCCACTTTTTAAATGTTCACAGTAAGACACTGGGCTTTCTTGAAAGAACTATGTTATTACCCAGCTTCAGTAAGAGGAAGAGACCTGAAGAGGATTTCCCTCTTATGAAAAAAGGTGAACAGTGAGAATAGCGTTCAGCATCTGTTTTGGGGAGAAGCACGACAGAGGCGGCGTGCACCCCAACCAGGTCCTTCCTCTGGGAACCGCTCTCCGCATCCAGCCACCAGCATTTTGAATGGTGTCTGTGAGCCTCTGCTTCTGCTTTATCTTCATTTATGCTGGGCCTCCGTTAGAAACTTGTGTCCTGAGGCCTAAGAAAAGCCAAAGAGAGGAATTTTGGAGTCTGAGCACACTGACTAATTGTTCCGTGTAAATTAATGGCCATTCCTTCTTGACACCATTTCTGCTGTGCAAGGTTTCTCAGAAGCCATGTACTTTCAAAGAGCAGGGAAACCTATACCCCATGCTGCGGGGTTCGTTTTAGTCTCCATGCTGGACAGAACATTTCATGACTGTCGGATTTTCTCACTCAAACATTGAGACTTTGACCACTTTCACCCGTTTCTACCACCCCATTCCCAAATCTGGCACCTACCAATCTGCTCTCAGTATCTATGCGTTCAGTATTTGTTTATTCCACATTGAATGTACATGAGAGCATCTGGTATTGGTCTTTCTGTGTCTGAGTTACTTGGCATAAGGCCCCCAAGGTCTGTGTTTCCATGTCTGGTTCTTGTGAATAATGCTGCACTGAATGTGGGAGTGCATCTGTCTTTTTGAGGCAGTATTTTTGTATTCTCCAAATCAATACTCTGTAGAGCCATTATTGGGTCATGTGGTAGTTGTATTTATTTTTTCAGGAACCTCCATACCGTTTGTCACAGTGGCTGCACCAATTTCCATTCCCACCAACAGTGCACAGTGTCTCCTCGTCTGCACACCCTTGACACCACATGGTGTCTGTCTCTGGGAAAATTGCTGTTCCAACAATTGTGAGGGGATAGCCGATTGTGGTTTTGATGATGTTTCCTTGACGATATAAGTGATGCCGAATAACTTTCTCTGTCTGTTGGCACCTGTGTGCCATCTTTGGAAAGTATCTATTCACATATTCTCCCATTTTTTAATACAGATTTTTTTTGTTTTGATTTGTACGAGTGATGTGTGTATTTTGGATATTAGCCTCTTCTCACACATATGATTCGCAGATATTTTTTCTTATTGGGTCAGTGGCCTTTTAAGTTTTTGCTGGTTTCTTTTGCCAAGTGAAAGATTTCAGTTTGAAGTTGTTCCACTTGTTTATTTTTGCTTTTGTTGATTTGCGTTTGGTGTCGGATCTGAAGACTCTTTGCCAAAACCTATGTTGAGAGACTTAGTACCTGTGTCTTCTTGGAGGTTTATGGATTCAGGTCTTATGTTCAAATCATTCATCCCTTAAAAATTTTGGTGGTGTAAGAAATTGACCCAGTTATATTCTTCTGCATTTAGTGTCCAGTTTGCCTGTTACCGCTCACTGTAGACACAGTCCTTCCCTCATGGCATATTTTCTGCTGCTGTGTCGTAAGTTAGGATCATCTACGTGTGGGTAAGTTTCTGAGCTTTCTGTTCTGTTCCACTGACCTTGGGTCTGTGTTTATGCCAGTACCATCCTGTTTTGATAACATCTTTGTAATCTAGCTTGAAATCCAGGAGTGTGTTGACTGCACCTTTCTTTCTTCAGGTTGCTTTGCGTATTTGGGGCCTTTTGTGATTCCATACAAGTTTGAGGACTGTTATCTATTTCCTTGAATAATGCCACTGGAATTCAGATAGGGATTTCATCACATCTGTCGATTGCTTTGGGTATGATGGACATGTTCACATAATTAACTCTTCCAGTTAAGGAGCATGGCGTATGCTTCCATTTGTTTGTGTTGCCTTCCAAATCTTTGAACCACACATTCTGCCCCCCTCGACACACATGTTTTTCATTTCTTTTCTGCCATGTGTTGAGTGTACTATGTCTTTCGCATTTTTGGTTACTTTTATTCCTAGATTTTTTTTGATGCAATTGTAAATGGCATTGCTTTTTAAATTTCTCTTTTAATTTCTCTTTGTGTCATCAGTATACAGAATTGCAAGAAGTTGGGTCATCTGGGTGGCCCCATAGGTGAAGCGTCTGCCTTCAGCTCAGGTCATGATCCCAGAGTTCTGGGATTGAGCCCCGTGTAGGGCTCCCCGCTTAGCGAGGGTCTGCTTCTCCCTCTTTCTGACACTACCCCTGCATGTGCTTTTTCTCTTCCTCTCAAATAAATAAATAAAATCTGAAAAAAAGTAAAGACAACAGGTCTCTGTATATTGACTTTATATCCTGCAGCTTTCTTGAATTTGTTTAAATTAACAGTTTTTTTTTGTGGAATTTTCGGGATTTCATGTCATTTGCAAATAGTGACAGTTTTCCTGTATGGATTTCATATCGTTCTCTTTTTTTAAAATGATGTTAGTCACCCTACAGTACTTCATTTGTTTTTGATGAAGTGTTCCATGATTCATTGCTTGCATATAACCCCTAGTGCTCATTATGACACGTGCCCTCCTTAATACCCATCACCAGGATAACCCATTCCCCTACCCTCCCTTTCTGCAACCTTCAGTTTGTTTCCCAGTGTCAATAGTCTCTCATGGTTCATCTCCCCCTCTCATTCCCCCCCTTCACTTTTCCCTTCCTTCTTCTAATGTTCCATGCTATTCCTTCCATTCCACATCGGAGTCAAACCATATGATAATTGTCTTTCTCTGCTTGACTTAATTTCACTTAGCATAATCCCCTCCTGGTCCATTCACATTGGTGCAAATGGGGGGTATTCATCCTTTCTGATGACTGAGTAATATTCCATTGTATAGATGAACCACATCTTCTTCGTCCATTCATTTGCTGAAGGACATCTTGGCTCCTTCCACAGTTTGGCTATTATGGACATTGTTGCTATGAACATTGGGATACAGGTGCCCCTTCTTTTCATTACTCTGTGTCTATAGGGTAAATACCCAGTAGTGCAATTGGTGGGTCATAGGATAGCTCTGTGTTTAATGTCTTGAGGAACCTCCATATTGTTCAAAAGTGGCTGTACCAGCTTGAATTCTCACGAGTAGTGTAAGAGGGCTCCCCTTTCTTCACATACTCTCTGACTTTTTGTAATTTCCTGTCTTGTTAATTTGTTTTTCAAGATTTTATTTATTTATTCCACAGAGATAGAGATGGCCAGCGAGAGAGGGAACACAAGCAGGGGGAGTGGGAGAGGAAGAAACAGGCTCATAGCAGAGGAGCCTGATGTGGGGCTCGATCCCGTAATGCCAGGATCACGCCCTTAGCCGAAGACAGACGCTTAACCTCTGTACTACCCAGGTGCCCCCTGCCTTGTTAATTTTAACCATTCTAACTGGTATAAGGTGGTATCTCATTGTCGTTTTGATTTGTATTTGCCTGATGGCAAGTGATGTGGAGCATTTTTTCATGTGTCTGTTGGCCATTTGTATGTCTTCTTTGGAGAAGTATCTCTTTGTGTCTTCTGCCCATTTTTGGGTGTTGAGTTTGAGGAGTTCTTTATAGATCTTGGATACTAGCCCTTTATCTGTAATATCATTTGCAGATATCTTCTTCGATTCCATAGGTTGACTTTTTGTTTTGTTGATCGTTTGCTTTGCCCTGCAGAAGCTTTTTATCTTGGTGAAGTGCCAATAGTTCCTTTTTTGCTTTTATTTCCTTTGCCTTTAGAGACGTGGCTTGCAAGAAGTTGTTGTGTCCAAGTTTAAAGAGTTCTTTTGATTTTGATATGATACAGGAATCCATTATCTTTCTTTCCTGATTGTATTCGAGTCCTCTGTCTTTCTTGGTGAGTCTAGCTAAGTTTGTCAGTTTTGTTTATCTTTCCAAAAAAGGCAGCTCTCACTTTCATTTTTTTTTTGTCTTTTTAGTCTCTGTCAGATTTATTTATGCATTCCTTTTTGTTATTTCCTTATTTCTACTAATTTGGGGCTTTGTTTGTTGTTTTATTTTCTACTTCTTTACCACATAAATCAAGTTGTTTATTGGAGACCATTCTCATGGATTGATGAAGACTTGAGTTTCTATGAATGTCCCCCATAAAGCTACTTTTGCTGCATCCCTTATGTTTTTGTAAGTTGCCTTTTTCCTCAGTGTCAAGGTACTTCTAAAATCTTTTTTGATTTCTTCTTTGACTGTTGGTTGTTCAGTAGCTTGTTGTTAAATCTCCACATATTTTTTTAAGATTATTTAGGTATCTGACAGAGAGTGAGACAGTGAAAGAGGGAATGGAAGCAGGGGGGTGGGAGAGGGAGAAGCGGGCTTCCCGCTGAGCAAGGAGCCTGATTCCAGGCTAAATCCCAGGATCCTGGCAGATCCTTAACAACTGATCCACCCAGGCCCCCCAATCTCCACCTATTTTTGACTGTCCCATTTTTTTCTTGAGACTGATTTCTAGTTTCATATCATTGTGGTTGGACAAGATTTGAAGCAGAAGGTGAAGAGAGCATTCAGATAAAGGTTTGTTTCCTGGAGGGTTTTCTGAGGGCAGAGCATGAGTTCCGTGGGACGGAGGAAGGTTTTGTGAGATGGGGGTGGGGTTAACCCTTGTTAGAATTACTGACTACTACCATGCAGGCTGTGTGCTACTGTTCACACCGTAGTCCTGATGGACTTGTACTTCATTAGAAATATTTTCTAGGAGGTGTAGGCATAGCCTTCACTTAAAGAAAGGTGCCATGTGGGTTCATGGCATGACCCCAGGTCAGCAACCAGGATGTATGGTATTGTGGGGGATCAGAAACAGGCTTTCTGTGGGAAGTGACAGAAATAAGGTATGGTGAGCTCCATGACCATAGGTGAGGTCCCGAGTGACCCACTGGGTGTTGGGTTCTGTGGATCTGTCTCATCAGGTGCTGTGGAATTCAGGGACACCCTCCTGTCTGTGGATTTGTGTGGAGACAGGTAGACATCAGTGTCTGGCCAGGCATGAGGGTCGCACTGGACCACCACCAGAGGTGCAGCGTGCGGGGGAGCCACTGCTTGGTTTCGACGAAAGCTGCCCAGCGTCTGTGACTGTGATTCCTAGCAGCTGCAAGGGGAGAGGAGGCCTGGGGTGGTGCACACTTCCTAGACTTGTGGTCAGGTCTAGTCTGGAGCCCACTGAAGTCAGCCACACCTGGCCAGGAGGCACCCAGTCAGTGTAGCTTTGGGCACTGCTCCCATGGTACTTCGTGCCAGCTCCATGCTGCCACCTCCTGCTTTTCATCATCATCTTCAAGGTCATGTGCCTCTGCTCTTGCCCCATGGCCTCCGGGGTATTGTCCATCCTCCATCTGGCCCTCGTCCCTGGTGCCCTGTGCAGTCTGATGCCAGGGTACCCTTCTCGAGACAAACATCTGGCCCTGATGGAACACTTCCATGGATCTCGGGTGATGCGAGGATGATGCCCTGCCCTGGAAGGGGGATGCAGGTCCCCAATCAGGAGAGCCATGTCTCCCTCTTCAGCATGGCCTGCCCTCCCCTCAGTCTTCTTCAGGGAAGCTCTCCCAACTTTCTGAGTGGACAGCTCAGAACTTAAAAATGAATATTATTTTACATATCTCTATGCCTTAGTTCATCCATGGCATGTCTTTCAACCCCGTTAGTGGTTTTTTTTTTTTTAGCAGTTCTGAAGGGCTGTCTGCTCATGGAGGGGATGACCTGGGTGGGACAGCTTTCCCTCTCATCTCCCTCAGCATGTCTCTGAGCCCTGAGGCCAGCTGTCCCACTGAGGATTGAGGGACCCGAGCCAGCCCATCCTGAGCCCAGGCTGTGTCAGTTGTGTAGACTGATGTGTGTTGGAGTGGTGGGCAGCTGGCATGGGCCAGGGGCAGGCAGTGTCTCCTCATTCCTTCCCTCCCTTCCTCCCAGAGGTAGCTCAGAGCAGCCTTCAACCCCTGCATCTCCAGATCCCTTGACTTATGCCTTCTGTATTCAGCTGGTGACCTTGGAGTTTTGCATGGATTCTACCTCCCGTACCCTCTCCTGTAGCAGTTCCTGGATCAGGGGAGGGGTTGGACCCTTGTCTGTTTTTGATCTTCTTCCTGTCCCGCACCAAGCCCACCCACCGTTGCATCTTCCATGTATGTGCTTGGAAGCAAGCCCATCCACAGGGAACCTATTAGCCAAATGGATCCAGGCAATGAATATTGAAGTAGAGATCCAGGATCCATAATAAACCTGCTCTGAAACCTGTCCCAAAGTCTGTGACTCTCTCACACTGAAACAGAAACAATAATAGCTTTCTGGACTGTGAAGTGACATGTGTCTCTACTTCCAATCTTGAATGCATAGGTGCTGAACCTGGACAGAAAAGGACCATGGCTCCCGTGGGCTGGGATCCACAGTAAGAACTCAGTGAAATCTGAATTCGAGGCATAGAGTAAATAATTATTGTAGAGTGAATCCTCCCAAGTAGGGCTTATGCACAGTGCACAGGAAAAGCTTTTTCAAAGAGGTTCCTGAAAGAAAAATCTTTTTAAAAAATTTATTTTAATTCCAGTAGAGCTAACATACAGTGTTACATTCGTTTCAGGTGTACAATAGAGTGATTCAGTAATTCTATATATTACTCAGTGGTCATCAAGAAAAGTGTCCTCTTAATCCGCTTCATCTATTTCACTCATCCCTCTATCCACCTCCTCTCTGGTAACCATCCATTTGTTCTCTATTGTTAAGAGTTTGTATTTTCCCATGCCCATACTCAGGCAACCCTGTTTGGGTAGAGTTTCCGTGTCCCCTGCAAGGGTGAATGGGGGTGGGCACGCTCTGGGCCAGTATTTCCAGGCTTTTGTTCCCTGGCGGCTTTCTCTGGTGATCTGCTGTGCCTCTTCTGAGAGTCAGAGCAGCAGAGGCTGAATTGTCACAGAACAGAGGGAATGCAGCCCGTTCTCCACCCTTGTTCTGGCCACTTTAACTCCATTACTGTTGGTGCTGCTCAACCCTGTAGCATCCTGGGATGTGCGCCCCACATCTGGTGTCCCTGGCCTCAATTCCGGGGCTAGTGCATCTCTGTCCTTTGTGTTTCTAATGCTGCCAGCCGCCAGACGACCTGATCTCTCTCTGGAAGCTCCTGGTCTCAGTCTGGATCCCCTGAGCACACCGGGATTCCAGAGTTCCATGAGAAGCCTGGTGGCTCCGGCACCTGGTTCAGGGTCTCAGTCTGCTGTTTCGCAGGTGCCTACTGCAAGTCCGCCAAATCCCCTGTGCAGGTGGCCTGCCAGCCGCCAGCCGCCCCGTGGGCTCCCGGGTCTCCTGGTCTCAGTCTATGCCTGGTGAGCACACCGGGATTCCGGTGTTCCAGGAGAAGCCTGGTGGCGTACACTCTGGGCTCACCGGTCTCAGTCCACTCTCTCCTGTGTGCCATCCATGAGTCTGCCCGCTCCCTGGTGCAGGTGGTTGCTGCTTCCGGGCGCCAGAACATGGCGGCTCCCCCCCCCTTCCGTTTATCTTCTGATATCTGTGCCCGGTTTCAAGGCTCCCCGCTTCATACCTCAATACTCAGCGCTGGAGATGTTCATTTGTAGAGATCCAGATGTATCTTCCTGCCTCTCAGGCTGATTCCGTGGTTGTTTAGGCTGGTCTGGTACCTATCCAGCTCAACTCAGGGGACCTGCTGAAAAAGGGGTCTCCTACTCCTCCACCATCTTAACTCCTCTCTTGTACCTGAAATAGTATTTAAAAACACTCAGCTCAGCCTCTTCTACAAAGTGAGCCAATGCTTATAAACATGGCTAAAATATTCCCTTACCTACGATGACTTCCCAGCCATTGTAGTTTTTAAATGGTATGACTGTGACTTACATTAGTCAACATTTGCAGAGAAAGAACTTAGGGCATCCAGGGGGCACTTCATGTTGAAATTAGTTTGTGACAACGAGCTACTGTGTTTTATTCTGCAGTCCAAGGGAATGGTGCCAGACATCTCTAAGGTGTCTAGCAGTTCTACAATTCTGATTTTAAGTGTTCTGTGTGCTTTAGAGATTTGGGCAAGAGAAGGGCAGGAGTCCAGAGACTGTGAACACTTCTGTTACCTGTGCTGACCATGGAGCAGGTAGCCTTCTGTGGGCATCATTTTGATTTCTTGGTACTCTTGTGAAGGTGCTTTTGTCTCAAATTCCTCCATTTAGGAGTAATTATAATGATAAAAGTAATTTTTATCTTATATCATCTGTGGGCCCTGATCCTGGGCTCCCAGGGAAGCTATCCTTTAACATTTTACCCGGCTCAAAATGACTGGGCAAAACCTGAAAGCATGGGCCCTATTTCTGCCCCAAGCACATGTTGTACATCTGCTTCGAGAAGAAAACAATAACCAAAAATGCCAACATAAAGATAAGAAAAAATAAAGAACCTCTTTGGCTCCCATAAGATTAAAGTCATACTGACATGTACATACTGAAAATGCATAAAAACATTGCATTTCCTAAAGCCCAAGCCTTGGAGGGTCTGAGAGCCTTGCCCAGAACCAGGCACACCCCAGCAGGGAGGGCTGGTGCAGAAAGGGAAGGGGCAGGACTCTGACGGTGGTCTGCAGCTAGAGGGGTCCCTGGAAGGGGCCAGGTGTGTGGGGGGACCCTGGCCCACGACCCCACCCATGCCTGTGCCGGGTGTTGGGTCGAGCAGGTGCCTCTTGGGCCCCCTGCACTTTCAGGGTTCCAGGGGCTTGAGGGCGGGTTGCCCAGCATCCAAGGGGCTCAGGCACCACCCTCCCCAACCATTCACCGCTTGGGGGTGGAGCTATGTCTCTGTGGGCAGTCCCAGATTCACAGTAGGTTGCAGACTTAGGGCAAAGAAGGGGCACTGAGAGAGAGAGAGAGTTGCCCTGTGGAGATCCCTGCTGGTGAGTGAGCAGCGAGCACTGGGGTGGGGGTCCGGGGGTAGGGTGCGCCCCAGGTGGGAGGCAGGGTTCTGGAAGGGCATGTGGAGAGGGTTCATTGTGGGGACTCAGGTGAGTTTTCTTTTTCCCTTTAAAGTCTCTTCTGCCCCATGTCCTCAACTGACCTTATTCCCCATACCCGTGAACTCCAGGACACCCACTCACCTGAGCTTTTGTGGGATGGGTTGCAGAATTTCAAGGTTTCCCCTGTTCCCCGGGAAGAGTGCGGGTAAGGACTTCACACAATCCCCACCTTCAGTTCTCTGACACAGTGCAGGTGATGCATCTTGAGCAGTACCCTGAGTTCACCAGGGTGTGCCCTGGTCCCCAGGCACAGGTGTGGCAGTAGCATGCCCCAGAGCCGTCCCCCAACTTCAGCATTATGCCCCGTGTGCCCCCGGGTTAGTGGTAATTGGCTATTAGAATCATGCAGGAAAATCCTCCAGGTGGGGTCCTGGAGGCGGGCATAAACCAGACCCCACTCTAGTTGCATTGGGAATAGACGAATTGAGGGTTTCTTTAGAAGAGTAAGTCTGCCTTCCAGAAAAGGCAAGGTCATTGGTCTATGGAGAATGAAGATAATTACTGATAAACAACAAGTATGTGTTGCCCCTTCACCCAGAAACTGAAGCAGGTGTGCAGGCTTTAGGTCAGAGGTGCCTTCTTCTCCCCAGCTGACAGCACTTCTCTGCTCTGGCTCCTAGACACCCGAGGTTTTGAACGTCAGCATCAGAGTCAGCAAGGCAGCTTGTCACAGGACACCAGTGCTCAGAGAAAGCATAGCTTTGCTTGGCAAAATGTCCTATCTATGTCAGGGCTGGAGGTAAAACCACTCTTTATCCCAAAACCTCCTAGGCTTTTCTCTTTTCTCTAGTTGAGCCACAAAGTAAAATTGAAGTAGCTGTCAGCATTCTGGGTTTGGTACAAGAATTACTTAGTTTCCCTGCAGGTAGAACTTTGCAGGGGATCACAATTTCTCTGTCCATTTATTGCTTACAAATGTATTTTGCCCATCTGTTTCCTAGCAACCCTCTTTTGTTAGAAAAGGAAGGTGAGATTCACTCTGTGCCTGTTTGTAACATCTAATTTGTTCCTTCATCTAACAGTGTTTATTCAATTGGGCCTAAGATATAGTTGAGTGACCAGCATCTAGAGTTAGGTGGCTTATTTTCATCTGATACAGACTTGGATGATGTCATTTGACAACGGTGATGTTTCATCATGGATTAGTTTATTCATCAGAAGAGTTAAAATTAGGGTGGAGGGAAAATTCAAAATTATCCAAACTGGCCTGTTCCTTTTTAAAAGTTGAGCTTGACTTTCTAGTTTTACTAAATGTATTATCTCGATATTTTGAGGTGCCATATTCTCTCTGTAGTTTCTTTGGTGGTGGAGTCAGAAGGAGAGTCTGGGAATTCTTTTGGATAGTGGCATGCTAGTGGCTTCAAGGGGCTTGGCGTCAGGAGCCTTGGGGTGAAGTCTGCAACTGCTTGCCTGACCCTGGGTGCATCTCCCAGAGGTTTTGTTTCCTCTTATGAAATTGCCGGCAGATAATGTTCTGCTTAAAGGGGAACCCTCCCATCCTGTTGGTGGCAATGCAAATGGTGCAGCCAGTCTGGGAAACAGTGTGGAGGTTCCTCAAAAAGTTAAACATTGAACAACCCCATGATCCAGCAATTGCTCTCCTAGGTATTTACCCAAAGGATACAAAAATGCAGATTCAAAGGGGGAACATGCACCATGATGTTTATAGCAGCAATGTCCACAGTAGCCAAACTATGGAGAGAATCCCAAAGTCCATGCACTGATGAATGGATAAAGCAGAAGTGGGATGCATATATATAATGGAATATGACCCAGCTTCAAAAAGAATGAAATCTTACCATTTGCAAGGATGCAGATGGACCTAGAGTGTATTGAGCTAAGCAAAATCATTGAGGAAAGAGAAATATCCTATGCTCTCATGCTTGTGGAATTTCAGAAAGAAAACAGATGAACAGAGTGGAGGGGTGATGAGAGAGGCAAACAAGGAAATAGACTCAACCTTGGAGAACAAACTGAGTGTTGCTGCAGGACAGGGGCGTGGGGGGAAGAGTTAAATGGGTGGGGGGTATTAAGGAGGGCACTTGTGATGAGCACCGGGTACTATATGCAAGTGAGGAATCACTAAATCCTACCCCTGAAGCGAATATTCCATGGCATGTGAACTAACTGGAATTTAAGTAAAAGAAGAAAGGAAAAAGTGTTCTGCTTCATGAAGAGTGAGGTAAAATTGTAGTGATTTGGGCTGTACTATTCTATAGATGAGAGTTGTAAAACACCCTGTTGTAGGATACACTAGTTTCTTATCACATAAGGAGTCCTCAGAAAGCCGCAATGAAAGATTCAGGTCTCCGAGCATGTTCATGTTCCACTGATATGTTACAGTTTGCACAGGTAGGAAAGAAGGTGGAGAGAGAGGCAACAGAATGGGAAAGCAGGTGCGAAACTTTCAATAATTAGCATTATAGCTTTCTCATGAAAGCCTTGCGATTTTGGAAGCAGAGGTGGAATCCGGGAGCTTTGCAGGAGACAGGGGAGTTCCAGGTCTGGGTAAAGCTGACAGGGGTCCCAGAGGAGAGCTGAATGCATTCTGCAGCAGGGTTTGGGCAGGGGTGGCTGTGGGTCTCCTGGGTGAGAGTTGTGACAGGTTAGGGCTGTGTGCAAGTTCCTGGCTGAGGGCAAGGGAGGCACAGGCTGTGAGCTGGCAGAGAACATTCTTCTGGGCTACCATCCTCACACAACACACAGCCTCATCTTCTGTTCCTGTCACTCCAACTCAGACTTCTCCGAAGGTGAGTGAGAACACATCAAGAGCATTCTTACCAGAAGGGAAAGCATGTGCAAAGGCTCTGGGGCAGGAGAATTTCAGGTATGTCCAGGAGCAGCAAGAAGGCCCTGTGGCCACAGGAGACAGCTTAGGACATGGCCTCAGAGAGGTGACAGAAAAAACCATTCCAGGGCTATAACCCCATGAGACCCTGTTTCACTGGGCCATCCTGGCTACAGTGTTGAGAACAGATGACAGAGGGTTGAAGATGGCAAGGCAGGTCAATGACAAAGCTTTTCCAGGAACTCAGGCACTGTGGACCAGACAGGTGGCCTTGGATGGAGTGGTTAGACCTATTCTGGGTCCATTTTGAAGATGGAGCTCACAGGATTTGCTGATGGGTTAGCTATTAGGAGCAGGAGAACGGAGGAGTTGGGGTAACTCCCAGCTGTTGTGGGTTGTCCTGATCGAGGGGAAGGAGAGGGTTTCTGGGTGTAGGAGGTAGTCCGTGTTCCGCATGCTGAGGAATGTGCCTTTCCTCGTGGATCTGCTGAGGTTTGTGTCTGGGAGAACCTTTCACATCTCCTCCCTCAGCAATGCTCAAGTACAAGTATTCCCCACTTTTTAAACGTTCACAGTAAGACATTGGGCTTTCTTGAAAGAACAACGTTATTACCCAGCTTCAGTAAGAAGAAGAGACCTGAAGAGGATTTCCCTCTTATGAAAAAAGGTGAACAGTGAGAATAGCGTTCAGCATCTGTTTTGGGGAGAAGCACGACAGAGGCGGCGTGCACCCCAACCAGCTCCTTCCGCTGGGAACCGCTCTCTGCATCCAGCCACCAGCACTTTGAATTCTGTCTGTGAGCCTCTGCTGTGCTTTATCTTCATTTATGCTGGGCCTCCGTCAGAAACTTGTGTCCTGAGGCCTAAGAAAAGCCAAAGAGAAGGAATTTTGGAGTCTGAGGACACTATCTAATTGTTCCATGTAAATTAATGGCCATTCCTTCTTGACACCATTTCTGCTGTGCAAGTTTTCTCAGAATCCATGTACTTTCAAAGAGCAGGGAAACCTATACCCCATGCTGCGGGGTTAGTTTTAGTCTCCATGCTGGACAGAACATTTCATGACTGTCGGATTTTCTCACTCAAACATTGAGACTTTGACCACCTTCACCCACCACCCCATCTCCGAATCTGGCACCTACCAATCTGCTCTCAGTATCTATGCGTTCAGTATTTGTTTATTCCACATTGAATGTACATGAGAGCATCTGGTATTGGTCTTTCTGTGTCTGAGTTACTTGGCATAAGGCCCCCAAGGTCTGTGTTTCCATGTCTGGTTCTTGTGAATAATGCTGCAGTGAACGTGGGAGTGCATCTGTCTTTTTGAGGCAGTATTTTTGTGTTCTCCAAATCAATACTCAGTAGAGCCATTACTTGTCCAGGTGGTAGTTGCATTTATTTTTTCAGGAACCTCCATACCGTTTGTCACAGTGGCTGCACCAATTTCCATTCCCACCAACAGTGCACAGTGTCTCCTCATCTGCACACCCTTGACCCCACCTGGTGTCTGTCTCTGGGACAATTGCTGTTCCAACAGTTGTGAGGGGATAGCCGATTGTGGGTTTGATGATGTTTCCCTGAGGATATTAAGTGATGTCGAACAACTTTCTCTGTCTGTTGGCACCTATGTGCCATCTTTAGAAAGTATCTATTCACATACTCCCCCCATTTTTTATACAGTTTTTTTTTTATTTGTATGAGTGTTGTGTGTATTTTGGATATTAGCCTCTTCTCACACATATGATTCGCAGATATTTTTTTCTTATTATGTCAGTGACCTTTTTAGTTTTTGCTGGTTTCTTTTGCCGTGTGGAAGATTTCAGTTTGAAGTTGTTCCACTTGTTTATTTTTGCTTTTGTTGCCTTTGCATTTGGTGTCCGATCTGAAGACTCTTTGCCAAAACCAATGTCGAGAGACTTAGTACCTGTGTCTTCTTGGAGGTTTATGGATTCAGGTCTTATGTTCAAATCGTTCATCCATTAAAAATTTTGTGTGTGGTGTAAGAAAGTGACCCAGTTATATTCTTCTGCATTTAGTGTCCAGTTTGCCTGTTACCGCTCACTGAAGAGACAGTCCTTCCCTCATGGCATATCTTCTGCTGCTGTGTTGTAAGTTAGGATCATCTACGTGTGGGTAAGTTTCTGAGCTTTCTGTTCTGTTCCACTCTACCTTGGGTCTGTGTTTATGCCAGTACCATCCTGTTTTGATGACAACAGCTTTGTAATCTAGCTTAAAATCCAGGAGTGTGTTGACTGCACCTTTCTTTCTCCAGGTTACTTTGGGTATTTGGGGTCTTTTGTGATTCCATACAAGTTTGAGGACTGTTTTCTATTTCCTCAAATAATGCCGCTAGAATTCAGATAGGGATTTCATCACATCTGTCGATTGCTTTGGGTACGATGTACATGTTCACATAATTAACTCTTCCAGTTAAGGAGCATGGCGTAAGTTTCCATTTGTTTGTGTTGCCTTCCAAATCTTTGACCCATACATCCTGCCCGCCTTGACACACGTGTTTTTCATTTCCTTTCTGCCATGTGTTGAGTGTACTGTCTTTCTCATTTTTGGTTACTTTTATTCCTAGATTTTTTTTTTTTGATGCAATGGTAAATGGCATTGCTTTTTTAATTTCTCTTTGCGAAAGTGTGTCATCAGTATACAGAAATGCAAGAAGTTGGGTCATCTGGGTGGCCCCATAGGTGAAGCGTCTGCCTTCAGCTCAGGTCATGATCCCAGAGTTCTAGGATGGAGCCCCGTGTTGGGCTCCCTGCTTAGCAAGGGTCTGCTTCTCCCTCTTTCTGTCACTCCCCCTGCTCGTACTTTTTCTCTTCCT
This sequence comes from Ursus americanus, assembly GCF_024610735.1. NCBI lineage: Eukaryota > Metazoa > Chordata > Mammalia > Carnivora > Ursidae > Ursus > Ursus americanus. The sequence continues at coordinate 92,884 of NW_028273691.1, read as the reverse complement.
ATCAAATAAATAAATAAAATCTGAAAAAAAGACAACAGGTCTCTGTATATTGACTTTATATCCTGCAGCTTTCTTGAATTTGTTTATTCTAACAGATTTTTTGTGTGTGTGTGGAATCTTTCGGGATTTCATGTCCTTTGCAAATATTGACAGTATTCCTGTATGGATTTCATATCTTTCTCTTTTTTAAAAATGATGTTAGTCACCCTACAGTACTTCATTTGTTTTTGATGTAGTGTTCCATGATTCATTGTTTGCATATAACACCTAGTGCTCATTATGACACGTGCCCTCCTTTTTTTTTAAAGAATTTACTTATTTATTCGACAGATATAGAGACAGCCAGCGAGAGAGGGAACACAGGCAGGGGGAGTGGGAGAGGAAGAAGCAGGCTCACAGCAGAGGAGCCTGTTGTGGGGCTCGATCCCATAACGCCGGCATCACGCCCTGAGCTGAAGGCAGACGCTTAACCGCTGTGCCACCCAGGCGCCCCAACAGGTGCCCTCCTTAATACCCATCACCAGGATTACCCATTCCTCTTCCCCTCCCTTTCTGCAACCTTCAGTTTGTTTCCCAGTGTTAGTAGTCTCTCATGGTTCATCTCCCACTCTCATTCCCCCCCTTCACTTTTCCCTTCCTTCTCCTAATGTCCTCCATGCTATTCCTTCCGTTCCACATAGGAGTCAAACCATATGATAATTGTCTTTCTCTGCTTGACTTAATTTCACTTAGCATAATCCCCTCCTGAACCATCCACGTTGGTGCAAATGGGGGGTATTCATCCTTTCTGATGACTGAGTAATAGTCCATTGTATAGATGAACCACATCTTCTTTGTCCATTCATCTGCTGAAGGACATCTTGGCTCCTTCCACAGTTTGGCTATTATGGACATTGCTGCTATGAACATTGGGATACAGGTGCCCTTCTTTTCATTACTCTGTGTCTATGGGGTAAATACCCGGTAGTGCAATTGGTAGGTCGTAGGATAGCTCTGTGTTTAACGTCTTGAGGAACCTCCATATTGGTTTCAAAAGTGGCTGTACCAGCTTGAATTCTCACGAGTAGTGTAAGAGGGTTCCCCTTTCTTCAGATCCTTTCTGACTTTTTTAAATTTCTGTCTTGTTAATTTTTTTCCAAGATTTTATTGATTTATTCCACAGAGATAGAGACAGCCAGCGAGAGAGGGAACACAAGCAGGGGGAGTGGGAGAGGAAGAAGCAGGCTCATAGCGGAGGAGCCTGATGTGGGGCTCGATCCCATAAGGCCAGGATCACGCCCTGAGCCGAAGGCAGACGCTTAACCGCTGTGACACCCAGGTGACCCCTGCCTTGTTAATTGTAACCATTCTAACTTGTGTAAGGTGGTATCTCATTGTCGTTTTGATTTGTATTTGCCTGATGGCAAGTGATGTGGAGCATTTTTTCATGTGTCTGTTGGCCATTTGTATGTCTTCTCTGGAGAAGTATCTCTTTGTGTCTTCTGCCCATTTTTTGGGTGTCGAGTTTGAGGAGTTCTTTATAGATCTTGGATACCAGCCCTTTATCTGTAAAATCATTTGCAGATATCTTCTTCAATTCCATAGGTTGCCTTTTTGTTTTTTGATCATTTGCTTTGCCGAGCAGAAGCTTTTTATCCTGATGAAGTGCCAATAGTTCATTTTTGCATTTATTTCCTTTGCCTTTAGAGACGTGGCTTGCAAGAAGTTGTTGTGTTCAAGGTTGAAGAGTTCTTTTGATTTTGATATGAGACAGGAATCCATTATCTTATTTTCCTGATTGTATTCGAGTTCTCTGTCTTTCTTGGTGAGTCTAGCTAAGTTTGTCAGTTTTGTTTATCGTTCCAAAAAAGGCCGCTCTCATTTTCATTGTTGTTTTTTTTTTGTCTTTTTAGTCTCCGTTGGATTTATTTATGCATTCCTTTTTGTTATTTCCTTATTTCTACCAATTTGGGGCTTTGTTTGTTGTTTTATTTTCTACTTCTTTACCACATAAATCAGGTTGTTTATTGGAGAGCATTCTCATGGATTGATGAAGACTTGAATTTCTATGAATGTCCCCCATAAAGTTACTTTTGCTGCATCCCATAAGTTTTTGTAGGTTGTCTTTTTCATCAGTGTCAAGGTACTTCTAAAAATTTTTTGATTTCTTCTTTGACTGTTGGTTGTTCAGTAGCATGTTGTTAAATCTCCACATATTTTTTAAAGATTCTTTAAGTATCTCACAGAGAGTGAGACAGCAAGAGAGGGAACGCAAGCTGGGTGGTGGGAGAGGGAGAAGCAGGCTTCCGAATGAGAAACGAGCCTGATTTGGAGCTAGATCCCATCATCCTGGAATCAAGACCCGAGCTGAAAGGAGATCCTTAATGACTGAGCCACCCAGGCCCCAAAAATCTCCACCTATTTTTGACTGTCCCATTTTTTTCTTGGGACTGATTTCTAGTTTCATATCATTGTGGTTGGACAAGATTTGAAGCAGAAGGTGAAGAGAGCATTCAGATGAAAGGTTTGTTTCCTGGAGGGTTTTCTGAGGGCAGACCATGAGTTCAGTGGGGATGGAGGAAGGTTTTGTGAGACGGGGGTTGGGGTTAACCCTTGTTAGAATTACTGACTACTACCATGCAGGCTGTGTGCTACCGTTCACATCGTAGTCCTGATGGACTTGTACTTCATTAGAAACATTTTCTAGGAGGTGAAGGCATAGCCTTCACTTAAAGAAAGATGGCATATGGGTTCATGGCATGACCCCAGGTCACCAACCAGGATGTATGGTATTGTGGTTGATCAGAAACAGGCTTTCTGTGGGAAGTGACAGAAATAAGGTATGGTGAGCTCCATGACCATAGGTGAGGTCCCGAGTGACACACTGGGTGTTGGGTTCTGTGGATCTGTCTCATCATGTTCTGTGGAATTCAGGGACACCCTCCTGTCTGTGGATTTGTGTGGAGACAGGTAGACATCAGTGTCTGGCCAGGCACGAGGGTCGCACTGGACCACCATCAGAGGTGCAGCGTGCGGGGGAGCCACTGCTTGGTTTCCACGAAAGCTGACCAGGGTCTGTGACCGTGATTCCTAGCAGCTGCAAGGGGAGAGGAGGCCGGGGGTGGAGCACACTTCCTAGACTTGTGGTCAGGACTAGTCTGGAGCCCACTGAAGTCAGCCACACCGGGCACAGAAGGTACCAAGTCAGTGTAGCTGTGGGCACTGCTCCCATGGTACTTTCGGGCCAGCTCCATGCTGCCACCTCCTGCTTTTCATCATCATCTTCAAGGTCATGTGCCTCTGCTCTTGCCCCATGGCCTCCGGGGTATTGTCCATCCTCCATCTGGCCCTCGTCCCTGGTGCCCTGTGCAGTCTGATGCCAGGGTAGCCTTCTCGAGACAAACATCTGGTCCTGATGCAACACTTCCATGGATCTCGTGTGATGCGAGGATGATGCCCTGCCCTGAAAGGGGGCTGCAGGTCCCCAATCAGGAGAGCCATGTCTCCCTTTTCAGCATGGCCTGCCCTCCCCTCAGTCTTCTTCAGGGAAGCTCTCCCCACTTCCTGAGCTGACAGCTCTGAACTTAAAAATGAATGTTATTTTACATATCTCTATGCCTTAGTTCATCCATGGCATGTCTTTCAACCCCGTTAGTGGGGATTTTTTAGCAGTTCTGAAGGGCTGTCTGCTCAAGGAGGGGACGACCTGGGTGGGGCAGCTTTCCCTCTCATCTCCCTCAGCATGTCTCTGAGCCCTGAGGCCAGCTGTCCCACTGAGGATTGAGGGACCCGAGCCAGCCCATCCTGAGCCCAGGCTGTGTCAGCTCATAGACTGATGCGTGTCGGAGCGGTGGGCAGCTGGCATGGGTCAGGGGCAGGCAGTGTCTCCTTCTCATTCCTTCCCTCCCTTCCTCCCAGAGGTAGCTCAGAGCAGCCTTCAACCCCTGCATCTCCAGATCCCTTGACCCGTGCCTCCTGTGTTCAGCTGGTGACCTTGGAGTTTCGCATGGATTCTACCTCCCGTACCCTCTCCCATAGCAGTTCCTGGATCAGGGGAGTGTCGGACCCTTGTCTGTTTTTGGTCTTCTTCCTGTCCCGCACCAAGCCCACCCACCTTTGCATCTTCCATGTATGTGCTTGGAAGCAAGCCCATCCACAGGGAACCTATTAGCCAAATGGATCCAGGCAATGAACATTGAAGTAGAGATCCAGGATCCATAATAAACCTGCTCTGAAACCTGTCCCAAAGTCTGTGACTCTCTCACACTGAAACAGAAACAATAATAGCTTTATGGACTGTGAAGTGATATGTCTTTCTTCTTCCAATCTTGAATGCATAGGTGCTGAGCCTGGACTTAAAAGGACCATGGCTCCCGTGGGCTGGGATCCATGGTAAGAACTCAGTGAAATCTGAATTTTAGGCATGAAGTGAATAATTATTGTAGAGTGAATCCTCCCAGGTAGGGCTTTTGCACATTGCACAGGAAAAGCTTTTTCAAAGAGGTTTCTGAAAAAAAAATCTTTTTTAAAAATTTATTTTAATTCCATTAGAACTAACATACAGTGTTACATTCATTTCAGGTGTACAACAGAGTGATTCAGTAATTCTACATATTACTCAGTGGTCATCAAGAAAAGTGTCCTCTTAATCCCCTTCATCTATTTTACTCATCCCTCTATCCACCTCCTCTCTGGTAACCTTCCGTTTGTTCTCTATTGTTAAGAGTTTGTATTTTGGTGTGTCTCCTTTTTCTCTTTTAGTTATTTTTTTTTGTTTGTTTCTTAAATTCCCCATTAGAGTGACATCGTATGGGATTTGTCTTTCACTGACTGACTGATTTTAGTTAGGATAATACTCTCTAGCTCCATCTATATGGCTGCAAATGGCAAGGTTTCGTTCTTTTTCAAGCCGAGTAATACTCCATTGTGTGTGTGTGTGTGTGTGTGTGTGTGTGTGTGTGTGTGTGTGTGAATACACACATCTATCATCTCATTTGTCAATTTTTCTACAGACACTTGGGTTGCTTGATATTGTGATATTGTAAATAATGGTGCAAGAAATATAGGGGTGCACGTATCCTTTTACGTTACTGTTTTCCTATTCTTTGGATAAATACGAGTAGTGTGATTGTTGGATCGTAGGGTAGTTCTATATTTAATTTTTTGAGGAACCTTCATACTGTTTTCCACGGTGGCCACCACAGCTTGCATTCCAACCCACAGTTCACGAGGATTCCCCTTTATCCACATCCTCCCAACACCTGCTCTTTGCTGTGCTTTTGATGTTAGCCATTCTGACAGGTTTGAGGTATTACCTCATTGTCCTTTGGGTTTACATTTTCCTGATGATGGGTGATGTTGAACATCTTTTCACGGGACTGTTGGCCATTTGTATTTCTTCTTTGGAGAAATGTCTGTCCATGTCTTCTGCCTATTTTTAAACTGGATTATTTGTTTTCTGGGGGTTGAGTAGTATCAGTTGTATATGTTTTGGACACTATCCCTTTATTGCATATGATCTTTGCAAATATCTTCTCCCTTTGAGTAGGTTGTCTTATTATTTTTACGTTTTCATTGTTCTTCTGCCGTGTGGAAACTTTTTATTTTGCTGTATTCCCAATAGTTTATTTTTGCTTTACTTTCCTTTGCCTCAGGACACAGTCTAGAAAAACGTTGGTATGGTCCATGTCAAGAAGTTACTGTCTTCCCTCCTGTAGGATTTTTATGGATTCAGGTCTCATATTGAGGTCTTGAAACTGTTTTGTGTTTGTCTTTATTGTGTAAGAAAGCAGTCTAATTTCATTCTTTTGTGCGTAGCTGTCTAGTTTTCCCAACACCATTTGTTGTAGAGAATGTCCTTTTCCCTTTTGATATCGTTGCTTGCTTTGTGGAAGATTCATGGACCACATAATTGTGGGTTTCTGTCTGAACTTGTATCCTGTTCCTTTGGTCGCTGTGTCTATTTTTGTGCCGTACTGTCTTGTTAGGATGACTGCAGCTTTGTAGTATAACCTGAAATCTGAAATTGTGAGTCCTCCAGCTTTGTTTTTCTTTTCCACATTGCACTGGCTGTTCGGAATCTTTAGTGGTTCCATACAAATATTTAGGATTGTTTATTCGAGGTCTTTTGTTCTTTAATTTAAATTCAGTTAGCCAACTTACAGTACATCATTCGTTTCAGATGTAGTCTTCAATAAATTTTCTGTCGTGTGTATCACCCAGTGCTCATTGTATCGTGTGACCTCCTTAATGCTACTCACCCAGTTACCCCCCCCAACTTCTCCTCCAACAATCATCAGTTTCTTGCGATAGTTAAGAGTCCATCATGGGTTTTCCCCCTCTCTGATGACTTCCCATTCTATTTTCCCTTCCTTCCCCTATGGTCTTCTTCCTTGTTTCTGATATTCCACATAGGAGTGAAAGCATATGATCATTGTCTTTCTTTCATTGACTTATTCCACTCAGCATAATACCCTCCAGCTCCACCCAGGTCGGTGTGATGGTAAGTATTCATCCTATCTGATGGCTGAGTAATATCCCATTATATATATGATCCACATCTTCTTTATCCATTCATCTATCCATGGTCATCTGCACTCCTTCCGCAGCTTGTCTATTATGGATATTGCTGCTATGAACACTGGTGTGCATGTGTCCCATCTTCACTACCTCTGTATCTTTGGGGTAAATACCCAGTAGTGCAATTGCTGGGACATAGGGTAGCTTTATTTATAACTTCTTGAGGAAATTCTGTACCATTTTCAAGAGTGGCTGTACCAGACTGCATTCGTACAGGGGTGTAAGAGGGTTCCCGTTTCTCCATATCCTCTCCAAAATGTATAGTTTCATGTCTTCTTATTTTTAGATATTCGGCCTCGTGTGATATGGCATCTATAGGGGTTTAGATTTGTATTTCCCTGAAGCCAAGTGATATGAAGCATTTATGCATGAATCTTTTGATCACCAGTACGTCGTTATCAGTGAAATGACTTCCCATTTTAATCTATCTCAAGACCTAAAGCTGGGGAAGGCACTGAAGCTGGATGATGCCATTGGTTGGAAGTGTGGAGAATTTCAAAAGATCTCCGTGGAGAGCAAGTTTAAAGGTCAGTGTGAAGCTACTAATTGGATCCGGGGAGATCTCTGAAAGTGGGGGTTGCCTGGGATGGGCTGATGGGGGCCCTCCGATTTTCCTATGAATCCTTGCTGCAGCCCCAAATGGACAGTTTCCTGCTGTGGGGCAGGCTGAGTCCTCTAGTCTTGCAGAGGTGAGCCCAATGCCTTGTGCCTTGGAGGCAGGCAAACGGGGAGGGACCCTCAGCAGAAGACCCAGGGTTAGGTTAGGCCTCAAGAGACAGCAGGTCCGAACTGCCCAGTACTCAGAGAACTCCCAGGCTGAGTGAGATGAGGGCACAAGGGCGGGTGAGTGTGAGCCTTGGGGTTTCATCTGGAAGGGCCCACAAAGGTCGGGGTTCACCAGAAGGGGCTGTCAGGGGGCGCCCCAATTCTCTTGCCCTGAATGCTCTGTTGTGCCCCCAAATGGTACAGTTTTCTGTGGGCTGCAGGCTGAGTCCTACAGTGGGGCTTGGGTGTCTCCAATCCCCCGGAGTGGGGTGCCAGGGCCCTGGGGAGGGGCCCCTCTGTGGCCAACCTAGGGTAAGGGTTAGGGTCCAGGAGCCCGGCAGGGACTATATGCAAGCTGTGCGGCGAGCTCTGTGGAGGGCTGAGAGGAGGCCATGGGGGAGGGTGAGCATGGGCCTCAGGGTTGGGGCATGGGGGGCTGCCAAAGGATGGGGATGGGCTCCAGGGGCCTCCCCAAGTTCTCGTGCCCTGTAGGCTCCGTAGAGCCCCAAGGGGCACGGTTTCCTGTCAGGTGGCAAGCTGAGTCCTGCAGTGGGGCACAGGTATCCCAATTCCCCTGGGCTGCGGTGTAAGGCTCCTGGGGAGGCCCCCACACCCACAGCCGACCTAGGGCTAGGTTTAGGCCCAGGAGCCCCGCAGGCCCGATCTGCTGGCTGTATGGCTAGTTACACGGGCTGAGGTGAGGGTGTGGGAGGGTGAGCGTGGGCCTCACGGTTGGGGTTGGGAGGCCACCGAAGTTCGCTGGTGTCTCAGGAAGGCCCTACTGGTTCTCCTGCCCTGAATGCTCTATGGCCTCCCAGGGCACACGGTTTCCTGCGGGGTGGCAGACTGAGTCCTGCTGTGGGGCTCAGGTGTCCCGAATCCCCGTGGCTGTGGCTCCAGGCTCCTGGGGAGGGGCCCCTCCACAGATGAACTAAGGTTAGGGTTGGGGCCCAGGAACCCCGCAGGCCAGATCTGCCCAGTATGTGGCGAGCTCCGCCGCGGCCTGAGGTGAGGGTGCGGGATGGGGTGAGCATGGGCTTCAAGGGTGGGTTTAGGGATCACCGAAGTTCACCGGGGGCTCTGGGGGCCCTCCTGGTTCTCCCGCCCTGAATGCTCTACAGCCTCCCAAGGGGCACGGTTTCCTGCGGGCTGGCAGGCTTTGTCCTGCAGTGGGGCTCAGGTGTCCCCAGTCCCTGGGGCTGCGGCACCGGGCCCCAGGGGAGGGGCCCTACCCAGCGGACCTAGGGTCAGGTCTAGGCCTCAGGAACCCGGCAGGCCTGATCTGCCGGCTCTGCGTCAAGCTCGGTGGCAAGCTGAAGGGAAGGCGTGGGGCGGGATGAGCATGGGCCTCAGGGTTGGGGTGTAGGGGGCCGCCGAGGATCTCTGGGGGCTCAGGGGGGCCCTACCAGTTCTTCTGCACAGGATGCTCTGCGGCGCCCCAAGGGGCATGGTTTCCTGAGGGGTGGCAGGCTGAGTCCTGTGGTGGGGCTCATGTGTACCCAATTCCCGGGGTTAGGGTACGGATTAGGGTATGGGTTAAGGTTAGGGTATGGGTTACGGTTAGGGTATGGGTTAGGGTAGGGTTTAGGGTTAGGGTAAGGAGAAGGTACGGGTTAGGGTTGGGTTTAGGGGTTACAGGTTAGAGGTTATGGGTTAGGGTACAGATTAGGGTTTAGGGTACGGGTTAGGGTTTTGGGTTTGGGTTTAGGGTTAGGGTTTGGGTTGGAGTACGGGTTAGGTTTAGGGTACGGGTCAGGGTTAGGGTATGGGTTAGTGTACGCATTAGGGTACGGTTTAGGGTACGGGTTAGGGTACGGTTTAGGGTAAATGTTTGCGTACGGATTTGGGTATGGCTTAGGGTACGGGTTATGGTTAGGGTACGGGTTAGGGAATGGGTTAGGGATAGGGATTGGGTACAGTTTAGGGTTAGGGTATGGGTTAGGGTACGGATTAGGGTACAGGTTAGGGTTAGGTATGGGTTAGGCTATGGGTTAGGGTCCGGCTTAGAGATAGGGTACGGGTTAGGGTATGGGTTAGGGTACGGGATAGGGTATGGGTTAAGGTTAAGGTAAGGGTATGGGTTAAGGTTAAGGTAAGGGTACTGGTTAGGGTTAGGGTACAGGTAGCGTTAGGGTACGGATTATGGTACGAGTTAGGATATGGGTTAGGGTCAGGGTTTAGGGTTTAGTGTTAAAGTTAGGGTATGGGTTAGGGTACTTGTTAGGGTTACGGTTAGGTTTAGGGTACGGTTTAAATTACGGGTTAGTGTACAGTTTAGGGTTAGGGTTAGGGTATGTGTTAGAGTACGTGTTAGGGTTACAGTTAGGGTTAGAGTACAGGTTAGGGTTAGGGTTAGGTTTAGGTTACGGTTTAGGGGTAGGGTTAGCTGAAGGGGTAGGGTTAGGGGTAAGGTTAGGAGTATGGTAGGGTCGGGGTTGGGTTAGGGTTTAGGGTTAGGGTTTGGGTTTAGTGGTTAAGGTTAGGGTTTAGTGTTTAGGGTTTCGGGATTAGGGTTAGGGGTTAGGGTTTAGGGTTTAGTGTTAATGTTAGGGTTTACGGTTTAAGGATTAGGGTTTAGGGTTAGGTTTAGGGTAGGGTTAGGGTTAGGGTAAGTGTTAGGGGTTAGGGTTAGGATTAGGGGTTAAGGTTTAAGGTTTAAGGTTAGGGCTTAGGGTTTAGGGTTACGGTTAGACCCCAGTAGGCCAGCAGGACAGATGCTCCGGCTGTGCGGCGAGTGGGGGAGTGGGACGATTGGGGGCGCTGGCGAGCAGGAGTATGGTATCCCGCGTTTTGGCGCAGGGGACTTTTGAACACCACTAGAGGCTCGGAGGGCCCTGCCCATTCTCCCGAACTGAATGGCCGGCGGAGCCCCTAGCGGCCTGGGTCGTGGCGGGGTGGCAGTGTGAGTCTGACACTGCAGTTTGGGGGTCCCCAATGCCATGCGTTGCAGCGCAAGGGCCCTTGGGAGGGGCCCCTGGGGCCGTCCTAGGGTTACTGTTAGCACCCAGGAGTCCGGTAGACATGATCCGCCAGCTGTGCGATAGCGGAGGGCCAGGCCGAGGTGAGGGCGGTGGCGAGCTGGGGCGGGGGCCCATGCATTTTGGCGCGGGGGCCTTGGAAGGTCGCCTGGGGATTGGATGGCCCTGCCGGTTCTCCCGCCCTGAATGGCCAGAGGCGCCCCTAGTGACCTGGGTCGTGGCGGGGCGGCACGGTGAGTATGGCGCTGGGGCTCGGGGGTCCCCAATCCCTGGCGTTGCTGCGCCAGGCCCCTTGGGAGGTTCCCCTTGGGGGCCAACCTAAGGTTAGGGTTAGCCCCCAGGAGGCTGGCAGTCCCGATCCGCTGGCTGTTTGGCGAGCAGAGGGGCGGGTCGAGGTGAGGGCGCTGGTGAGCGGGAGCATTGGCCCAAGCATTTTGGTGCTTGGGCCCTTAGATGTTCACCGGGACTCGGAGGGCCCTGCCCATTCTCCCGCCCTGAATGACCGGTGGCGCCCCTAGTGGCATGGGTGCCAGCGGGGTGGCAGGGTGAGTCTGGCGCTGGGGCTTGGGGGTCATCAATCCCTGGTGTTGCGGCGACAGGCCCCTTGGGAGGGGCCCCTCAGGGGCCAACCTAGGGTTAGGTTTAGCCCCCAGGAGCCCGGCAGGCCCAATCCGCCTGCTGAGTGGCGAGCAGAGGGGCGGGCCGAGGTGAGTGCCCTGGCGAGCGGGAGCGTGGGCCCAAGCGTTTTGGAGCGGGGGCCTTCGAAGGTCACCTGGACTTGGAGGGCCCTGCCCCTTCTCTCACCTGGTTGACCGGCAGCGCCCCTAGCGGCCTGTGTGATGGCGGGGCGGCAGGGGGAGTCCGGTGCTGAGGCTCCGGCTTCCCTATACCCGACGTTGCAGTGCCAGGCCCCTCGGAAGGGCCCCTCTGGGGCCGATGTAGGGTTAGAATTAGCCCTCAGGAGGCCGGCAGGCCCAATCCACCGTCTTGAGGCAAATGGAGTCGCGGTCCTAGGTGAGGGCGCTGGCGATAGGAGCGTGGGCCCCAGTGTTTTGGTGCTGGGGGCCTTCAATGTTCACCGGGGCTCAGAAGGCCTTGCCTGTTCTCCCGCCCAAAACGACCGGTGGCGCCCTAGCACCACTGGTGTCAGCGGGGCAGCAGGGAGAGTCCAGCATTACGACTCGAGGGTCCCCAATCCCCGGCGCTGTGGCGGCAGGCCCCTTCAGAGGGGCCCCTCTGGGGCCGACCTAGGATTAGAGTTAGCCCCCAGGAGGCCAGTAGGCCTGATCCGCCAGCTGTGCAGAGAGTGGAGGGGCGGGATGAGGTGAGGGCGCTGGCGAGCTCCAGCGTGGGCCCCAGCGTTTTGGCGCGGATGGCCTTCCAAATCACCGGAGTCTCGAGGGCCCTGCCCATTCTCCCACCCTGAAAGACCAGCGACTCCCCAGCGGGCCCGATGTTGACGGGTTGGCAGGGTGAGTCCGGCGCTGCGGCTCAGGTGTCCCCAATCCCCGCGTTGGTCATCAGTCCCCTTGGGAGGGGCCCCTCTGGGGCCAACCTAGGGTTAGGGTTAGCCCCCAGGAGGCCAGCAGGCCCCATATGCCAGCTGTGCAGCGAGCGGAGGGGCGGGCCTTGGTGAGGGCACTGGCGAGCTGGAAGGTCGTACCCAAAGTTTTGGCACCGGGGGCCCTCGAATGTCGCCGGGGACTCGGAGGGCCCTGCCCGTTCTCCCGCCCTGAATGAGTGGCGGCTCCCCTAGCAACCCGAGTGGTGGCGGGGCTGCAGGGTGGGTCTGGTGCTGAGGCTCGGGGGTCCCCAATGCCAGGCGTTGCGGCACCAGGCCCCTTGGGCGGGGCCCCTTGGGGGCCGAACTAGGGTAAAGGTTAGCTCCTGGAGGCTGGCAGGCACGATCCGCAGTCTGGGGCGAATGGAGGCGTGGTCGAAGATCAGGGCGCTGGCGAGCAGGAGAGTGGGTCCCAGCGTTTTGGCGCTGGGGGCCTTCGAAGGTCACCGGGGCAGGGAGGGCCCTGCCCGTTCTCCCGCCCTGAATGATTGGTGGTACCCTAGCGGCCCGGTGTGGGCGGGGCGGAATGGTGAGTCCAGCATTGCGACTCGGGGGTCTCCAATCCCTGGTGATCGGCGGCAGTCCCTTTGGGAGGAGCCCCTTGGGGGCCGACCTAGGGTTAGGGTTATCCCCCAGGAGGCCGGCAGGCTCAATCCACGGGCTCTGTGGTGAATGGGGGGGTGGGCCAAGGTGAGGTCGCTGGCGAACGGAAGCGTGGGCCCCAACATTTTGGCTCGGTGGGCTTTCGAATGTCGCAGGGGGCTCGGAGGGCCCTGCTCCTTCTCCCGCCATGAAGGACCAGCGACCCCCCTAGCGCCCCGGGTGGCAGCAGGGTGGCAGGGTCAGTCCTGCACTAGTGCTTGGGTTTCCCCAATCCCCAGCGTTGAGGCGCCAGGCCCCTTGGGAGGGGCCCCTCGGGGACTGTCCTAGGGTTAGGTTAACCCCCAGGAGGCCAGCAGTCTGGATCCGCAGGCTGTGCAGTGAGCGGAGGAGGGATTGACCGTGGTAGGGCGCAGTTGAGCAGTAGCGTGGTACCCAGTGTTTTGGCGTGGGGGGCCTTCTTATTTCACCGGAGGCTCGGAGGGCCCTGCCTGTTATCCCGCCCTGAATGCCTGGAGGCGCTCCTAGCGGCCCGCGTGGCGGCGGGGCGGCAGGGTGAGCCCGGCACTGGGGCTTGCGGGTCCCCAATCCCTGCCATTGCGGCACCAAGCCTCTTGGGAGGGGCCACTCTGGGGCCCATCTAGGGTTACCGTTAGCCCCAAGGAGCCCGGGAGACCGGATCCGCCAGCTGTGTGGCTAGAGGGGGGGCGGGCCAAGGTGAGGGTGCTGTAGAGCGGGAGCATGGGCTTCAGCGTGTTGGCGCGGGGGACCTATAAATGTCGCCGGGGGCTCGGAGGGCCCTGCCCGTTCCCCCACCCTGAATGACCGGTGGCGCCCCAAGTGGCCCGGGTGGTGGCGGAGGGGCAGGTTGAGTACATCGCTGGGGCTTGGGGGTCCTCAATCTCCGAAATCGTGGTGCCAGGCCCTTTGGGAGTGCCCTTCGGGGGCCGACCTAGGGCTAGGGTTAGCCCCCAGGAGGCCGGCAGGCCCGATAAGATGGCTGTGGGGCTAGCGGAGGGGTGGGCTGAGGTGAGGGCGCTGGGGAGCGAGATTGTGGGCCCCTGCATTTTGGCGCTGGAGGCTTCAAATATCTCTGGTTTCTCCAGGGCCCTGTCTCTTCTCCCTCCCTGAATGAACGGCAGAGCCCCTAGAGGCCCGGGTGGCAGCGTTGTGGGAGGGTGAGTCTGGCTCTGGGGCTTGGGGTCCCAGATCCCTGGCGTAGTGGCACCAGGACCCTTGGGAGGGGCCCCTTGGGGGGCGACCTAGGGTTAGGGTTATCCCCAAGGAGAACATCAGGCCCAATCCACACACTGTGCGGTGAGCGGTGGTGCGGGCCGAGGTAAGGGTGCTTGGGAGCGGGAGCATGGGCACCAGGGTTTTAGCACGGGGAGCCTTTGAAGGTTACAGGTGGCTCAGAAGGCCATGCCCTTCTCTCGCGCTCTATGAACCGCGGCGCCCCTAGCGGCCCAGGTGGGGACAGTGCGGCAGGGTGAGTCCGGCTCTGGGGCTCTGAGTCACCAATCCCCAGCATTGCAAAGCCAGGCCGCTTGGGATGTCCCCTCAGGCCCGACCTAGGGTTTTGGTTAGCTTCCAGGAGCCCGGCAGGCCCTATCCACGGGCTCTGAAGCAAGCGGTGGGGTGGGCCTAGGTGAGGGCGCTGGCGAGCAGGATCCTGGGAGCCAACGTTTTTGCGCGGGGAGCCTTCAAAAGTAAGCGTGGGCTCGGAGGGCCCTGCCCGATCTCTTGCCCTGATTGACCGGTGGGGCCTCTAGTGGCTCGGGTGGCTGAAGGGCAGCAGGGTGAGTGCGGCACATGGGCTCGGGGTCCCCATCCCCAGTGTTGCGACGCCAGGCCCCTTGGGAAGTGCCCCTCGGTCGCCAACCTATGGTTAGTGTTAGCTTCCGGGAGCCCCGCAGGCCCGATACACCACCTGTGCGTCGAGCGGAGAGTTGGGCCGAGGTGAGGGTGCTGGTGAACATGAGCCTGGGCACAAGCGTTTTGGTTCGGTGCGCCTTCGAAGGTCGGCAGGGGTTCGGAGGGCCCTGCCAGTTCTCCCACCCTGAATGAATGGCGGCGCCCCTAGCGGCCTGTGTGGGTTGGGGTGGCAGCGTGCATCCGGCGCTGGGGCTTGGGGGCTCCCAATCCCTGGCGTTGCGGCGCCAGGCCCCTTAGGAAGGGACCTTCAGGGGCTGTCCTAGGGTTAGGGTTAGCTCCCAGGAGGCCGGCAGGCCCAAGTCGCTGGCTCTGCGAAGAGCGGAGGTGCGGGCCGAGTTGAGGGTGATGCAGAGCGGGAGCGTGGTCCCCAGCGTTTTGGCGCCCTGGGCCTTCGACTGTTGCCATGGCTCAAAGGGCCCTGCCCGTTCTCCTGCCCTGAAGAACCAGCGGCGCCCTTAGCAGCTCCCTTGGCGGTGGAGCGGCAGGGTGAGTCCATGCTGCGGCTCATGGATCCCCAATCCCCAGCGTTGCAGGGCCAGGCCTCTTGGGAGGGGCTCCTCGTGGGCGGACCTAGGTTTAGAGTTAGCACCCAGGAGGCCAGCAGGCCCAATCCTCTGGCTGGGCTGCGAGAGGTGGGCGGCCCGAGGTAAAGGCGCTGGCGATCGGGAGCGTGGGCCCCTGCATTTTGGCGCAGGAGGCTTCAAATATCGCCAGTTTCTCCAGGGCCCTGTCCCTTCTCCCGCCCTGAATGACGGGCGGAGCCACTAGCGGCCCGGGTGGCGACGTTGCGGCAGGGTGAGTCTGGCTCTGGGTCTTGGGGTCCCTGATCCCCAGTGTAGCGGCACCAGGAGCCTTGGGAGGGGCCCCTGGGTGGCTGACCTACGGTTAGGGTTAGCCCCCAGGAGGCCGGCAGGTGGGATCCGGCCACTGTCCGGGGAGCGGAGGGCGGGGCCGAGGTGAGGGCGTTGGGGAGCGGGAGCGTGGGCACCAGCATTTTGGCACAGGGAGCCTTTGAAGGCCACTGGGGGCTCGGAAGGCCCTGCCCCTTCTCTCGCCCTGAATGACCCGCAGGGCTCCTAGCGGCCCGGGTGGCGGCGTTGCGGTAGGGTGAGTGTGGCTCTGGGGCTTGAGGTTCCCGATCCCCGGCGAAGCGGCACCAGGACCCTTGGGAGGGGCCCCTGGGTGGCCGACCTAGGGTTAGGGTTAGCACCCGGGAGGCCGGCAGGCGGGATCCGCCCGCTGTGCGTGGAGCGGAGGGGCGGGCCGAGGTGAGGGCGCTGGCGAGCAAGAGCCTGGGCCCAAGCGTTTTGGCACCGGGGGCCTTCGAATGTCTCCAGGGACTCGGCGGGCCCTGCCCATTCTCCTCCCTGAATAACCAGCGACACCCCTAGCATCCCAGGTGGCGGCGGGGCAGCATGTAAGTCCGGGCATAGGGCTCGGGGGTCCCCAGTCCACTGTGTTGCGGCGCCAGGCCCCTTGGGAGGGGCCCCTCGGAGGCTGACTTAGGGTTAGGTTTAGACCCTAGGATGCAGGCAGGCCCTATTCGCCAGCTGTGTGGAGACTGGAGTGGCGGACCGAGGTGAGGGCACTGGTGAGCGGGAGCGTGGGCCCGGGTGTTTTGGCGCGGGGGGCCTTTGAAGGTCGCCGTGTCTTGGAGGGCCCTGCCCGTGCTCCCGCCCTGAATGAAGGGCACCACCCCAAGCCCCCGTGTGGCGGCTGGGTGGCAGGGTGAGTCCAGTGCTGAGGCTCGGGGGTCCCCAATCCCCAGCGTTGCGGCGCCAGATCCCTTGGGAGGGGCCCCTCGGGGGTCGATCTAGGGTTATGGTTAGCCCCCAGGAGGATGGTGGACCCGATCAGCGGCTGTGCCGCACGCGGAGAGTTGGGCCGAGGTGAGGGCGCTGGCGAGACTGAGCATGAGCTCAAGCGTTTTAATGCGGGGGGCCTTTGAAGGTCGGTGGGGGCTCGGAGGGACCTGCCTGTTCTCCCGCTCTGAATGACCGGCGGGTCCCCTAGAGGCTCTGGTGCCTGAAAGGCAGCAGGGTGAGTCCGTCACTTGGGTTGGGGTCCCCATTCCCGGCGTTGTGGGGCCAGGGCACTTGGGAAGGGCCCCTCTGTGGCCGACCTACAATTAGGGTTAACACCCAGGAGGCCAGCAGGCCCGATACACCGCCTGCGCGTCGAGCGGACAGTTGGGCCGAGGTGAGGGTGCTGGTGAACATGAGCCTGGGCCCAAGCGTTTTGGTTAGGGGCACCTTCGAAGGTCAGCGGGGATTCGAAGGGCCTTGCCCGTTCTCCCACCCTGAATGAATGGCGGCGCCCCTAGCGGCACGTGTGAGGCGGGGCGGCAGGGTGCATCCAGCACTGGGGCTTGGGGGTTCCCAATCCCCGGCGTTGCGGCGCCAGGCCCCTTAGGAAGCGATGCTCGGGGCCGTCGTAGGGTTAGAGTTAGCGCCCAGGAGGCCTGTAGGCCCGATCCGCCGGCTGTGCGAGGAGTGGAGATGCAGGCCAAGTTGAGGGCGATGGCGAGCGGGAGCGTGGGCCCCAGCGTTTTGGCGTCCTGGGCCTTTGAATGTTGCCATGGCTCGGAGGGCCCTGCCCTTTCTCCTGCCATGAATCTCCAGCAATGCCCCTAGCGGCTCCATTGGCGGTGGGGCGGCAGGGTGAATCCCAGGCTGCGGCTCGGGGATCCCCAATACCCGGCGTTGTGGTGCCACCCCCTTGGGAGGGGCTCCTCGTGGGCCGACCCAGGGTTAGAGTTAGCCCCCATAAGGCCGGCAGGCCAGATCCTCTGGCTGGGTGGTGAGAGGTGGGCGGGCCGAGGTAAAGGCGCTGGGGTGCGGGATTGTGGGCCCCTGCATTTTGGGGTGGGAGGCTTCAAATGTCACCGGTTTCTCCAGGGCCCTGTCAGTTCTCCCGCCCTGAAGGACCGGCGGCGCCCCTCACGGCCCGGGTGGCAGCGTTGTGGGAGGGTGAGTCTGGCTTTGGGGCTTGGGCTTCCAGATCCCTGGCGTAGTGGCACCAAAACCCTTCGGAGGGGCCCCTGGGGGGCCGACCTAGGGTTAGGGTTAGACCCCAGGAGACTGTCAGGCCCAACCGCATACTGTGCGGTGAGCTGAGGTGCGGCCCCAGGTGAAGGCGCTGGGAAGCGGGAGCGTGGGCAGCAGCGTTTTGGCACAGGGAGCCTTTTAGGGTCACCGGGGACTCAGAAGGCCCTGCCCTTCTCTCGCCCTCTATGACCCGCGGCGCCCCTAGCGGCCCAGGTGGGGACAGTGCGGCAGGGTGAGTCTGGCTCTGGGGCCATGAGTCACCAATCCCAAGCATTGCAGAGCCAGGCCGCTTGGGATGTCCCCTCAGGGCTGACCTAGGGTTTTGGTTAGCTACCAGGAGCCCGGCAGGCCCTATCCACCGGCTCTGAAGCAAGCGGTGGGGTGGGCCTAGGTGAGGGCGCTGGCGAGCAGGATCCTGGGAGCCAACGTTTTTGCGCGGGGAGCCTTCAAAGGTCAGCGTGGGCTCGGAGGGCCCTGCCCGATCTCTTGCCCTGATTGACCGGTGGGGCCTCTAGTGGCTCGGGTGGCTGAAGGGCAGCAGGGTGAGTGCGGCACATGAGCTCGGGGTCCCCATCCCCAGCGTTGCGAAGCCAGGCCCCTTGGGAAGGGCCCCCCGGTGGCTGACCTATGGTTAGGGTTAGCCTCCAGGAGGCCAGCAGGCTCGATACACCGCCTGTGCGTCGAGCGGAGAGTTGTGCCGCGGTGAGGGTGCTGGTGAACATGAGCCTGGGCCCAAGCGTTTTGGTTCGGGGTGCCTTCGAAGGTCAGCTGGGGTTCAAAGGGCCCTGCCCGTTCTCCCACCCTGAATGAATGGCGGCGCCCCTAGCGGCACGTGTGGGGCGGGGCGGCAGGGTGCATCCAGCGCTGGGGCTTGGGGGCCCCCAATCCCTGGCGTTGCGGCGCCAGGCCCCTTAGGAAGCGACGCTCGGGTCATCCTAGGGTTAGGGTTAGCGCCCAGGAGGCCTGCAGGCCCGATCCGCTGGCTGTGCGAGGAGTGGAGATGCAGGCCAAGTTGAGGGCGATGGCGAGCGGGAGCGTGGGCCGCAGCGTTTTAGCGTCCTGGGCCTTTGAATGCTGCCATGGCTCGGAGGGCCCTGCCCTTTCTCCTGCCCTGAATACCCAGCAACGCCCCTAGCGGCTCCGTTGGCGGTGGGGCAGCAGGCTGAATCCCAGGCTGTGCCTCCGGGATCCCCAATCGCCAGCGTTGTGGTGCCACGCCTCTTGGGAGGGGCTCCTCCTGGGCCGACCCAGGGTTAGAGTTAGCCCCCATAAGGCCGGCAGGCCAGATCCTCTGGCTGGGTGGTGAGAGGTGGGCGGGCCGAGGTAAAGGCGCTGGGGTGCGGGATTGTGGGCCCCTGCATTTTAGGGTGGGAGGCTTCAAATGTCGCCGGTTTCTCCAGGGCCCTGTCAGTTCTCCCGCCCTGAAGGACCGGCGGAGCCCCTCGCAGCCCGGGTGGCAGCGTTGTGGGAGGGTGAGTCTGGCTTTGGGGCTTGGGCTTCCAGATCCCTGGCGTAGTGGCACCAAAACCCTTCGGAGGGGCCCCTTGGTGGCCGACCTAGGGTTAGGGTTAGACCCCAGGAGACCGTCAGGCCCAACCGCACACTGTGCGGCGAGCTGAGGTGCGGCCCCAGGTGAAGGCACTGGGAAGCGGGAGCGTGGGCAGCAGCGTTTTGGCACAGGGAGCCTTTTAGGGTCACCGGGGACTCAGAAGGCCCTGCCCTTCTCTCGCCCTCTATGACCCGCGGCGCCCCTAGCGGCCCAGGTGGGGACAGTGCAGCAGGGTGAGTCTGGCTCTGGGGCTCTGAGTCACCAATCCCCAGCATTGCAGAGCCAGGCCGCTTGGGATGTCCCCTCAGGGCCCACCCAGGGTTTTGGTTACCTGCCAGGAGCCCGGCAGGCCCTATCCACCGGCTCTGAAGCAAGCGGTGGGGTGGGCCTAGGTGAGGGCGCTGGCGAGCAGGATCCTGGGAGCCAACGTTTTTGCGCGGGGAGCCTTCAAAGGTCAGCGTGGGCTCGGAGGGCCCTGCCCGATCTCTTGCCCTGATTGACCGGCGTGGCCTCTAGCGGCTCGGGTGGCTGAAGGGCAGCAGGGTGAGTGCGGCACATGAGCTCGGGGTCCCCATCCCCAGCGTTGCGACGCCAGGCCCCTTGGGAAGGGCCCCTCGGTGGCCGACCTATGGTTAGGGTTAGCCTCCAGGAGGCCAGCAGGCCCGATACACCGCCTGTGCGTCGAGCGGAGAGTTGGGCCGAGGTGAGGGTGCTGGTGAACATGAGCCCGGGCCCAAGCGTTTTGGTTCGGGGCGCCTTCGACGGTCGGCGGGGGTTTGAAGGGCCCTGACTGTTCTCCCACCCTGAATGAATGGCGGCGCCCCTAGCGGCATGTGTGGGGCAGGGCGGCAGGGTGCATCCAGCGCTGGGGCTTGGGGGTTCCCAATCCCCTGCGTTGCGGCGCCAGGCCCCTTAGGAAGAGACCCTCGGGGCCGTCCTAGGGTTAGGGTTAGCGCCCAGGAGGCCGGCAGGCCCGATCCGCCGGCTGAGCGAGGAGTGGAGATGCAGGCCAAGTTGAGGGCGATGGCGAGCGGGAGCTGGGCCCCAGCGTTTCGGCGTCCTGGGCCTTTGAATGTTGCCATGGCTCGGAGGGCCCTGCCCTTTCTCCTGCCCTGAAGAACCAGCAAGGCCCCTAGCGGCTCCGTTGGCAGTGGGGCGGCAGGGTGAATCCCAGGCTGCGGCTCGGGGATCCCCAATCCCCGGCGTTGTGGTGCCAGGCCCCTTGGGAGGGGCTCCTCGTGGGCCGACCCAGGGTTAGAGTTAGCCCCCATAAGGCCGGCAGGCCAGATCCTCTGGCTGGGTGGTGAGAGGTGGGCGGGCCGAGGTAAAGGCGCTGGGGTGCGGGATTGTGGGCCCCTGCATTTTGGGGTGGGAGGCTTCAAATGTCGCCGGTTTCTCCAGGGCCCTGTCAGTTCTCCCGCCCTGAATGACCGGCGGCGCCCCTCGCAGCCCGGGTGGCAGCGTTGTGGGAGGGTGAGTCTGGCTGTGGGGCTGGGGGTTGCAGATCCCTGGGGTAGTGGCACCAGAAGCCTTGGGAGGGGCCCCTGGGGGGCCGACCTAGGGTTAGGGTTAGCCCCCAGGAGACCGTCAGGCCCAACCGCACACTGTGCGGCGAGCTGAGGTGCGGCCCAAGGTGAAGGCGCTGGGGAGCGGGAGCGTGGGCACCAGCGTTTTGGCACGGGGAGCCTTTGAAGGTCACCAGGGACTCAGAAGGCCCTGCCCTTCTCTCGCCCTCTATGACCCGCGGCGTCCCTAGCGGCCCAGGTGGGGACAGTGCAGCAGGGTGAGTCTGGCTCTAGGGCTCTGAGTCACCAATCCCCAGCATTGCAGAGCCAGGCCGCTTGGGATGTCCCCTCAGGGCCCACCCAGGGTTTTGGTTAGCTGCCAGGAGCCCGGCAGGCCCTATCCCCCGGCTCTGAAGCAAGCGGTGGGGTGGGCCTAGGTGAGGGCGCTGGCCAGCAGGATCCTGGTAGCCAACGTTTTTGCGCGGGGAGCCTTCAAAGGTCAGCGTGGGCTCGGAGGGCCCTGCCCGATCTCTTGCCCTGATTGACCGGCGGGGCCTCTAGCGGCTCGGGTGGCTGAAGGGCAGCAGGGTGAGTGCGGCACATGAGCTCGGGGTCCCCATCCCCAGCGTTGCGACGCCAGGCCCCTTGGGAAGTGCTCCTCGGTGGCCGACCTATGGTTAGGGTTAGCCTCCAGGAGCCCCGCAGGCCCGATACACCACCTGTGCGTCGAGCGGAGAGTTGGGCCGAGGTGAGAGTGCTGGTGAACATGAGCCTGGGCCCAAGCGTTTTGGTTCAGTGCGCCTTCGAAGGTCGGCAGGGGTTCGGAGGGCCCTGCCAGTTCTCCCACCCTGAATGAATGGCGGCGCCCCTAGCGGCCTGTGTGGGTTGGGGTGGCAGCGTGCATCCGGTGCTGGGGCTTGGGGGCCCCCAATCCCTGGCGTTGCGGCACCAGGCCCCTTAGGAAGGGACCTTCAGGGGCTGTCCTAGGGTTAGGATGAGCTCCCAGGAGGCCGGCAGGCCCGAGTCGCTGGCTCTGCGAAGAGCGGAGGTGCGGGCCGAGTTGAGGGTGATGCAGAGCGGGAGCGTGGTCCCCAGCGTTTTGGCGCCCTGGGCCTTCGACTGTTGCCATGGCTCAAAGGGCCCTGCCCGTTCTCCTGCCCTGAAGAACCAGCGGCGCCCTTAGCAGCTCCCTTGGCGGTGGAGCGGCAGGGTGAGTCCATGCTGCGGCTCGTGGATCCCCAATCCCCAGCGTTGTGGGTCAGGCCTCTTGGGAGGGGCTCCTCGTGGGCGGACCTAGGTTTAGAGTTAGCACCCAGGAGGCCAGCAGGCCAAATCCTCTGGCTGGGCGGTGAGAGGTGGGCGGCCCGAGGTAAAGGCGCTGGCGATCGGGAGTGTGGGCCCCTGCATTTTGGCGCAGGAGCCTTCAAATATCTCCGGTTTCTCCAGGGCCCTGTCCCTTCTCCCGCCCTGAATGACGGGCGGCGCCACTAGCGTCCTGGGTGGCGACGTGGCGGCAGGGTGAGTCTGGCTCTGGGTCTTGGGGTCCCTGATCCCCAGTGTAGCGGCACCAGGACCCTTGGGAGGGGCCCCTGGGTGGCTGACCTACGGTTAGGGTTAGCCCCCAGGAGGCTGGCAGGTGGGATCCGGCCACTGTCCAGGGAGCGGAGGGCGGGGCCGAGGTGAGGGCGTTGGGGAGCGGGAGCGTGGGCACCAGCGTTTTGGCACTGGGAGCCTTTGAAGGCCACCGGGGGCTCGGAAGGCCCTGCCCCTTCTCTCGCCCTGAATGACCCGCAGTGCTCCTAGAGGCCTGGGTGGCGGCGTTGCGGTAGGGTGAGTGTGGCTCTGGGGCTTGAGATTCCCGATCCCCGGCGAAGCGGCACCAGGACCCTTGGGAGGGGCCCCTGGGTGGCCGACCTAGGGTTAGGGTTAGCACCCGGGAGGCCGGCAGGCGGGATCCGCCCGCTGTGCGTGGAGCGGAGGGGCGGGCCGAGGTGAGGGCGCTGGCGAGCAAGAGCCTGGGCCCAAGCGTTTTGGCACCGGGGGCCTTTGAATGTCTCCGGGGACTTGGCGGGCCCTGCCCATTCTCCTCCCTGAATGACCTGCGGCGCCCCTAGCAGCCCAGGTGGCGGCGGGGCGGCATGGAAGTCCGGGCATAGGGCTCGGGGGTCCCCAGTCCACCGCGTTGCGGCGCCAGGCCCCTTGGGAGGGGCCCCTCGGAGGCTGACCTAGGGTTAGGTTTAGCCCCTAGGATGCCGGCAGGCCCTATTCGCCAGCTGTGTGGAGACTGGAGTGGCGGACCGAGGTGAGGGCACTGGTGAGCGGGAGCATGGGCCCGGGTGTTTTGGCGCGGGGGGCCTTTGAAGGTCGCCGTGTCTTGGAGGGCCCTGCCCGTGCTCCCGCCCTGAATGAACGGCACCACCCCAAGCCCCCGGGTGGCGGCTGGGTGGCAGGGTGAGTCCAGTGCTGAGGCTCGGGGGTCCCCAATCCCCAGCGTTGCGGCGCCAGATCCCTTGGGAGGGGCCCCTCGGGGGTCGATCTAGGGTTCCGGTTAGCCCCCAGGAGGCCGGTGGACCCGATCAGCGGCTGTGCGGCACTCGGAGGGTTGGGCCGAGGTGAGGGCGCTGGCGTGACTGAGCATGAGCCCAAGCGTTTTAGTGCGGGGGGCCTTCGAAGGTCAGTGGGGGCTCGGAGGGACCTGCCCGTTCTCCCGCTCTGAATGACCAGCGGGGCCCCTAGAGGCTCCGGTGCCTGAAGGGCAGCAGGGTGAGACCGGCACTTGGGTTGGGGTCCCCATTCCCGGCGTTGTGGCGCCAGGCCACTTGGGAAGGGCCCCTCCGTGGCCGACCTACAGTTAGGGTTAGCCCCCAGGAGGCCAGCAGGCCCGATACACCGCCTGTGCGTCGAGCGGGAGTTGGGCCGAGGTGAGGGTGCTGGTGAACATGAGCCCGGGCCCAAGCGTTTTGGTTCGGGGCGCCTTCGAAGGTCGGCGGGGGTCCGAAGGGCCCTGCCCGTTCTCCCACCCTGAATGAATGGCGGCGCCCCTAGCGGCACGTGTGGGGCAGGGCGGCAGGGTGCATCGGGTGCTGGGGCTTGGGGGTCCCCAATCCCTGGTGTTGCGGCACCAGGCCTCTTGGGAGGGGCCCTCGGGGGCCAACCTAGAGTTAGGTTTAGCCCCTAAGAGGCCAGCAGGCCCTATTCGCCAGCTGTGTGGAGAGCAGAGTGGTAGACCAAGGTGAAGGCGCTGGTGAGTGGGAGGGTGGGCCTGGGCGTTTTGGCGTGCGCGGCCTTTGAAGGTCGCCATGTCTCTGAGGGCCCTGCCCCTTCTCCTGCCCTGAATGAACGGCAGCACCCCAAGCCCCCGAGTGGCGGCTGGGCGGCAGGTGAGTCAGGTGCTGAGTCTTGGGGTCCCCAATCCCCGGCATTGTGGCGTCAGGCCCCTTGGGAGGGGCCCTTCGGGTCCGACCTAGGGTTAGGGTTAGCCCCCAGGTGGCTGGCAGGCCCGATCCGCCTGCTGTGCGGGGAGCGGAGGGGCGGGCCGAGGTGAGGGCGCTGGGGAGTGGAAGCATGGGCACCAGCGTTTTGGCTCCAGGAGACTTTGAAGGTCACCAGGAACTCGGAAGGACCTGCCACTTCTCTCACCCTGAATGACCGGCGGCACCCCTAGCTGCCCAGGTGGCGACAGTGTGGAAGGGCAAGTCTGGCTCTGGGGCTCTGAGTCACCAATCCCAAGCATAGCAGAGCCAGACCCCTTGGGATGTGCCCCACGGGGCCGACCTAGGTTTTCAGATAGCCCCCAGGAGCCCGGCAGGCACTATCCACTGGCTCTGCAGCAAACGGAGGGGCGGGTCGAGGTGAGGACTCTGGGGAGCGGGAGCGTGGGCACCAGCATTTTGGCGTGGTGAGCCTTTGAAGGTCACCGGGGACTCCGAAGGCCCTTCCCTTCTCTCGCCCTGAATGACCGGCGGCGCCCCTAGAGGCCCGGGTGGCAACAGTGCGGCAGGGTGAGTCTGGCTCTGGGGTCTGAGTCACCAATCCCCAGCGTTGCAGAGCCAGGCCCCTTGGGATGTGCCCCACGGGGCCGACCTAGGGTTTTCATTAGAACCAAGAGCCCGGCAGGCCCTATCCAATGGGTCTGAATCAAGGGGAGAGTTGGGCCAAGGTGAGGATGCTGGTGATCATGAGCCTGGGCCCAAGCGTTTTGGTTCAGAACTCCTTCAAAGGTCAGCGGGGGTTCGAAGGGCTCTGCCCATTCTCCCACCCTGCAGGAACGGCGGCGCCCCTAGCGGCCCGGGTCGTGAGGGGTGGCAGGGTGAGTCAGGCCCTGCGGCTCAGGTATCTCCAATCCCCAGCGATGAGGCGCCAGGCCCCTTGGGAGGGCCGCTTGGATGCAACTTAGGTTTTGGTTTAGCCCCTAGGAACTCGGCAGGTCCTATTCGTCAGCTGTGTGGAGAGTGGAGTGGCGGACCGAGGTGAGTTCACTGGTGTTTGGGAGCGTGGGCTCGGGCGTTTTGGCGCGGGGGGGATTCGAAAGTCACCGTGTCTCGGAGGGCCCTGCCCGTTCTCCCGCCCTGAATGAATGGCAGCACCCCAAGCCCCTGGGTGGTGGCTGGGCGGCAGGGTGAGTCAGGTGCTGAGGCTCAGGGTCCCCAATCCCTGGCGTTGCGATGCCAGGCCCCTTGGGATGGGCCGCTCGGTGGTCGATCTAGGGTTACAGTTAGCCCCCCGGAGACCGGTGGACCCGATCAGCGTCTGTGCAGCACGCGGCAGGGTGGGCCGAGGTGCGGGCGCTGGCGAGCCTGAGCATGAGCCCAAGCGTTTTAGCGTGGGGGGCCTTCGAAGGTTGGCGGTGGCTGGAGGGACCTGCCCATTCTCCCGCTCTGAATGACCAGCGGGGCCCCTAGTGGCTCAGGTGGCTGAAGGGCAGCAGGGTGAGTCCGGCACTTGGGCTCGGTTGCCCCATCCCCAGCGTTGTGGCACCAGGCCACTTGAGAAGGGCCCCTCGGGGGCCGACCTACAGTTACGGTTAGCACCCAGGAGGCTGGCAGGCCCTATACACTGCCTGTGCGTGGAGCGGGGAGTTGGGCCGAGGTGAGGATGCTGGTGAACATGAGCCTGGGCACAAGCATTTTGGTTCTGGGCGCCATTGAAGGTGGGCGGGGGTTCGGAGGCCCCTGCCAGTTCTCCCACCCAGAATGAATGGCGGTGCCCCTAGCGGGCCGTGTGGGGCAGGGCAGCAGGGTGCACTCGGCCCTGGGGCTTGGGGGTCGCCAATCCCCGGCGTTGCGCCGCAAGGCTCCTTAGGAAGGGACCCTCAGGGGCCGTCCTAGGGTTAGGGTTAGCACCCAGGAGGCCGGCAGGCCCGATCCGCCGGCTGTGCGAGGAGTGGAGGTGTGGGCCGAGTTGAGGGGGATGCAGAGCGGGAGCGTGGGCCCCAGCGTTTTGGCACCCTGGGCCTTCGAATGTTGCCATGTCTCCAAGGGCCCTGCCCATTCTCCTGCCCTGAATAACCAGCTGCGCCCCTAGCGGCTCCATTGGCAGTGGGGCTGCAGGGTGAGTCCTGAGCTGCGGCTCAGGGATCCCCAATCCCCAGCATTGTAGGGCCAGGCCTCTTGGGAGGGGCTCCTCGTGGGCTGACCTAGGGTTAGAGTTAACACCCAGGAGGCCGGCAGGCCCAATCCTCTGGCTGGGCTGCGAGAGGTGGGCGGGTCGAGGTAAAGGCGCTGGTGAGCGGGAGCGTGGGCCCCTGCATTTTGGCGCGGGAGGCTTCAAATGTCGCTGGTTTCTCCAGGGCCCTGTCCGTTCTCCCGCCCTGCATGAGCGGCGGCGCCCCTAGTGGCCTGGGTGGCGGCGTTGTGGCAGCATGAGTCTGGTTCTGGGGCTTGGGGTCCCAGATCCCTGGCGTATAGGCAACAGAATCCTTGGGAGGGACCCTGGAGGGCCGACCTAAGGTTAGGGTTAGCCCACTCAAGGCCGGCATGCCGGATCCGCCCTCTGTGCAGGGAGCAGAGGGGCAGGCTGAGGTGAGGGCGCTGGGGAGCGGGAGCGTGGGCACCCGGGTTTTGGCACGGAGAGCCTTCGAAGGTCGCCAGTGGCTCGGAGGACCCTGTCCATTCTTGTGCCCTGAATGACCAGCGGCGCCCCCAGTGGCCGGAGTGGCAGCAGGGAGGCAGGGTGAGTCTGGCGATGGGGCCTATGGTCCTAGTCTCAGGCTTGGTGGCGCCAGGCTCCTTGGGAGGGGCCCCTCTGGGTCCTGCCTAGCTTTAGGGTTACCCCCAGGAGTCCGGCGGCCTGATCCGCTGGCTGTGCATGGAGCGGAAGGGCGGGCTGACGTGAATGCGCTGGCGAGCGGGAGTGAGGGCCCAAGCGTTTTGGCACGGGGAGCCTTCGAAGGTCACCGGAGGCTCAGAGGGCCCTGCCTATTCTCTCGCCCTGTGAGGACGTTGCCCCTAGTGGGCCGGGTCATGGCGGGGCGGCAGGGTGAGTCTGGAGCTAGGGCTCGTGGGTCCCCAATCCCCAGCGTGGCGTCGCCAGGCACTTGGGAGTGGTACCTTGGGGGCCTACCTAGGGTTAGGGTTAGCCCAAAGGAGGCCGGCAGCCCCATTCTGTCGGCTGTGCGGGGAGAGGAGTGGTGGGCAGAGGTGAGGGCGCTGGCGAGCGGGAGCGTGTACCCAAGCGTTTTGGCGCGGGGGGCCTTCGAAAGTCACCGGGGGCTCAGAGATCCATGCCCCTTCTCCCGCCCTGAATGAGTGGCGGCGCCCCTAGAAGCCCGGGTGGCGGCGGGGCGGCTGGGTGAGTCTGGTGCTCATGCTCCTGTGTCCCCAATCCCCGGCGTGGCGGAGCCAGGACCCTTGGAAAGGGCCCCTCGGGGGCCGACCTAGGTTTAGGGTTAGCCCCCAGGAGCCCAGCAGGCCCTGTCCGCCAGCTGTGTGTTCGAGCGGAGGGGCAGGCTGAGGTGAGGGCAATGGTGAGCGGGAGCGTGGGCCCAAGCGTTTTGGCGCAGGGGGCCTTCGAAGGTCACGGGGGGCTTGGAAGGCCCTGCCCCTTCTCCTGCCCCGAAGGACTGGCGGTGCCCCTAGCAGCCCGGGTGGCGACCGGGTGGCAGTGAAAGTCCAGCACTGGGGCTCGATTGTCCCCAATCCCCGGCGTGATGGCGCCAGTCCCCTTGGGAGGGGCTCCTCAGGGGCTGAACTAGGGTTAGGGTTAACCCCCAGGAGGCTGGCAGGCCCGATCTGACGGCTGTGTGGCGAGCGGAGGGTGGGTCCCAGGTGAGGGCAATGGTGAGCGGGAGCGTGGGCCCTAGCGTTTTGTCGTGGGTTGCCTTCGAAGGTCGCAGGGGGCACGGAGGGCCCTGCAAGTTCTCCCACTCTGAATGAGGATGGCGAACCTAGCGGGCCAGGTCTCGGCAGGGCAGCAGGGTGAGTCCGGCGCTGGTGCTCGGGGGTCCCCAATCCCTGGCGTGTTGGTGCCAGACCCCTTTGGAGGGGCCCCTCGACAGCCAACCTAGGGTTAGGGTTAGACCCCAGTAGGCTGCCAGGCCCGATCCGCTGGTTGTGCGGCTTGCGGAGGGGCTGGCCGAGGTGAGGGCACTGGTGAGCAGAAGCGTGGGCCGAAGCATTTTGGCACGGGGGGCCTTCAAATGTCACCGGTGGCTCGGAGGGCCCTGCCCATTCTCCCGCCCTGAATGACCGGCCGTGCCCCTAGTGACCCGGGTGGCAGTGGGGGGCATGGTGAGTCCGGTGCTGGGGCTCAGGAGTCCCCTTTCCCCATCGTTGCGGCACCAGGCCCCTTGGGAGGGGCCACTAGGGGGCCGACATAGGTTTAGGGTTAGCCCCCAGAAGGCCCACAGACCCGATCCGCCAGCTGTGCGGCGAGTGGAGGGGAGGGCCGAGGTAAGGGCGCTGGCCAGCGGGAGCGTGGGGCCAAGCGTTTTGGTGCGGGGGGCCTTCGAAGGTCGCAGGTTGCTCGGAGGGCCCTGCCTGTTCTCCCTCCCTGAATGAACGGCGGCGCCCCTAGCGGCCCAGGTGGCGGTAGGGCAGGAGGGTGAGTCAGGCGCTTGGGCTCGGGAGTCCCCAATCCCTGGTGTTGCGGCAATAGGAACCTGGGATGGGCCCCTCGGGGGCCCACCAATGGTTAGGGTAACACCCAGGAGGCCTGCAGTCCAGATCCACTGGCTCTACAGCGAGCGGAGGGGCGGACCGAGGTGAGGGCGCAGGCGAGCGGGAGCATGGGCCCAAGCGTTTTGGCACAGGGGGGCCTTCGAATGTCATCAGGGGCTCGGAGGAATCTGCCCGTTCTCCCTCCCTGAATGACCGACAGTGCTCCTAGCGGCCTGGGTGGCGGGGGGGGGCGACACGGTGAGTCCGGCGCTGGGGCTCGGGGGTCCCCAATCCCAGGCATTGCGGTGCCAGGCCCCTTCGGAGGGGCACCTCAGGGGACAACCTAGGGTTCTGCGTAGCCCCCAGGAGGAGTGCAGGCCTCATCCGCCGGCTCTGTGGCGAGCGGAGGGGCGGGCCGAGGTGAGGGCGCTGAGGAGCAGGAGCGTGGGCTCAAGCATTTTGGATGGGGGGGGCCTTCGAAGTTCGCCACGGGCTCAGAGGGCCCTGCCCGTTCTATCGCCCTGAATGACCAGCGGCACCCCTAGCGGCCCGGGTGGTGATGGGGCAGCAGGGAGACTCTGGTGCTGGGGATTGGGGCTCCCTAATACCCGGCGTTGCAGCCTCAGGCCCCTTGGGACGGGCCCCTCGGTGGCAGACCTAGGGTTAGGGTTAGCCCCCAGGAGGCTGGCAGGCTCGTTCCGCCCATGTGCGGTGAATGGAGGTGTGGGTTGAGGTGAGGTAGCTGGCGAGTGGGGGCGTGGGCCAGAGCATTTACGCTTTGGCTTGGGGTGCCTTCGAAGGTCACAGGAGGCTTGCAGGGTCCTGCCCGTTCTGTCGCCCTGAAGGACTGGTGACGCCCCTAGTGCCCCTTGTGGCGGCAGGGCGGCACGGTGCGTCCGGCGGTGGGACTTGGGGGTCCCCAATCCCTGGCATGCAGCGTCAGGCCACTTGGGAGGGGCCCTTCGGGGGCGACATGGCATAGGGTTAGCCCCCAGGAAGCCCGCAGGCCCGATCCGCCAGCTCTGCCACGAGAGGACGGGTGGGCCGAGGTTAGAGCGCTGGGAAGCAGGAGCGAGGGAGCCAGAGTTTTTGCACGGGGGGCCTTTGAAGGTCACAGGGGGATCGGAGGGCCTTGCCCGTTCTCCCTTCTTGAATGACTGGCAACGCCCGTAGCAGCCTGGGTGCTTGCGGGGTGGCAGAGTCCAGCACTGGGGCTCGGGGGTCCCAAATCCCTGGCATTGTGGTGCCAGGCTCCTTGGGAGGGGCCCCTCGGGGGCCGACCTCGGGTTAGGGTTCTTCCCCAGGAGGCTGGCAAGCCCGGCGCTAAGTGGCTCTGGCAATGTAACAAAAATGCCATACACTTATCTGAAAGAAATAACAGTGTACAGGAACCCTCTTAGCCCTAACATCATCCTTTCTGAATATGGAAGCCAGCCCCAAATTGCTCGTGGAAGTCTGACGAAAGGGCTAAGCACTTTTCTCTGAGTCACCACACTGTACAGGGAAAGACCAATGTACATCATCTTTCACGAGTAGGAAGCATTAATGAAAAGTTTCTGGAATTTCGAGGACTCTGACCCATCCTTATTGGTAATAAACCATCGTGTACAGGAAAACACCTTCAACTCTCATCAGCCTCCTCAATCCTGATTCCGATTCAACTTTGGGTGTGTAGGACTAGGGAAATGTCCACATCTTATTGCTAAGAAAAACGATGTCAGGGTAATGCCCTTCAAGTCACCTCAGCCTTCCTGAAGACGGAAGCAGGAATCAAGGTGGTTATGTTACCATGAGGTAAGGAAGATGAGCATATAAGTGAGAAACAACAGTGGGCAGGACCTCTCTTCCAACGAACAGTATCTTTGCTTAATGTTGAATCCCTATGGTAAGTGGTTGTGGGCATTTGTGAGGTCAAAATCTTAAGTGTTTTGTAAAACCTCTTGGTCATTCACAGATGAGACTAAGGTAGTTGGGTACTTCTAGGCAGTGATTTGTCCACTGTCGAAAATATGAAAAGATAAAAGAGACAGATGAGGTCTCCTCAGGCATTGTCCTTTATCCTCATCCTCCGTGAGGATGGCCATCTCTGGACAGCTCAATGGCAGGGTCTCATTCACAGTGGGGGCATCTGTTCCTCACAGACATCAGGCAGGGAAATGGATTTGGTTCTCTGTGCCAGCCCAGCCACAGCTGAGTGTCACAGCACCCTCTCGTGGGCTCATAAGAGTTCCACTGTCACCAGGCAGGTCATTGTATTTGATAAACCACTGTGAGAGTTTGCAATGGCCTTCATCTGCAACCTCCTAGAGGCAAATGCAAGTGTCTCGTACCATGTGAAGTCATGTGAAGGCATTGTGAGAAAGTGTCCTTTTGCTTAAGAAAAACATGGCTGGGGCTCCTGGCTGGCTCAGCCAGTTAAGCATGTGCTTTTGGCTCAGGTTATGATCCCAGGGTTCTGGGATCGAGCCGAGGCTCCCTGCTCAGCAGGAAAGAAGGTAGGGAAATAGCTTAGAACCCACAGAGAATGTGAATGAAGGGGAGTGAAATGGAACTTGGTCTGTGTTTTGCTTTAGGTATTGGAAGTTAGTTTTTTCTCAATTGTGATTGTTCTTGAGACAGAAAAGCTGTATTGTTTTTTTTTACCTTTATTTTTTTTCTAATAACAATTTTTTATTATGATATGTTAGTCACTATACAGTATTTCCTTAGTTTTTGATGTAGTGTTCCGTGATTCATTATTTGCATATAACACCCAGTGCTCCATGCAATATATACCTTCCTTAATACCCATCACTGGCCCATCCCAATCCCCCACCCTTCTCCCCTCTGAAGCCCTCAGTTTGTTTCCCAGAGTCCATAGTCTCTCCTGGTTCATTCCCCCATCTGTTTAGGGTCCATTGTCTAAAGGGACAGACAGTGGAATTTCACCAAATATAAGATCGAAATTTCATTGTTCATTATAGATGCCGCCAAGTAGTTCCCAGACATTTCATTCTACTGTAGTAATTCATTATACCTGTGCAGGTGCACGTGGAAGATAAATGATGAATGTATACTGGTAATAAAACACGCCCCTCAGTAGTAGAATAATAGAGGATGAACATGTGTAAAATTATTCGACTACAGCGTCCATGCTTTCCCTTTGGTTCCTTATTACTATGAATTTGGACAATTTTTGTTCTCTAGGCTTAAACCTCATTGTCAGTATTCAGAGTTTTTCAATGCTGATCTTCTCCTGTATAAATTACCAAAAACCTAAAATATGTATAAACTTTAAAAAATGCTATATTGAAAATTATAGCAGGGAAGTTCCATTTTGTGAATATTGTGTCAATGGATCTCTATTTTGACATCAGTGTTCATTAGAAATGATGACATTTCATGTGAGTATAAATATCAATGTGAAAAAGAAAAGGTAGGAAGAACCTTGAATGTTTAAGTAATTGGTGAAATGACATGTGTGTGTGTGTGTGTGTGTGTGTGTGTGTGTGTGTAATTGATTTTCAGTGAATGGTTCAGCTTCTTGTAGGACCTCCGAGAGAGCCCAGGTGAACCTTTCAATGGGTTGGTATCTGTTTTCAGAACATGGGAATCTCTTAGTCCAATAGTCAATCAGGCAAGCTTTGAGGTCTTGAAGAGTTTCAGTCCTCAGCGATGGTGTTGCAGACCCTTGTGAGCAAACCCTAGGGTATGCTCAGAGCCCTCATTAGCAGGTACCAACTTGTGAGTATTTCAGACAGCATTTCCCAAAGAAGTACCTCTTGAGTCTCTGTCCTTGTCAGTTCCCTACACGTCCTTACACTAGTTATGTGACCAGTGTGTTTCAGGATAATCCCCACATGTGATTTTTGCTATTTCCTACTAGTCCTATCTGTTTCTCATCTTGTTCTTTTATGGTAGGGGTTGGGAAGCAACCTGTGTGGTGTAGGAGGGGGCGTGGAAGTTGTCTGCCTTCAGAGGACTGAATGATGCCTAGAAATTGTACTGTAGTTTGAGGTCAATTATCCATCCTCTGAGTGTCAGGAATTCCATCACTTTACTTTGATGCTAGTCTGTTCTTCAAGCTGTCCTCAGAAATAAGGACGTCATCCATCTAGGGAATACTGGTTTGTGTGTATGTTTTCATTTCAGGAAAGGCCTTGCTGTTCCTGAAAATAATACTGTAGAGCACCCTTTCCTGTTCTTATTGGACATCAGTCAATCTTTTGTGAAGTATTCGTTTGTAAATAGACTTTTTATGGTTGATGAGCAGGAATTCTTTATTGACAAGTCTTTGTCAGTGTGTATATTGCAAATCTTTACTTCCCAGACTGTGGTTCACTTTTTCATTTTTTTATGGTCATAAGATAAGGAGAAATGTCACATTTTTATGAAGTCCCACTGAATTCTTTTAAATGGTTAGTGCACCCTATATCCTACCCCAAGATTGACAGGTTCTGCATTTTCTTTCAGAAACTGTCCAATGGGAAGCTACAATCCATCTCAAATTTATAAATTGCATTTTAATTCTAATAGGGTATTTATAGACTGTTTTGGATTTTCTATGTACACAATCGTATTATCTGTGAATAGTCACAATTATCCCCTCAATTCTTATACTTTTTGTTTCTCTTGCCATAAAACACTTGTAGATTCTCTGATGCCACGTTGAATAGAGCAGCATTGTTTGAAGATTTAATATACCTTTCTCAATATCTAACAGAAAAAGCAGACAAAACATTGGTAACAAATGTGACCTAATTGACATATAGGGAACATTCCATAATAAGTGCAGAATACATTATTTTCAAGTGGTCATAGACTCTTTACCCAAATAGATGATAGGTGGGGCCACGAATGAAGTCTACAAATGTTAAACCCTGAAATTAACTAGATTCTATTCTTAGACCACAGGGGAATTGAGCCACAGTCATAGCGAAAAGAAAACCAGGAAGTCCTTCAATGTTTAAAATTAAATGGAAGTTTGCTACATATCCTAAAGGTGAGAGAGGGAATCTCAATGGAAATTCTGAACCTTTTCTACATGAGGGCTCACACACAATGGCACTTTCTTTGTGAAGAGCATTATAATAACCTAGACAGGAGTTGAGCCTTAAGTCAGAGTTCTGCCTACCCCAGCCACACCTGGCAGCCTTGGCCTGTGGTACCCCTCAGCTGTCCTTTCTGGCGGCCCTGAGCTAAGGGGGTCAACATGGCCATATGGAAATGGGAAGCTCCCCACTCATAGTGATGATGGTGCCCCCTCCCCAGCTGCCCATTCTGGTGGCTCTGAGCTAAGGGGGTCAACAAGGCCGTATGGAAATTAAAAGCTCCCCACTATTAGTGATGACGTTGCTATCGTATCATCCTCACCAGTCCAACAATATGATTTCTGAGTGAAATATGACACAAGAGTGATTTCTTGGCCTTCCTTCAGGTTTGAAAATCATCTGGTGAGTCATCTATTAGAAATATGGATTCAACATGTGTTCTTTCTTCTGGAAAAGAAATAGACCCAATAGCAATTAGGGCTTCCTGAGCACCTGTTCTTGAGAGACATCATACTGGCTCTTTGTAGCATTCTGCCTCTTAAACTTCTCAACTAGGGTGTAGATATTTTTAGGCACATTTTCAGACGGTTAGAAAGGGACTCAGATGATATGAGTCTCAGAGGATTTTAGTGTCAGAAACCTAAATGGGATCCCCAAATTGACTCCAAATCGCTTGTTGTTCCATACAGGGTACTATTTCCCTCTTATCTCTGGTCTTCTCGATCTGGAAACCTATCAAGTATCAGGATTTTCTTGTCATGTGGACAACTGGAATGAATTCAGCGGGCCTTTTCACGTCTGCCCATGGTGATCATTAAGATCATTATCTCAGTAGAGGACCTCTGGGTAAGATACTCAAAGATCCTAAGGAATAGAGACAGTATAATATTTTCCTGGTATTAAAGTTACTGAAACCAACTATCTTTTTTAGTCGATTCAGGCTCTGGTATGTTCAGAGGGTACTGTAAAACAAGTCTGAAATAGTATTTAAAAACACTCAGCTCAGCCTCTTCTACAAAGTGAGCCAATGCTTATAAACATGGCTAAAATATTCCCTTACCTACGATGACTTCCCAGCCATCCTAGTGTTTATATGGTATGACTGTGACTTGCATTAGTCAACATTTGTAGAGAAAGAACTTAGTGCATCCAGGGGTCACTTCATGTTGAAATTAGTTTGTGACAATGAGCTACTGTGTTTTATTCTGCAGTCCAAGGGAATGGTGCCAGACATCTCTAAGGTGTCTAGCAGTTCTACAATTCTGATTTTAAGTGGTCTGTGTGCTTCAGAGATTTGGTCAGGAGAAGGGCAGGAGTTCAGAGACT
Organism: Ursus americanus; assembly: GCF_024610735.1. Classification (NCBI taxonomy): domain Eukaryota; kingdom Metazoa; phylum Chordata; class Mammalia; order Carnivora; family Ursidae; genus Ursus; species Ursus americanus. Next base: position 57,934 of record NW_028273691.1, on the reverse strand, counting down.
GTGAACACTTCTGTTACATGTGCTGACCATGGAGCACGCATGATTCCGTGGGCATCATTTTGATTTCTTGGTACTCTTGTGAAAGGTGTTTTTGTCTCAAATTCCTCTATTTAGGAGTAATTATAATGATAAAAGGAATTTTTATTGTATATCATCTGTGGGCCCTGATCCTGAGCTCCCAGGGAAGCTATCCTTTAACAATTACCCAGCTCAAAATGACTGGGCAAAACCTCAAAGCATGGGCCTTGTTTCTGCCCCAAGCACATGTTGTACATCTGCTTCGAGAAGAAAACAATAACCAAAAAATGCCAACATAAATATAAGAAAAAATAAAGAACCTCTTTGGCTCCCATAAGATTAAAGACATACTGACATGTACACACTGAAAACATAAGAAAGAGTCTGTCACTTTCTGGAATCTAAGAAGATCCTCATTGTGGTGTGTAACTCTGTACGTAAAACAAAACAGAAAAAAATATATAAGCCTGCCCCAAATGTTCCTTCTCCGGAGCACTCACTTCTTGGTGAAGATTGTGTCTCTGAGGCAGCTGTCCTGACTTGGGTTTGAATAAAGGTCCCTTCCTTTCTCTCTAAAATGTTTTTAAAAGTTCAGTCACGCAGTGTCGACAGTAACAGTGTTTTCTATTTAAGTGAGAAATAAATGTTCCACTCTATTTGCATTGGGAATAGACGAATTGAGGGTTTCTTTAGAAGAGTAAGTCTGCTTTCCAGAAAAGGCAAGGACATTGGTCTATTGAGAATGAAGATAATTACTGCTAAACAACAAGTATGTGTTGCCCCTTTGCCCAGAAACCGAAGCAGGTGTGCAGGCTTTAGGTCAGAGGTGCCTTCTTCTCCCCAGCTGACAGCACTTCTCTGCTCTGGCTCCAAGACACCCGAGGTTTTGAACGTCAGCATCGGAGTCAGCGAGGCAGCTTGTCACAGGACGCCAGTGTTCAGAGAAAGCACAGGTATGTTTGGCAAAATGTCCTATCTATGTCAGGGCTGGAGGTAAAACCTCTCATTATCCCAAAACCTCCTGGGCTTTTCTCTTTTCTCTAGTTGAGCCACAAAGTAAAATTGAAGTAGCTGCCAGCATTCTGGGTTTGGTGCAAGAATTACTTAGTTTCCCTGCAGGTAGAACTTTGCAGGGGATCACAATTTCTCTGTCCATTTATTGCTGACAAATGTATTTTGACCATCTGTTTCCTAGGAACCCTCTTTTATTAGAAAGGGAAGGTGAGATTCACTCTGTGCCTGTTTGTAACATCTAATTTGTTCCTTCATCTAACAGTGTTTATTCAATTGGGCCTAAGATATGGTTGAGTGGCCAGCATCTAGATTTAGGTGGTTTTTTTTCATCTGATACAGACTTGGATGATGTCATTTGACAAAGGTGATGTTTCATCATTGATTAGTTTATTCATCAGAAGAGTTAAAATTAGGGTGGAGGGGAAATTGAAAATTATCCAAAGCGGCCTGTTCCTGTTTAAAAGTTGAGCTTGACTTTCTAGTTTTACTAAATGTATTATCTCAATATTTTGAGGTGCCATATTCTCCCTGTAGTTTCTTTGGTGGTGGAGTCAGAAGGAGAGTCTGGGAATTCTTTTGGATAGTGGCATGCTGGTGGCTTCAAGGGGCTTGGCGTCAGGAGCCTTGGGGTGAAGTCTGCAACTGCTTGCCTGACCCTGGGTGCATCTCCCAGAGGTTTTGTTTCCTCTTATTAAATTGCCCGCAGATAATGTTCTGCTTAAAGGGGAACCCTCCCATCCTATTGGTGGGAATGCAAAGTGGTGCAGCCAGTCTGGGAAAAGTCTGGGGGTTCCTCAAAAAGTTAAACATTGAACAACCACATGATCCAGCAATTGCTCTCCTAGGTATTTACCCAAAGGATACAGAAATGCAGATTCGAAGGGGGTCCATGCACTATGATGTTCATGGCAGTAATGTCCGCAGTAGCCAAACTATGGAGAGAATCCCAAAGTCCATGCACTGATGAATGGATAAAGCAGATGTGGGATACATATAAATAATGGAATATGACCCAGCTTCAAAAAGAATGAAATCTTACAATTTGCAAGGATGTGGATGGATCTAGAGTGTATTAAGCTAAGCAAAATCAGTGAGGAAAGACAAATATCCTATACTCTCACGCTTCTGGCATTTCAGAAAAAAAAACAGATGAACAGAGTGGAGGGGTGATGAGAGAGGCAAACAAGGAAATAGACTCAACCGTGGAGAACAAACTGAGTGTTGCTGCAGGGCAAGGGTGTGGGGGGAAGTGTTAAATGGGTGAGGGGTATTAAGGAGGGCACTTGTGATGAGCACCGGGTACTGTATGCAGGTGAGGAATCACTAAATCCTACTCCTGAAGCAAATATTCCATGGCATGTGAACTAACTGGAATTTAAGTAAAAGAAGAAAGGAAAAAGTGTTCTGCTTCATGAAGAGTGAGGTAAAATTGTAGTGATTTGGGCTGTACTATTCTATAGAGGATAGATGTAAAACACCCTGTTGTAGGATACAATAGAGTCTTATCACATAAGGAGTCCTCAGAAAGCTGCAATGAAAGATTCAGATCTCAGAGCATGTTCGTGTTCCACTGATATGTTACAGTTTGCACAGGTAGGAAGGAAGGTGGAGAGAAAAGAAACAGAAGGGGAAAGTAGGTGTGAACCTTTCATTAGTTAGCGTTATAGCTCTCTCATGAAAAACTTGAACCAGTGTGATTTTGGAAGCAGCGGGGGAATCGGGAGCTTTGCAGGAGACAGGGGGGAGTTCCAGGTCTGGGTAAAGCTGACAGGGGTCCCAGAGGAGAGCTGAATGCATTCTGCAGCAGGGTGTGTTCAGGGTGGGCTCCAGGGGTGGCTGTGGGTCTCCTGGGTGAGAGTTGTGACAGGTGAGGGCTGTGTGCAAGTTCCTGGCTGAGGACAAGTGAGGCACAGGCGGAGAGCTGGCAGAGAACCTTCTTCTGAGCCACCAGCTTCACCCAACACACACAGCCTCATCTTCTGTCCCTGTCACTCCAATTCAGACTTCTCCGAAGGTGAGTGAGAACACATCAAGAGCATTCTGAACAGAAGGGAAAGCATGTGCAAAGGCTCTGGGGCAGGAGAATTCCAGGTATGTCCAGGAGCAGCAAGAAGGCCCTGTGGCCACAGGAGACAGCTTAGGACATGAGCTCAGAGAGGTGACAGAGGGTGACAGAAAACTATTCCAGGGCTATAACCCCATGAGACGCTGTTTCACTGGGCCATCCTGGCTACAGTGTTGAGAACAGATGACAGAGGGTTGAAGATGGCAAGGCAGGTCAATGACGAAGCTTTTCCAGGAACTCAGACACTATGGACCAGACAGGTGGCCTTGGATGGAGTGGTTAGACCTATTCTGGGTCCATTTTGAAGATGGAGCTCACAGGATTTGCTGATGGGTTAGCTATTAGGAGCAGGAGAACAGAGGAATTGGGGTAACTCCCAGCTGTTGTGTGTTGTCCTGATGAAGGGGAAGGAGAGGGTTTCTCGGGGGGTAGGAGGTAGTCCGTGTTCTGCATGCTGAGGAAGGTGCCTTTCCGGTGGATCTGCTGAGGGTTGTATCTGGGAGGACCTTTCACATCTACTCCCTCAGCAATGCTGAAGTACAAGTATCCCCCACTTTTTAAACGTTCACAAAGACACTGGGCTTTCTTGAAAGAACTACATTATTACCCAGGTTCAGTAAGAGGAAGAGACCTGAAGAGGATTTCCCTCTTATGAAAAAAGGTGAACAGTGAGAATCGCGTTCAGCATCTGTTTTGGGAAGAAGCACAACAGAGGCGGTGTGCACCCCAACCAGCTCCTTCCTCTGGGAACCGCTCTCCGCATCCAGCCAGCAGCACTTTGAATTGTGTCTGTGAGCCTCTGCTGTGCTTTATCTTCATTTATGCTGGGCCTCCATTGGAAACTTGTGTGCTGAGGCCTAAGAAAAGCCAAAGAGAAGGAATTTTGGAGTCTGAGCACACTGTCTAATTGTTCGTGTAAATTAATGGTCATTCCTTCTTGACACCATTTCTGGTGTGCATGGTTTCTCAGAAGCCCTGTACTTTCAAAGAGCAGGGAAACCTATACCCCATGCTGCGTGGTTAGTTTAGTCTCCATGCTGGACAGAACATTTCATGACTGTCGGATTTTCTCACTCAAACATTGAGACTTTGACCGCCTTCACCCGTTTCTACCACCCCATCCCCGAATCTGGCACCTACCAATCTGCTCTCATTATCTATGCGTTCAGTATTTATTTATTCCACGTGGAATGTACATGAGAGCATCTGGTATTGGTCTTTCTGTGTCTGAGTTACTTGGCATAAGGCCCCCAAGGTCTGTGTTTCCATGTCTGGTTCTTGTGAATAATGCTGCAGTGAACGTGGGAGTGCATCTGTCTTTTTGAGGCAGCATTTTTGTGTTCTTCAAATCAATTCTCAGTAGAGCCACTACTGGGTCATGGGGTAGTTGCATTAAATTTTTCAGGAACCTCCATACCATTTGTCACATGGCTGCACCAATTTCCATTCCCACCAACAGTGCACAGTGTCTCCTCGTCTGCACACCCTTGACCCCACCTGGTGTCTGTCTCTGGGACAATTGCTGTTCCAACAGTTGAGAGAGGATAGCCGATTGTGGGTTTGACTGATGTTTCCCTGACGATGATTAGTGATGTCGAACAACTCCTTCTGTCTGTTGGCACCTGTGTGCCATCTTTGGAAAGTATCTATTCACATACTCCTCCCATTTTTTTTAATAGTTTTTTTGTTTTGATTTGTATGAGTGTTGTGTGTATTTTGGATATTAGCCTCTTCTCACACATATGATTCACAGATAATTTTTTCTTATTGGGTCAGTGGCCTTTTAAGCTTTTGATGGTTTCTTTTGCTGTGTGGAAGATTTCAGTTTGATATTGTTCCACTTGTTTATTTGTGCTTTTGTTGCCTTTGCATTTGGTGTCCGATCTGAAGACTCTTTGCCAAAACCAATGTCGAGAGACTTAGTACCTGTGTCTTCTTGGAAGTTTATGGATTCAGGTCTTATGTTCAAATTTTGTGTGTGGTGTAAGAAAGTGACCCAGTTATATTCTTCTGCATTTAGTGTCCAGTTTGCCTGTTACCGCTCACTGAAGACACAGTCCTTCCCTCATGTCATATCTTCTGCTGCTGTGTCGTAAGTTAGGATCATCTACGTGTGGGTAAGTTTCTGAGCTTTCTCTACTGTTCCACTGACCTGGTGTCTGTGTTTATGCCAGTACCATCCTGTTTTGATGACAACAGATTTGTAATGTAGCTTGAAATCCAGGTGTGTGTTGACTGCACCTTTCTTTCTTCACGTAGCTTTGGGTATTTGGGGTCTTTTGTGATTCCATACAAGTTTGAGGACTGTTTTCTATTTCCTCGAGTAATGCCACTGGAATTCAGACAGGCATTTCATCACATCTGTCGATTTCTTTGGGTACGATGGACATGTTCACATAATTAACTCTTCCAGTTAAGGAGCATGGCGTATGCTACCATTTGTTTGTGTTGCCTTCCAAATCTTTGACCCATACATTCTGCCCCCCTGGACACACATATTTTTCATTTCTTTTCTGCCATGTGTTGAGTGTACTATGTCTTTCTCATTCTTGGTTACTTTTATTTCTAGATTTTTTGATGCAATTGTAAATGGCATTGTTTTTTTAATTTCTCTTGGCGAAAGTGTGTCATCAGTATACAGAAATGCAAGAAGTTGGGTCATCTGGGTGGCTCCATATGTGAAGCGTCTGCCTTCAGCTCAGGTCATGATCCCAGAGTTCTGGGATTGAGCCCCGTGTTGTGCTCCCCGCTTAGTGAGGGTCTGCTTCTCCCTCTTTCTGACACTCCCCCTGCTCGTGCTTTTTCTCTTCCTGTCAAATAAATAAATAAAATCTGAAATAAATAAAGACAACAGATCTTTGTATATTGACTTTATATCCTGCAGCTTTCTTGAATTTGTTTATTCTAACAGGTTTTTTTTTTTTTTGAGGAATCTTTCCGGATTTCCTGTCATTTGCAAATTGTGACAGTTTCCTTATGGATTTCATATCTTTCTCTTTTTTAAAAATTGTTATTTACCCTACAGTACTTCATTTGTTTTTGATGTAGTGTTCCATGATTCATTGTTTGCATATAACACCTAGTGCTCATTATGACACGTGCCCTCCTTTTTTCTTTTAAAGAATTTATTTATTTATTCGACAGAGATAGAGACAGCCAGCAAGAGAAGGAACACAAGCAGGGGAGTGGGAGAGGTAGAAGCAGGCTCATAACGGAGGAGCCTGATGTGGGGCTCAATCCCATAATGCCAGGATCACGCCCTGAGTCGAAGGCAGACGCTTAACCACGGTGCCACCCAGGTGCCCCCTGCCTTGTTAAATTTAACCATTCTAACTGGTGTAAGGTGGTATCTCATTGTCGTTTTGATTTGTATTTGCCTGATGGCAAGTGATGTGGAGCATTTTTTCATATGTCTGTTGGCCATTTGTATCTCTTTGTGTCTTCTGCCCATTTTTTGGGTGTTGAGTTTGAGGAGTTCTTTATAGATCTTGGATACCAGCCCTTTATCTGTAATATCATTTGCAGATATCTTCTTCGATTTCATAGGTTGCCTTTTTGTTTTGTTGATCATTTGCTTTGCCGAGCAGAATCTTTTTATCCTGATGAAGTTCCAATACTTCATTTTTGCTTTTATTTCCTTTGCCTTTAGAGACGTGGCTTGCAAGAAGTTGTTGTGTCCAAGGTTCAAGAGTTCTTTTGATTTTGATATGAGACAGGAATCCATTATATTTCTTTCCTGATTGTATTCGAGCCCTCTGTCTTTCTTGGTGAGTCTACCTAAGTGTCAGTTTTGTTTCTCTTTCCAAAAAAGGCAGCTCTCATTTTCATTGTTTTTTTTTTTGTCTTTTTAGTCTCCGTTGGATTTATTTATGCATCCTTTTTGTTATTTCCTTATTTCTACTAATTTGGGGCTTTGTTTGTTGTTTTATTTTCTACTTCTTTACCAAATAAATCAGGTTGTTTTTTGGAGAGCATCATATGGATTGATGAAGACTTGAGTTTCTATGAATGTCCCCCATAAAGCTACTTTTGCTGCATCCCATAAGTTTTGTAGGTTGTCTTTTTCATCAGTGTCAAGGTACTTCTAAAATTTTTTGATTTCTTCTTTGACTGTTGGTTGTTCTGTAGCATGTTGTTAAATCTCCACATATTTATTTAAGATTCTTTAAGTATCTGACAGTGAGAGAGGGAACGCAAGCACGGGGGTGGGAGAGGGAGAAGCGGGCTTCCCACTGAGCAAGGATCCTGGGATCACGACCTGAGCTGAAAGCAGATCCTTAACGACTGAGCCACCCAGGCCCCAAAAATCTCCACCTATTTTTGACTGTCTCATTTTTTTCTTGAGACTGATTTCTATTTTCATATCATTGTGGTTGGACAAGATTTGAAGCAGAAGGTGAAGAGAGCATTCAGATGAAAGGTTTGTTTCCTGGAGGGTTTTCTGCGGGCAGACCATGAGTTCCGTGGGACGGAGGAAGGTTTTGTGAGACGGGGGTGGGGTTAACCCTTGTTAGAATTACTGACTAGTACCATGCAGGCTGTATGCCAATGTTCACACCATAGTCCTGATGGACTTGTACTTCATTAGAAATATTTTCTAGGAGGTGTAGGCATAGCCTTCACTTAAAGAAAGGTGCCATGTGGGTTCATGGCATGACCCCAGGTCAGCAACAAGGATGTATGGTATTGTGGTGATCAGAAACAGGCTTTCTGTGGGAAGTGACAGAAATAAGGTATGGTGAGCTCCATGACCATAGGTGAGGTCCCTAGTGACCCACTGGGTGTTGGGTTCTGTGGATCTGTCTCATCATGTGCTGTGGAATTCAGGGACACCCTCCTCTCTGTGGATTTGTGTGGAGACAGGTAGACATCAGTGTCTGGCCAGGCACGAGGGTTGCACTGGACCACCACCAGAGGTGCAGCGTGCAGGGGAGCCACTGCTTGGTTTCCACGAAAGCTGACCAGGGTCTGTGACCATGATTCCTAGCAGCTGCAAGGGGAGAGGAGGCCGGGGGTAGTGCACACTTCCTAGACTTGTGTTCAGGACTAGTCTGGAGCACACTGAAGTCAACCACACCGAGCACAGAAGGCATCCAGTCAGTGTAGCTGTGGGCACTGCTCCCATGGTACTTTCGGGCCGGGTCCATGCTGCCACCTCCTGCATTTCATCATCATTTTCAAGGTCATGTGCCTCTGCTCTTGCCCCATGGCCTCCAGGGTATTGTCCATCCTCTATCTGTCCCTCGTCCCCGGTGCCCTGTGCAGTCCGATGCCAGGGTAGCCTTCTTGAGACAAACATCTGGCCCTGATGGAACACTTCCATGGATCTCGTGTGATGCGAGGATGATGCCCTTCCCTAAAAGGGGGCTGCAGATCCCCATCAGGAGAGCCATGTCTCCCTTTTCAGCATGGCCTGCCCACCCCTCAGTCTTGTTCAGGGAAGCTCTCCCCACTTCCTGAGATGACAGCTCTGAACTTAAAAATGAATGTTATTTTACATAAATCTATGCCTTAGTTCATCCATGGCATGTCTTTCAACCCCGTTAGTGGGTTTTTTTTTTTTTTAGCAGTTCTGAAGGGCTGTCTGCTCAATGAGGGGATGACCTGGGCAGGGCAGCTTTCCCTCTCATCTCCCTCAGCATGTCTCTGAGCCCTGGGGCTAGCTGTCCCACTGAGGATTGAGGGACCTGAACCAGCCCATCCTGAGCCCAAGCTGTGTCAGCTCATAGACTGATGCGTGTTGGAGCGGTGGGCAGCTGGCATGGGCCAGGGACAGGCAGTGTCTCCTTCTCATTCCTTCCCTCCCTTCCTCCCAGAGGTAGCTCAGAGCAGCCTTCAACCCCTACATCTCCAGATCCCTTGACCTGTGCTTCCTGTGTTCAGCTGGTGACCTTGGAGTTTCCCATGGATTCTATCTCCTGTACCCTCTCCTGTAGCAGTTCGTGGATCAGAGGAGGGGTCGGACCCTCTCTGTTTTAGGTCTTCTTCCTGTCCCGCACCAAGCCCACCCACCTTTGCATCTTCCATGTATGTGCTTGGAAGCAAGCCCATCCACAGGGAACCTATTAGCCAAATGGATCCAGGCAATGAACATTGAAGTAGAGATCCAGGATCCATAATAAACCTGCTCTGAAACCTGTCCCAAGTCTGTGACTCTCTCACACTGAAACAGAAACAATAATAGCTTTCTGGACTGTAAAGTGACATGTGTCTCTACTTCCAATCTTGAATGCATAGGTGCTGAGCCTGGACAGAAAAGGACCATGGCTCCCGTGGGCTGGGATCCATGGTAAGAACTCAGTGAAATCTGAATTCAAGGCATAGAGTGAATAATTATTGTAGAGTGAATCCTCCGAAGTACAGCTTATGCACAGTGCACAGGGAAAGCTTTTTCAAAGAGGTTCCTGAAAGAAAAATCTTTTGTTAAAATTTATTTTAATTCCAGTAGAGCTAACATACAGTGTTACATTCGTTTCAGGTGTCCAATAGTGATTCAGTAATTCCATATATTACTCAGTGGTCGTCAAGAAAAGCGTCCTCTTAATCCCCTTCATCTATTTCACTCATCCCTCTATTCACCTCCTCTCTGGTAACCATCCGTTTGTTCTCTGTTGTTAAGAGTTTGTATTTTGGTGTGTCTCCTTTTTCTCTTTTAGTTATTTATTTTTGTTTGTTTCTTAAATTCCCTATTAGAGTGACATCGTATGGGATTTGTCTTTCTCTGACTGACTGACTTTAGTTAGGATAATACTCTCTAGCTCCATCCATGTGGCTGCAAATGGCAAGGTTTCATTCTTTTTCAAGCCGAGTAATACTCCATTGTGTGTGTATGTGTGTGTGTCTCTCTGTGTGTGTGTGTGTGTGTGTGTGTGTGTGTGTGTGTGTGTGTGTGAATACACACATCTATCATCTCATTTGTCAATTTTTCTACAGACACTTGGGTTGCTTCCATATTGTGATATTGTAAATAATGGTGCAAGACACATAGGGGTGCACGTATCCTTTTAAGTTACTCTTTTCCTATTCTTTGGGTAAATATGTGTAGTGTGATTGTTGGATCATAGGGTAGTTCTATTTTTAATTTTTTGAGGAACCATCATACTGTTTTCCACGGTGGCCATCACAGTTTGCATTCCCACCCACAGTTTGCGAGGATTCCCCTTTATCCACATCCTCCCAACACCTGCTCTTTGTTGTGCTTTTGATGTTAGCCATTCTGACAGGTTTGAGGTATTACCTCATTGTCCTTTGGAATTACATTTTCCTGATGATGGGTGATGGTGAACATCTTTTCACGGGACTGTTGGCCATTTGTATTTCTTCTTTGGAGAAATGTCTGTCCATGTCTTCTGCCTATTTTTTTAACTGGATTATTTGTTTCTTGGGGGTCGAGTAGTATCAGTTGTATATGTTTTGGACACTATCCCTTTATTGCATATGATGTTTGCAAATATCTTCTCCCTTTGAGTAGGTTGTCTTATGATTTTTACGTTTTCATTGTTCTTCTGCCATGTGGAAACTTTTTATTTTGCTGTATTCCCAATAGTTTATTTTTGCTTTCATTTCCTTTGCCTCAGGACACAGTCTAGAAAAACGTTGGTATGGTCCATGTCAAGAAGTTACTGTCTTCCCTCCTGTAGGATTTTTATGGATTCAGGTCTTATATTGAGGTCTTGAAACTGTTTTGTGTTTGTCTATATTGTGTAAGAAAGCAGTCTAATTTTATCCTTTTGTGCGTAGCTGTCTAGTTTTCCCAACACCATTTGTTGTAGTGACTGTCCATTTCCCTTTTGATATCGTTGCTTGCTTTGTGGAAGATTCATGGACCACATAATTGTGGGTTTCTGTCTGAACTTGTGTCCTGTTCCTTTGGTCGCTGTGTCCAGTTTTGTGCCGTACTGTCTTGTTAGGATGACTGCAGCTTTGTAGTATAACCTGAAATCTGAAATTGTGAGTCCTCCAGCTTTGTTTTTCTTTTCCACATTGCACTGGCTGTTCGGAATCTTTAGTGGTTCCATACAAATGTTTAGGATTGTTTATTCGAGGTCTTTTGTTCTTTAATTTAAATTCAATTAGCCAACTTACAGTACACCATTAGTTTCAGATGTAGTCTTAAATAAATTTTCAGTCGTGTGTAACACCCAGTGCTCATTGTATCGTGTGACCTCCTTAATGCTACTCACCCAGTTACCCCTCCCAACTTCTCTTCCAGCAATCATCAGTTTCTTGCGATAGTTAAGAGTCCATCATGGGTTTTCTCCCTCTCTGATGACTTCCCATTCTATTTTCCCTTCCTTCCCCTATGGTCATCTTCCTTGTTTCTGATATTCCACATAGGAGTGAAAGCATATGATCATTGCCTTTCTTTCATTGACGTATTCCACTCAGCATAATACCCTCCAGCTCCACCCAGGTCGGTGTGATGGTAAGTACTCATCCTTTCTGATATCTGAGTAATATTCTATTATATATATGATCCACACCTTCTTTATCCATTCATCTGTCCATGATCATCTGCACTCCTTCCACAGTTTGTCTATGATGGATATTGCTGCTATGAATACTGGGGTGCATGTGTCCCATCTTCACTACCTCTGTCTCTTTGGGGTCGATACCCAGTAGGGCAATTGCTGGGACATAGGGTAGCTTTATTTATAACTTCTTGAGGAAACTCCATACCATTTTCAAGAGTGGCTGTACCGGACTGCATTCGCACAGGGGTGTAAGAGGGTTCCCGTTTCTCCACATCCTCTCCAAGATGTGTAGTTTCATTTCTTCTTATTTTTAGATATTCGGCCTCGTGTGATATGGCATCTATAGTGGTTTAGATTTGCATTTCCCTGAAGCCAAGTGATATGAAGCATTTATGCATGTATCTTTTGGTCACCGCTACCTCATCATTAGTGAAGTGACTTCTCATTTTAATCCATCTCAAGACCTAAAGCTGGGTAAGTCTCTGAAGCTGGATGATGCCATCGGTTGGAAGTGTGGAGAATTTCAAAAGATCTCCGCGGAGAGCAAGTTTAAAGGTCAGTGTGAAGCTACTAATTGGATCCGGGGAGATCTCTGAAAGTGGGGATTGCCTGGGATGGGCTGAGGGGGGCCCTCCGATTTTCCTATGAATCCTTGCTGCAGCCCCAAATGGACAGTTTCCTGCTGTGGGGCAGGCTGAGTCCTCTAGTCGTGCAGAGGTGAGCCCAATGCCTGGTGCCTTGGAGGCAGGCAAACGGGGAGGGACCGTCAGCAGAAGACCCAGGGTTAGGTTAGGCCTCAAGGACAGCAGGCCTGAACTGCCCAGTGCTCAGAGAGCTCCCAGGCCGAGTGAGATGAGGGCACAAGGGCGGGTGAGTGTGAGCCTTGGGGTTTCATCCGGAAGGGCCCACAAAGGTCGGGGTTCACCAGAAGGGGCTCTCAGGGGTTGCCCCAATTCTTGCCCTGAATGCTCTGTTCCCCAAAACGGTGCAGTTAACTGTGGGCTGCAGGCTGAGTCCTACGGTGGGGCTTGGGTGTCCCCAATCCCCCAGAGTGGGGTGCCAGGACCCTGGGGAGGGACCCCTCTGTGGCCAACCTAGGGTAAGGGTTAGGGTCCAGGAGCCCGGCAGGGACATACTGCAGGCTGTGCGGCGAGCTCTGTGGAGGGCTGAGAGGAGGCCATGGGGGAGGGTGAGCATGGGCCACAGGGTTGGGGCACGGGGGACTGCCAAAAGTGGGGACGGGCTCTGGGGGCCTCCCCAAATTCTCGTGCCCTGTAGGCTCCGTAGAGCCCCCAGGGGCACGGTTTCCTGTCGGGTGGCAAGCTGAGTCCTGCGGTGGGGCACAGGTATCCCAATTCCCCAGGGCTGCAGTGTAAGCCTCCTGGGGAGGCCCCCACACCCACGGCCGAGCTAGGGCTAGGGTTAGGCCCCAGGAACCCCGCAGGCCTGATCTGCTGGCTGTATGGCTAGTTACCCGGGCTGAGGTGAGGGTGTGGGGAGGGTGAGCGTGGGCCTCAGGGTTGGGGTGCGGGAGGCCGCCAACGTTCGCTGGTGGCTCAGGAGGGCCCTCCTGGTTCTACCACCCTGAATGCTCTATGGCCTCCCAAGGTGCACGGTTTCCTGCGTGGTGGCAGACTGATTCCTGCTGTGGGGCTCAGGTGTCCCGAATCCCCGCGGCTGCGACTTCAGGCTCCTGGGGAGGGGCCCCTCCACAAATGAACTAGGGTTAGGGTTGGGGCCCAGGAACCCCGCAGGCCAGATCTGCCTGCTATGTGGCGAGCTCCGCCGCGGTCTGAGGTGAGGGTGCGGGGTGGGGTGAGCATGGGCTTCAAGGTTGGGTTTAGGAATCGCCGAAGTTCGCCTGGGGCTCTGGGAGCCCTCCTGGTTCTCCCGCCCTGAATGCTCTACAGCCTCCCAAGGGGCACTGTTTCCTGTGAGCTGGCAGGCTTTATCCTGCAGTGGGGCTCAGGTGTCCCCAGTCCCTGGGGCTGTGGCACCGGGCCCCAGGGGAGGGGCCCCCCCAGCCGACATAAGGACAGGTCTAGGCCCCAGGAACCCGACAGGCCTGATCTGCCAGCTCTGCGACGAGCTCGGTGGCAAGCTGAAGGGAAGGCGTGTGCGGCGGGATGAGCGTGGGCCTCAGGGTTGGGGTGTAGGGGGCCACCGAGGATCGCTTGGGTCTCAGGGGGGCCCTACCAGTTCTCTTGCACGGGATGCTCTGTGGCGCCCCAAGGGGCATGGTTTCCTGAGGGGTGGCAGGCTGAGTCCCGTGGTGGGGCTCAGGTGTACCCAATCCCCGGGGTTAGGGTATGGATCAGGGTATGGATTAAGGTTAGGGTATGGGTTACGGTTAGAGTACGGGTGAGGGTAGGGGTTAGGGTTAGGGTAAGGAGAGGGTACGGGTTAGGGTTGAGTTTAGGGGTTACAGGTTAGAGGTTATGGGTTAGGGTACAGATTAGGGTTTAGGGTATGGGTTAGGGTTTAGGGTTTGGGTTTAGGGTTAGGGTTAGGGTTGGAGTACGGGTTAGGTTTAGGGTACAGGTTAGGGTTAGGGTACGGGTTAGGGTACGCATTAGGGTACAGTTTAGGGTACGGGTTAGTGTACGATTTAGGGTAAGTGTTGACATACGGATTTGGGTATGGTTTAGGGTACGGGTTAGGGTTACGGTACGGGTTAGGGTTAGGGTATAGTTTAGGGTTATGGTGCAGGTTAGGTTACGGTTTAGGGTTGGGGTTAGGGTACGCGTTAGGGAACGGGTTAGGGATAGGGATAGGGTATGGTTTATAGTTAGTGTATGGGTTAGGGTTCGGGCTAGGGTACAGGTTAGGGTTAGGTATGGGTTAGGGTCCGGGTTAGGGATAGGGCACGGGTTAGGGTATGGGTTTGGGTACGGGTTAGGGTATGGGTTAAGGTTAAGGTAAGGGTACTGGTTAGGGTTAAGGTACGGGTTACAGTTTAGGGTTTAGGGTTACGGTTAGGGTACAGGTTAGGGTTAGGGTACGGGTAGGGTTAGGGTACGGTTTATGGTACGAGTTAGGGTATGGGTTAGAGTCCGGGTTTAGGGTTTAGGGTTAAGGTTAGGGTACAGGTTAAGGTACTTGTTAGGGTTACGGTTAAGGTTAGGGTACGGTTTAAGTTATGGGTTAGGGTACAGTTTAGGGTTAAAGTTAGGGTACGGGTTAAGGTATGGGTTAGAGTACGTGTTACGGTTACGGTTAGAGTTAGGGTACAGTTTAGGGTTAGGGTTAGGGTACAGGTTAGGGTTAGGGTTAGGGTACGGGTGAGGGTATAGGTTAGGGTTAGGTTTAGGGTTAGGTTACGGGTTAGGGGTAGGGTTAGCTGAAGGGGTAGGGTGAGGGGTAGTGTTAGGGGTATGGTAGGGGTTGGGGTAGGGTTAGGGTTTAGGGTTAGTGTTTGGGGTTTGGGGTTAGTGGTTAGGGTTAGGGTTTCATGTTTAGGGTTTCGGGATTAGGGTTAGGGCTTAGGGTTTAGGGTTTAGTGTTAATGTTAGGGTTTAAGGTTTAAGGATTAAGGATTAAGGTTTAGGGTTAGGTTTAGGGTAGGGTTAGGGTTAGGGTAAGGGTTAGGGGTTAGAGTTACGGTTAGGATTAGGGTTTAAGATTCAGGGTTTAAGGTTATGGGTTAGGGTTTAGGGTTAGTGTTAGACCCCAGTAGGCCAGCAGGACTGATGCGCCGGCTGTGCGGCGAGCGGAGGTGTGGGCCGAGGTGAGGGCGCTGGCGAGCGAGGGAATAGTATGCAGTGTTTTGGCGCGAGGGGCCTTTTACGTCACTAGAGGCTCGGAGGGCCCTGCCCGTTCTCCCGCCCTGAATGACCGGGGGCACCCCTAGCGACCGGTGTGGTGGCGGGGTGTCAGTGTGAGTCTGGCAATGCGGTTTAGGTGTCCCCAATGCTGTGCGTTGCAGCGCAAGGCCCCTTGGGAGGGGCCCCTCTAGGGCCGTCCTAGGGTTAGTGTTAGCACCCAGGAGTCCGGCAGGCATGATCCGCCAGCTGTGCGGTAGCAGAAGGCCAGGCCGAGGTGAAGACGCCAGCGAGCTGGAGCGTGGGCCCAAGCATTTTGGCACGGGGGGGCCTTGGAAGGTCGCCGGGGGATTGGAGGGCCCTGCCGGTTCTCCCGCCCTGAATGGCCAGAGGCGCCCTTAGCGGCCCGGGTGGTGGCAGGGCGGCACAGTGAGTATAGCGCTGGGGCTCGGGGGTCCCCAATCCCTGGCGTTGCTGTGCCAGGCCCCTTGTGAGGTTCCGCTCGGGGGCCAACCTAGGGTTAGGGTTAGCCCCCAGGAGGCTGGCAGGCCCGATCTGCTGGCTGTGCGTGAGCAGAGGGGCGGGCCGAGGTCAGGGCGCTGGTGAGCAGGAGCATGGGCCCAAGCATTTTGGCGCATGGGGGCTTAGAAGTTCACTGGGACTCGGAGGGCCCTGCCCGTTCTCCCACCCTGAAAGACCGGCAGCACGCCTAGTGGCCTGGTTTGCAGCGGGACGGCAAAGTGAGTCCTGGCTTGGGCTCGGGGGTCACCAATCCCTGGCACTGAGGCACCAGGCCCCTTCGAAAGGGCCCCTAATAGGCCACCCTAGGGGTAGTGTTAGCCCCCAGGAGGCGGGCAGGCCTGATGTGCCGGCTGTGCAGCGACCAGAGGGGCGGGCCAAGGTGAGGGCGCTGGGGAGCGGGAGTGTGGGCCCAAGCGTTCTGGCGCAGGCGGCCTTTGAAGGTCGCCGGGGGCTCGGAGGGCCCTGCCCGTTCTCCCACCCTGAAAGACCAGCAGCACGCCTAGTGGCCCGGGTTGCGGCAGGGCAGCAGGGTAGAGTCTGGCGCTGGGGCTTTGGGGTCCCCAATCCCAGGTGTTGCGGCGATAGGCGACTTGGGATGGGCCCCTCGGTGGCCGAACTAGGGTTAGAGTTTGCACCGAGGAGGCCGGAAGTCCGGATCCACCCGCTCTGCAAGGAGCGGAGGGGTGGGCTGAGATGAGGGCGCTGGCGAGCAGGAGCGTGGGCCCAAGCGTTTTGGTGCTGGGGCCTTCAAAGGTCGCCGGGGGCTCGGAGGGCCCTGCACGTTCTTCCGCCCTGAATGCCCGACGGCGCACCTAGCGGCCCGGGTTGCAGAGGGGCAGCAGTGTGAGTCCGGTGCTAGGGCTCAGGGGTCCCCAATCCCCGGTGTTGCAGCGCCAGGCCCCTTGGGAGGGGCCCCTCGGGTGCGACCTAGTGTTAGGGTTAGCCCCCAGGAGGCCCTCAGGCCCGATTCGCCAGCTGTGTGGCGAGCGGAGGGTCGGGCGGAGGTGAGGCCGCTGGCGAGCAGGAGCATGGGCCCAGGAGTTTTCGAGGGGGGGTCCTTCGAAGGTCGCCAGGTGCTCAGAGGGCCGTTCACGTTCTTCCGCCCTGAATGACAGGCGACTACCCTGGCGGCCCGGTTAGAGGAGGGGCGGTAGGGTGAGTCTAGCGCTGGGGCTCGGGGTCCCCAGTCCTCGGCGTTGGGGTGCCAGGCCCCTTCGGAAGGGCTCTAGGGGGCTGACCAAGCATTACTGTTAGCCCCCAGGAGGCTGGCAGACCCGATCTGCCGGCTGTGTGTCGAGCAGAGGGGCAGGCCTAGGTGAGGGCGCTGTCGAGCGGGAGTGTGGGCCCAAGCGTTTTGGCACGGGGGGCCTTCGAATGTTGCCAGGGGCTTGGAGGGATCTGCCCGTTCTCCCTCCCTAAATGACCGACAGTGCTCCTAGTGGCCTGGGTGGTGGCGGGGCGACACGGTGAGTCCGGCGCTGGGGCTCGGGTGTCCCCAATCTCAGGCATTGTGGTGTCAGGCCCCTTCAGAGGGGCCCCTCAGGGGCCAACCTAGGGTTATGGGTAGCCTCCAGGAGGAGGGCAGGCCTCATCCACCGGCTCTGCAGCGAGTGGAGGGGCGGGCCAAGGTGAGGGCACTGAGGAGCAGGAGCATGGGCTCAAGCGTTTTGGATGGGGGAGCCGTTGAGTGTCGCCATGGACTCAGAGGGCCCTGCCCATTCTCCCGCCCTGAATGACCAGCGGCACCCCTAGAGGCCCGGGTGGCAGCGGGGCGGCAGGGTGAGTCCGGCGCTGGGGCTCAGGGGTCCCTAATACCCAGCGTTGCGGCGCCAGGCCCCTTGGGCGGGCCCCTCGGGGGCCGACCTAGGGTTAGGGTTAGCCCGCAGGAGGCTGGCAGGCTCGTTCCACCATGTGCGGTGAATGGAGGTGTGGGTCGAGGTGAGGTAGCTGGTGAGTGGGAGTGTGGGCCAGAGCATTTTGGCTTTGGCTCGGGGTGCCTTCGAAGGTCCCAGGTGGCTCGGAGGGTGCTGCCCGTTCTGTCGCCCTCAAGGACTGGCGACGCCCCTAGTTCCCCATGTGGCGGTGGGGTGGCAGGGAGCTTCCGGCGCTGGGACTTGGGGGTTCCCAATCCCTGGCATGCGGCGCCAGGCCACATGGGAGGGGCCCCTTGGGGGCGACCTAGGGATAGGGTTAGCCCCCAGGAAGCTAGCAGGCCTGATCCGCCAGCTCTGCAGCGAGTGGAGGGGTGGGCCGAGGTTAGGGCACTGGCGGGCAGGAGTGTGGGAGCCAGAGTTTTTGCGTGGGGGGCCTTCGAATGTCGCAGGGTGATCGGAGGGCCCTGCCCATTCTCCCTTCCTGAATGGCAACGACCCTATTGCCCTCGGTGCCTATGGGGTGGCAGAGTGAGTACAGCACTGGGGCTCGGGGGTCCCAAATCCACGGCATTGCGGTGCCAGGATCCTTGGGAGGGGCCCCTCGGGGGTGACCTAGGGTAAGTGCTAGCCCCCAGGAGTCTAGGAGGCCCATTCCGCCAGCTCTGCAGCAGGCGGAGGGGCAGGCCGAGGTGAGGGCGCTGGCGAGAGGGAGTGTGGGCCCAAGCATTTTGGCACAGGGGCCTTCGAAGTTCGCCGGGGGCTTGAAGGGCCCTGCCCGTTCTCTTGCCCTGAAAGACTGGCGGTGCCCCTAGCAGCCCGGGTTGCCGCGGGGCAGCAGGCTGACTCCGGTGCTGGGCTCGGGGGCCCCAATCCCCGGCGTTGTGGCACAAGGCCCCTTGGGAGGGGCCCCTCGGGGGCCGAGCTAGGGTTAGGGTTCGTCCCCAGGAGACCGGCAAGCCCGGCTATAAGTGGTTCAGGCAATGTAACAAAAATGCCATACACTTATCTGTAAGAAATAACAGTGTACAGGAACCCTCTTAGCCCTAACATCATCCTTTCTGAATATGGAAGCCAGCCCCAAAGTGGTCGTGGAAGTCTGACGAAAGGGCTAAGCACTTTTCTCTGAGTCACCACACTATACAGGGAAAGACCAATGTACATCTTCTTTCACGAGTAGGAAGCATTAATGAAAAGGTTCTGGAATTTCGAGGACTCTGACCCATCCTTATTGGTAATAAACCACCGTGTACAGGAAAACACCTTCAACTCTCATCAGTCTCCTCAATCCTGACTCCCATTCAACTTTGGATGTGTAGGACTAGGGAAATGTCCACATCTTATTGCTAAGAAAGAACGAAGTCAGGGTAATGCCCTTCAAGTCACATCAGCCTTCCTGAAGACGGAAGCAGGAATCAAGGTGGTTATATTACCATGAGGTAAGGAAGATGTGCATAGAAGTGAGAAACAACAGTGGGCAGGACCTCTCTTCCAAGGAACAGTATCTTTGCTTAATGTTCAATCCCTATGGTAAGTGGTTGTGGGCATTTGTGAGGTCAAAATCTTGAGTGTTCTGTAAAACCTCTTGGCCATTCACAGATGAGACTAAGGTAGTTGGGGACTCCTAGGCAGTGATTTGTCCACTGTCAAAAATATGAAAAGATAAAAGAGACAGATGAGGTCTCCTCAGGCATTGTCCTTTATCCTCATCCTCCGTGAGGATGGCCATCTCTGGACAGCTCAGTGGCAGGGTCTCATTCACAGTGGGGGCATCTGTTCCTCACAGACATCAGGCAGGGAAATGGATTTGGTTCTCTGTGCCAGCCCAGCCACAGCTGAGTGTCACAGCACCCTCTCGTGGGCTCATAAGAGTTTCACTGTCACCAGGCAGGTCATTGTATTTGATAAACCACTGTGAGAGTTTGCAATCGCCTTCATCTGCAACCTCCTAGAGGCAAATGCAGGTGTCTGGTACCATGTGAAGTCATGTGAAGGCATTGTGAGAAATTGTCCTTTTGCTTAAGAAAAACATGGCTGGGGCTCCTGGCTGGCTCAGCCAGTTAAGCATGTGCCTTTGGCTCAGGTTATGTTCTCAGGGTTCTGGGATCGAGCCCGGGTTCCCTGTTCAGCAGGAAAGGAGTTAGGGAAATAGCTTAGAACCCACAGAGAATGTGAATAAAGGGGAGTGAAATGGAATTTGGTCTGTGTTTTGCTTTAGGGATTGGAAGTTAGTTTTTTTCTCAATTGTGATTGTTCTTGAAACAGAGAAGCTGTATTGGTTTTTTTTTACCTTTAATTTTTTTCTAATAATAATTTTTTATTATGATATGTTAGTCACTATACAGTATTTCCTTAGTTTTTGATGTAGTGTTCCGTGATTCATTATTTGCATATAACACCCAGTGCTCCATGCAATATGTACCTTCCTTAATACCCATCACTGGCCCATCCCAATCCCCCACCCCTCTCCCCTCTGAAGCCCTCAGTTTGTTTCCCAGAGTCCATAGTCTCTCGTGGTTCATTCCCCCTTCTGTTTAGGGTCCATTGTCTAAAGGGACAGACAGTGGAAGTTCACCAAATATAAGATCGAAATTTCATTGTTCATTATAGATGCCGCTAAGTAGTTCCCAGACATTTCATTCTACTGTAGTAATTCATTATACCTGTGAAGGTGCACGTGGAAGACAATTGATGCATGCATACTGGTAATAAAACACGCCCCTCAGTAGTAGAATAAGAGAGGATGCATATGTGTAAAATTATTTGACTACAGCGTCCATGCTGTCCCTTTGGTTCCTTATTATCTATGAAATTGGACAATTTTTGTTCTCTAGGCTTAAAACTCATTGTCAGTATTTAGAGTTTTTCAATGCTGATCTTCTCCTGTATAAGTTACCAAAACCTAAAATATGTATGAACTTTAAAAAACGCTATATTGAAAATGACAGCAGGGAAGTTCCATTTTGTGAATATTGTGTCAATGGATCTCTATTTTGACATCAGTGTTCATTAGAAATGATGACATTTCATGTGAGTATAAATATCAATGTGAAAAAGAAAAGGTAGGAAGAACCTTGAATGTTTAAGTAATTGCTGAAATGACAGGTGTGTGTGTGTGTGTGTGTGTGTGTGTGTGTGTGTGTGTGTGTGTAATTGATTTTCAGTGAGTGGTTCAGCTTCTTGTAGGGCCTCCGAGCGAGCCCAGGTGAACCTTTCAATGAGTTGGTATCTGTTTTCAGAACATGGGAATCTCTTAGTCCAATAGTCAATCAGGCAAGCTTTGAGGTCTTGAAGAGTTTCAGTCCTCAGCGATGGTGTTGCAGACCCTTGTGAGCAAACCCTAGGGTATGCTCAGAGCCCTCATTAGCTGGTACCAACGTGTGACGATTTCAGACAGCATTTCCCAAAGAAGTACCTCTTGAGTCTCTGTCCTTGTCAGTTCCCTACACTTCCTTACACTAGTTATGTGATCAGTGTGTTTCAGGATACTCCCCACATGTGATTTTTGCTATTTCCTACTAGTCCTATCTGTTTCTCATGTTCTTCTTTTATGGTAGGTGTTGGGAAGCAACCTGTGTGGTGTAGGAAGGGGTGTGGTAGTTGTCTGCCTTCAGAGGACCGAATGATGCCTAGAAATTGTACTGTAGTTTGAGGTCAATTGTCCATCCTCTGAGTGTCAGGAATTCCATCACTTTACTTTGATGCTAGTCTGTTCTTCAAGCTGTCCTCAGAAATAAGGACGTCATCCATCTAGGGAATACTGGTTTGTGTGTATGTTTTCATTTTAGGAAAGGCTTTTTCTGTTCCTGAAAATAATACTGTAGAGTACCCTTTCTGGGTTTTATTGGACATCAGTCAATCTTTTGTGAAGTATTCGTTTATAAATAGACTTTTTATGGTTGATGAGCAGGAATTCTTTATTGACAAGTCTTTGTCAGTGTGTATATTGCAAATCTTTACTTCCCAGACTGTGGTTCACTTTTTCATTTTCTTATGGTCATAAGATAAGGAGAAATGTCACATTTTTATGAAGTCCCACTGAATTCTTTTAAATGGTTAGTGCACCATATGTCCTACCCCAAGATTGACAGGTTCTGCATTTTCTTTCAGAAACTGTCCAATGGGAAGCTACAATCCATCTCAAATTTATAAATTGCATTTTGAATTCTAATAGGGTATTTATAGACTGGTTTGTATTTTCTATGTACACAATCATATTATCTGTGAATAGTTACAATTATCCCCTCAATTCTTATACTTTTTGTTTCCCTTGCCTTCTAACAGTGGTAGATTCTCCGATGCCATGTTGAATAGAGCAACATTGTTTGAAGATTTTAATATACCTTTCTCAATATCTGACAGAAAAAGCAGACAAAACGTTGGTAAAAATGTGACCTAATTGACATATAGGGAACATTCCATAATAAGTGCAGAATACATTATTTTCAAGTGGTCATAGACTCTTTACCCAAATAGATGATAGATGGGGCCACGAATCAATGCTACAAATGTTAAACCCTGAAATTAACTAGATTCTATTCTTAGACCACAGGCGAATTGAGCCACAGTCATAGCGAAAAGAAAACCAGGAAGTCCTTCAATGTTTAAAATTAAATGGAACTTTGCTACATATCCTAAAGGTGAGAGAGGGAATCTCAATGGAAATTCTGAACCTTTTCTACATGAGGGCTCACACACAATGGCACTTTCTTTGTGAAGAGCATTATAATAACCTAGACAGGAGTTGAGCCTTAAGTCAGAATTCTGCCTGCCCCAGCCACACCTGGCAGCCTTGGCCTGTGGTCCCCCTCAGCTGTCCTTTCTGGTGGCCCTGAGCTAAGGGGGTGAACATGGCCGTATGGAAATTAGAAGCTCCCCACTCTTAGTGATGACGTTGCTATCGTATTGTCCTCACCAGTCCAACAACATGATTTCTGAGTGAAACACGACACAAGAGCGACTTCTTGGCCTTCCTTCAGGTTTGAAAATCATCTGGTGAGTCATCTATTAGAAATATGGATTCAACATGTGTTCTTTCTTTTGAAAAGAAATAGACCCAATAGCAATTATGTGTTCCTTAGCACCTGTTCCTGAGAGACATACTGGCTCTTTGTAGCATTCTGCCTCTTAAACTTCTCAACTAGGGTGTAGATATTTTTAGGCACATTTTCAGACGGTTAGAAAGGGACTCAGATGATATGAGTCACAGAGGATTTTAGTGTCAGAAACCTAAGTGGGATCCCCAAATTGACTCCAAATCCCTTGTTGTTCCATACAGGGTACTATTTCCCTCTTATCTCTGGTCTTCTCAATCTGGAAACCTATCAAGTATCAGGATTTTCTTGTCATGTGGACAAATGGAACGAATTCAGTGGGCCTTTTCACCTCTGCCCATGGTGATCATTAAGATCATTATCTTAGTGGAGGACCTCTGGGTAAGATACTCAAAGATCCTTAGGAATAGAGACAGTATAATATTTTTCTGGTATTAAAGTTACTGAAACCAACTATCTTTTTTAGTCCATTCAGGCTCTGGTATGTTCAGAGGGTGCTGTAAAACAGGTCTGAAATAGTATTTAAAAACACTCAGCTCAGCCTCTTCTACAAAGTGAGCCAATGCTTATAAACATGGCTAAAATATTCCCTTACCTACGATGACTCCCCAGCCATCGTAGTGTTTATATGGTATGACTGTGACTTACATTAGTCAACATTTGCAGAGAAAGAACTTAGTGCATCCAGGGGACACTTCATGTTGAAATTAGTTTGTGACAACGAGCTACTGTGTTTTCTTCTGCAGTCCAAGGGAATGGTGCCAGACATCTCTAAGGAGTTCTAGCAGTTCTACAATTCTGATTTTAAGTGGTCTGTGTGCTTCAGAGATTTGGTCAGGAGAAGGGCAGGAGTCCAGAGACTGTGAACACTTCTGTTACATGTGCTGACCATGGAGCAGGTAGCTTTCTGTGGGCATCATTTTGATTTCTTGGTACTGTTGTGAAGGTGCTTTTGTCTCAAATTCCTCCATTTAGGAGTAATTATAATGATGAAAGTAATTTTTATCTTATATCATCTGTGGGCCCTGATCCTGGGATCCCAGGGAAGCTATCCTTTAACATTTTACCCGGTTCAAAATGATTGGGCAAAACCTCAAATCATGGGCCCTATTTCTGCCCCAAGCACATGTTGTACATCTGCTTCAAGAAGAAAACAATAACCAAAAATGCCAACATGAAGATAAGAAAAAATAAAGAACCTCTTTGGCTCCCATAAGATTAAAGTCATACTGACATGTACATACTGAACATGCATGAAATCATTGCATTTCCTAAAGCCCAAGCCTTGGAGGGTCTGAGAGCCACTGATCTTGCCCAGAACCAGGCACACCCCAGCAGGGAGGTCTGGTGCAGAAAGGGAAGGGGCAGGACTCTGAGGGTGGTCTGCAGCTAGAGGGGTCCCTGGAATGGGCCAGGTGTGTGTGGGGAGCCCAGCCCAGGACCCCACCTATGCCTATGCTGGGTGTTGGGTAGAGGAGGCACCTCTTGGACCCCCTGCACTTTCAGGGTTCCAGGGGCTTGAGGGCGGCTTGCCTGGCTTCCCAGGGGCTGGGGCACCACCCTCACTGACAAATCACCTCTTGGGAGTGGAGCTACGTCTCTGTGGGCTGTTCCAGAGTTGCAGTGGGGTGCAAACCTGGGACAGAAGAAGGGGAACTGGGAGAGAGAGAGTTGCCCTGCGGAGGTCCCAGCTGGTTAGAGAGCAGCATGCACCGTGGGTGGGGGGGTCTGGGGGTAGGGTGCGCCCCAGGTGGGAGGCAGGGTTCTGGAAGGGCACCTGGAGAGGGTTCATTGTGGGAACTCAGGTGAGTTTTCTTTTTCCTTTTAAAGTCTCTTCTGCCCCATGTTCTCAACTGGCCTTATTCCCCATACCTGTGAACTCCAGGGCGCCCACTCACCTGAGCTTTTGTGGGATTGGTTGCAGAATTTCAGGGTTTCCCCTGTTCCCCGGGAAGAGTGCGGGTAAGGACCTCACAGAGTCCCCACCTTCAGTGATGTGTCCCACGGTTCTCTGACACAGTGCAGGTGATGCATCTTGAGAAGTACCCCAAGTTCAGCAGGGTGTGCCCTGGTTCCCCAGGCACAGGTGTGGCAGTAGCAAGCCCCAGAGCCGTCCCCCAACTTCAGCATTTTGCCCCGTGTGCCCCCAGGTTAGTGGTAATTGGCTGTTAGAATCATGCAGGAAAATCCTCCAGGTGGGGGCCTGAAGGAGGGCGTAAACCAGACCCCACTCTAATTGCATTGGGAATAGACGAATTGAGGGTTTCTTTAGAAGAGTAAGTCTGCTTTCCAGAAAAGGCAAGGTCATTGGTCTATTGAGAATGAAGATAATTACTGATATACAACAAGTATGTGTTGCCCCTGCACCCAGAAACCGAAGCAGGTGTGCAGGCTATAGGTCAGAGGTGCCTTCTTCTCCCCAGCTGACAGCACTTCTCTGCTCTGGCTACAAGACACCCGAGGTTTTGAACGTCAGCATCGGAGTCAGCGAGGCAGCTTGTCACAGGACGCCAGTGTTCAGAGAAAGCACAGGTATGTTTGGCAAAATGTCCTATCTATGTCAGGGCTGGAGGTAAAACCTCTCATTATCCCAAAACCTCCTGGGCTTTTCTCTTTTCTCTAGTTGAGCCACAAAGTAAAATTGAAGTAGCTGCCAGCATTCTGGGTTTGGTGCAAGAATTACTTAGTTTCCCTGGAGGTAGAACTTTGCAGGGGATCACAATTTCTGTCCATTTATTGCTGACAAATGTATTTTGACCATCTGTTTCCTAGGAACCCTCTTTTATTAGAAAGGGAAGGTGAGATTCACTCTGTGCCTGTTTGTAACATCTAATTTGTTCCTTCATCTAACAGTGTTTATTCAATTGGGCCTAAGATATGGTTTAGTGGCCAGTATCTAGAGTTAGGTGGCTTTTTTCATCTGATACAGACTTGGATGATGTCATTTGACAAAGGTGATGTTTCATCATTGATTAGTTTATTCATCAGAAGAGTTAAAATTAGGTGGAGGGAAAATTCAAAATTATCCAAACCGGCCTGTTCCTGTTTAAAAGTTGAGCTTGACTTTCTAGTTTTACTAAATGTATTATCTCGATATTTTGAGGTGCCATATTCTCTCTGTAGTTTCTTTGGTGGTGGAGTCAGAAGGAGAGTCTGGGAATTCTTTTGGATAGTGGCATGCTGGTGGCTTCAAGGGGCTTGGCGTCAGGAGCCTTGGGGTGAAGTCTGCAACTGCTTGCCTGACCCTTGGTGCATCTCACAGGTGTTTTGTTGCCTCTTATGAAATTGCCGGCAGATAATGTTCTGCTTAAAGGGGAACCCTCCCATCCTGTTGGTGGGAATGCAAAGTGGTGCAGCCAGTCTGGGAACCAGTGTGGGGGTTCCTCAAAAAGTTAAACATTGAACAACCACATGATCCAGCAATTGCTGTCCTACGTATTTACCCAAAGGATAAAAAAATGCAGATTCGAAGGGGGTCCATGCACCATAATGTTTATAGCAGCAATGTCCACAGTAGCCAAACTATGGAGAGAATCCCAAAGTCCATGCACTGATGAATGGATAAAGCAGATGTGGGATACATATATATAATGGAATATGACCCAGCTTCAAAAAGAATGAAATCTTACCATTTGCAAGGATGTGGATGGATCTAGAGTGTATTAAGCTAAGCAAAATCAGTGAGGAAAGACAAATATCCTATGCTCTCACGCTTGTGGAATTTCAGAAAAAAAACAGATGAAGAGAGTTGAGGGGTGATGAGAGAGGCAAACAAGGAAATAGACTCAACCTTGGAGAACAAACTGAGTGTTGCTTCAGGACATGGGCGTGGGGGTAAGAGTTAAATGGGTGAGGGGTATTAAGGAGGAATCTTGTGATGAGCACCGGGTACTGTATGCAGGTGAGGAATCACTAAATCTTACCCCTGAAGCGAATATTCCATGGCATGTGAACTAACTGGAATTTAAGTAAAAGAAGAAAGGAAAAAGTGTTCTGCTTCATGAAGAGTGAGGTAAAGTTGTAGTGATTTGGGCTGTACTATTCTATAGATGAGAGTTGTAGAACACCCTGTTGTAGGATACACTAGTTTCTTATCACATAAGGATTCCTCAAAAAGCTGCAATGAAAGATTCAGGTCTCAGAGCATGTTCATGTTCCACTGATATGTTACAGTTTGCACAGGTAGGAAAGAAGGTGGAGAGAAAGGCAACAGAAGGGGAAAGTAGGTGTGAACCTTTCATTAGTTAGCGTTATAGCTTTCTCATGAAAGTCTTGCGTCAGTGTGATTTTGGAAGCAGAGTGGGAATCCGGGAGCTTTGCAGGAGATGGGGGAGTTCCAGGTCTGGGTAAAGCTGACAGGGGGCCCAGAGGAGAGCTGAATGCATTCTGCAGCAGGATGTGGGCAGGGTGGGCTCCAGGTGTGGCTATGGGTCTCCTGGGTGAGAGTTGTGACAGGTGTGGGCTGTGTGCAAGTTCCTGGCTGAGGACAAGTGAGGCACAGGCGGAGAGCTGGCAGAGAACCTTTTTCTGGGCCACCAGCCTCACCCAACACACACAGTCTCATCTTCTGTCCCTGACGCTCCAATTCAGACTTCTCCGAAGGTGAGTGAGAACACATCAAGAGCATTCGAAACAGAAGGGAAAGCATGTGCAATGGCTCTGGGGCAGGAGAATTCCAGGTATGTCCAGGAGCAGCAAGAAGGCCCTGTGGCCACAGGAGACAGCTTAGGACATGAGCTCAGAGAGGTGACAGAGGGTGACAGAAAGCCATTCCAGGGCTATATCCCCATGAGACCCTGTTTCACTGGGCCATCCTGGCTACAATGTTGAGAACAGATGACAGAGGGTTGAAGATGGCAAGGCAGGTCAATGACGAAGCTTTTCCAGGAACTCAGGCACTGTGGACCAGACAGGTGGCCTTGGATGGAGTGGTTAGACCTATTCTGGGTCCATTTTGAAGATACAGCTCACAGGATTTGCTGATGGGTTAGCTATTAGGAGCAGGAGAACGGAGGAATTAGGGTAACTCCCAGCTTTTGTGGGTTGTCGTGATCGAGGGGAAGGAGAGGGTTTCTCGGGAGGTAGGAGGTAGTCCGTGTTCCACATGCTGAGGAAGGTGCCTTTCCCGGTGGGTCTGCTGAGGTTTGTGTCTGGGAGAACCTTTCACATCTCGTCCCTCAGCAATGCTCAAGTACAAGTATCCCCCGTTTTTAAACGTTCACAGTAAGACACTGGGATTTCTTGAAAGAACTATGTTATTACCCAGCTTCAGTAATAGGAAGAGACCTGAAGAGGATTTCCCTCTTATGAAAAAAGGTGAACAGTGAGAATCGCATTCAGCATCTGTTTTGGGGAGAAGCACGACAAAGGCGGTGTGCTCCCCAACCAGCTCCTTCCGCTGGGAACTGCTCTCCGCATCCAGCCACCAGCACTTTGAATTGTGTTTGTGAGCCTCTGCTGTGCTTTATCTTCATTTATGCTGGGCCTCCATTGGAAACTTGTGTGCTGAGGCCTAAGAAAAGCCAAAGAGAAGGAATTTTGGAGTCTGAGCACACTGTCTAATTGTTCCATGTAAATTAATGGCCATTCCTTCTTGACACCATTTCTGCTGTGCAAGGTTTCTCAGAAGCTCTGTACTTTCAAAGAGCAGGGAAACCTATACCCCATGCTGTGGGGTTAGTTTTAGTCTCCATGCTGGACAGAACATTTCATGACTGTCGGATTTTCTCACTCAAACATTGAGACTTTGACCACCTTCACCCGTTTCTACCACCCCATCCCCGAATCTGGCACCTACCAATCTGCTCTCAGTATCTATGTGTTCAGTATTTGTTTATTACACGTGGAATGTACATGAGAGAATCTGGTATTGGTCTTTCTGTGTCGGAGTTACTTGGCATAAGGCCCCCAAGGTCTGTGTTTCCATGTCTGGTTCTTGTGAATAATGCTGCAGTGAACGTGGGAGTGTATCTGTCTTTTTGAGGCAGTATTTTTGTGTTCTCCGAATCAATACTCAGTAGAGCCATTACTGGGTCATGTCGTAGTTGCTTTTATTTTTTCAGGAACCTCCATACCGTTTGTCACAGTGGCTGCACCAATTTCCATTCCCACCAACAGTGCACAGTGTCTCCTCGTCTGCACACCCTTGACCCCACTTGGTGTCTGTCTCTGGGACAATTGCTGTTCCAACAGTTGTGAGCGGATAGCCGATTGTGGGTTTGACTGATGTTTCCCTGATGATGATTAGTGATGCCGAACAACTTTTTCTGTCTGTTGGCACCTGTGTGCCATCTTTGGAAGGTATCTATTCACATATTCCCCACATTTTTTATACTTTTTTTTTTGTTTTGATTTGTATGAGTGTTGTGTGTATTTTGGATATTAGCCTCTTCTCACACATATGATTCGCAGATATTTTTTTTCTTATTCGGTCAGTGGCCTTTTAAGTTTTTGATGGTTTCTTTTGCCGTGTGGAAGATTTCAGTTTGATGTTGTTCCACTTGTTTATTTTTGCTTTTGTTGCCTTTGCATTTGGTGTCCGATCTGAAGACTCTTTGCCAAAACCAATGTCAAGAGACTTAGTACCTGTGTCTTCTTGGAGGTTTATGGATTCAGGTCTTATGTTCAAATCATTCATCCATTAAAAATTTTGTGTGTGGTGTAAGAAAGTGACCCAGTTATATTCTTCTGCATTTAGTGTCCAGTTTGCCTGTTACCGCTCACTGAAGACACAGTCCTTCCCTCATGGCATATCTTCTGCTGCTGTGTCGTAAGTTAGGATCATCTACGTGTGGGTAAGTTTCTGAGCTTTCTGTTCTGTTTCACTGACCTGGTGTCTGTGTTTCTGCCAGTACCATCCTGTTTTGATGACAACAGCTTTGTAATCTAGCTTGAAATACAGGTGTGTGTTGACTGCACCTTTCTTTCTCCAGGTTGCTTTGGGTATTTGGGGTCTTTTGTGATTCCATACAAGTTTGAGGACTGTTTTCTATTTCTTCGAATAATGCCACTGGAATTCAGATAAGGATTTCATCACATCTGTCGATTGCTTTGGGTACGATGGACATGTTCACATAATTAACTTTTCCAGTTAAGGAGCATGGCGTAAGCTTCCATTTGTGTGTGTTGCCTTCCAAATCTTTGACCCATACATTCTGCCCCCCTCGACACACGTGTTTTTCATTTCTTTTCTGCCATGTGTTGAGTGTACTATGTCTTTCTCATTCTTGGTTACTTTTATTCCTAGATTTTTTTTTCATGCAATTGTAAATGGCATTGCTTTTTTATTTCTCTTTGCGAAAGTATGTCATCAGTATACAGAAATGCAACAAGTTGGGTCATCTGTGTGGCTCCATAGGTGAAGCGTCTGCCTTTAGCTCAGGTCATGATCCCAGAGTTCTGGGATCCAGCCCCATGTTGGGCTCCCTGCTTAGCGAGGGTCTGCTTCTCCCTCTTTCTGACACTCTCCCTGCTCCTGCTTTTTCTCTTCCTGTCAAATAAATAAATAAATAAATAAATAAATAAATAAATAAAATCTGAAAAAAATAAAGACAACAGGTCTCTGTATATCGACTTTATATCCTGCAGCTTTCTTGAATTTGTTTATTCTAACAGTTTTTTTGTGTGGAATCTTTCGGGATTTCATGTCATTTGCAAATAGTGACAGTTTTCCTGTATGGATTTCATATCTTTCTCATTTTTAAAATGATGTTAGTCACCCTAGAGTACTTCATTTGTTTTTGATGTAGTGTTCCATGATTCATTGTTTGCATATAACACCTAGTGCTCATTATGACACGTGCCCTCCTTTTTTTAAAAAAAAGAATTTATTTATTTATTCGACAGAGATAGAGACAGCCAGCGAGAGACGGAACACAAGCAGGGGGAGTGGGAGAGGAAGAAGCAGGCTCACAGCGGAGGAGCCTGATGTGGGGCTCGATCCCATAACCCTGAGCCGAAGGCAGACGCTTTACCGCTGTGCCACCCAGGTGCCCCAATATGTACCCTCCTTAATACCCATCACCAGGATAACCCATTCCCCTTCCCCTCCCTTTCTGCAGCCTTCAGTTTGTTTCCCAGTTTCAGTAGTCTCTCATGATTCATCTCCGCCTCTCATTCCCCCCTTCACTTTTCCCTTCCATCTTCTAATGTCCTCCATGCTATTCCTTCCGTTCCACATAGGAGTGAAACCATATGATAATTGTCTTTCTCTGCTTGACTTAATTTCACTTAGCATAATCCCCTCCTGGTCCATCCACGTTGGTGCAAATGGGGGGTATTCATCCTTTCTGATGACTGAGTAATATTCCATTGTGTAGATGAACCACATCTTCTTTGTCCATTCATCTGCTGAAGGACACCTTGGCTCCTTCATCAGTTTGGCTATTATGTACATTGCTGCTATGAACATTGGGATACAGGTGCCCCTTCTTTTCATTACTCTGTGTCTATGCGGTAGATACCCAGTAGTGCAATTGGTGGGTCATAGGATAGCTCTGTGTTTAACGTCGTGAGGAACCTCCATATTGTTTTCAAAAGTGGCTATACCAGCTTGAATCCTCACGAGTAGTGTAAGATGGTTATGCTTTCTCCACATCCTCTCTGACTTTTTTTTATTTCCTGTCTTGTTAATTTTTTTTCAAGATTTTATTGATTTATTCCACAGAGATAGAGATAGACAGCGAGAGAGGGAACACAAGCAGGGGGAGTGGGAGAGGAAGAAGCAGCATCATAACGGAGGAGCCTGATGTGGGGCTCGATCGCATAATGCCAGGATCACGCCCTTAGCCGAAGACAGACGCTTAACCACTGTGCCACCCAGTTGCCGCCTGCCTTGTTAATTTTAACCATTCTAACTGGTGTATGGTGGTATCTCATTGTCGTTTTGATTTGTATTTGCCTGATGGCAAGTGATGTGGAGCATTTTTTCATGTGTCTGTTGGCCATTTGTATGTCTTCTCTGGAGAAGTATCTCTTTGTGTCTTCTGCCCATTTTTTGGGTGTCGAGTTTGAGGCGTTCTTTATAGATCTTGGATACCAGCCCTTTATCTGTAATATTATTTGCAGATATCTTCTTCAATTCCATAGGATGCCTTTTTGTTTTTTTGATCATTTGCTTTGCCGAGCAGAAGTTTTTATCCTGATGAAGTGCCAATAGTTCATTTTTGCTTTTATTTCCTTTGCCTTTAGAGACGTGGCTTGCAAGAAGTTGTTGTGTCCACGTTTGAAGAGCTCTTTTGATTTTGATATGATACAGGAATCCATTATCTTTCTTTCCTGATTGTATTCGAGTCCTCTGTGTTTCTTGGTGAGTCTAACTAAGTTTGTCAGTTTTGTTTATCTT
Source organism: Ursus americanus (assembly GCF_024610735.1). Lineage (NCBI taxonomy): Eukaryota > Metazoa > Chordata > Mammalia > Carnivora > Ursidae > Ursus > Ursus americanus. The sequence goes on along the minus strand of NW_028273691.1, from coordinate 25,812 downwards.
TCCAAAAAAGGCAGCTCTCATTTTCATTTTTTTTGTCCTTTTAGTCTCCGTTGGATTTATTAATGCATTCCTTTTTGTTATTTCCTTATTTCTACTAATTTGTGGCTTTGTTTGTTCTTTTTTTTTTTTTCTAATTCTTTACCACATAAATCAGGTTGTTTATTGGAGAGCATTCTCATGGATTGATGAAGACTTGAATTTCTATGAATGTCCCCCATAAAGCTACTTTTGCTGCATCCCATAAGTTTTTGTAAGTTGTCTTTTTCATCAGTGTCAAGGTACTTCTAAAATTTTTTTGATTTCTTCTTTGACTGTTGGTTGTTCAGTAGCATGTTGTTAAATCTCCACACATTTATTTAAGATTATTTAAGTATCTGACAGAGAGTGAGACAGCGAGAGAGGGAACGCAAGCAGGGTGGTGGGAGAGGGAGAAGTGGGCTTCCCACTGAGTAAGGAGCCTGATTCGGGGTAGATCCCAGGATCCTGGAATCACGACCTGAGCTGAAAGCAGATCCTTAACAACTGAGCCACCCAGGCCCCCCAATCTCCACCTATTTTTGACTGTCCCATTTTTTTCTTGAGACTGATTTCTAGTTTCATATCATTGTGGTTGGACAAGATTTGAAGCAGAAGGTGAAAAGAGCATTCAGATGAAAGGTTTGTTTCCTGGAGGGTTTTCTGAGGGCAGACCATGAGTTCAGTGGGGATGGAGGAAGGTTTTGTGAGACGGGGGCTGGGGTTAACCCTCGTTAGAATTACTGACTACTACCATGCAGGCTGTGTGCTACCGTTCACACCGTAGTCCTGATGGACTGGTACTTCATTAGAAATATTTTCTAGGAGGTGTAGGCATAGTCTTCACTTAAAGAAAGGTGCCATGTGGGTTCATGGCATGACCCCAGGTCAGCAACCAGGATGTTTGGTATTGTGGGGGATCAGAACCAGGATTTCTGTGGGAAGTGACAGAAATAGGGTATGGTGAGCTCCATGACCATAGGTGAGGTCCCGAGTGACCCACTGGGTGTTGGGTTCTGTGGATCTGTCTCATCATGTGCTGTGGAATTCAGGGACACCCTCCTGTCTGTGGATTTGTGTGGAGACAGGTAGACATCAGTGTCTGGCCAGGCACGAGGGTCACACTGGACCACCACCAGAGGTGCAGCGTGCGTGGGAGCCACTGCTTGGTTTCCACGAAAGCTGACCAGGGTCTGTGACCATGATTCCTAGCAGCTGCAAGGGGAGAGGAGGCCGGGGGTGGTGAACACTTCCTAGAGTTGTGGTCAGGACTAGTCTGGAGCCCACTGAAGTCAGCCACACCTGGCACAGAAGGCACCCAGTCAGTGTAGCTGTGGGCACTGCTCCCATGGCACTTTCAGGCCGGCTCCATGCTGCCACCTCCTGCATTTCATCATCATCTTCAAGGTCATGTGCCTCTGCTCTTGCCCCATGGCCTCCGGGGTATTGTCCGTCCTCCATCTGGCCCTCGTCCCTGGTGCCCTGTGCAGTCCAATGCCAGGGTACCCGTCTTGAGACAAATATCTGGCCCTGATGGAACACTTCCATGGATCTCGTGTAATGTGAGGGTGATGCCCTGCACTGGAAGGGGGCTACATGTCCCCAATCAGGAGAGCCATATCTCCCTTTTCAGCATGGCCTGCCCGCCCCTCAGTCTTCTTAGGGAAGCTCTCCCCACTTCCTGAGATGACAGCCCTGAACTTAAAACTGAATGTCATTTTACATATCTCTATGCCTTAGTTCATCCATGGCATGTCTTTCAACCCCGTCAGTGGGTTTTTTTTAGAAGTTCTGAAGGGCTGTCTGCTCAAGGAGGGGATGACCTGGGTGGGGCAGCTTTCCCTCTCATCTCCCTCAGCATGTCTCTGAGCCCTGGGGCCAGCTGTCCCACTGAGGATTGAGGGACACGAGCCAGCCCTTCCTGAGCCCAGGCTGTGTCAGCTCATAGACTGATGCGTGTCAGAGTGGTGGGTAGCTGGCATGGGCCGGAGGCAGGCAGTGTCTCCTTCTCATTCCTTCCCTCCCTTCCTCCCAGAGGTAGCTCAGAGCAGCCTTCAACCCCTGCATCTCCAGATCCCTTGACCTGTGCCTCCTGTGTTCAGCTGGTGACCTTGGAGTTTCGCATGGATTCTACCTCACGTACCCTCTCCCGTAGCAATTCCTGGATCAGGGGAGGGGTCGGACCCTTGTCTGCTTTTGGTCTTCTTCCTGTCCAGCACCAAGCCCACCCACCTTTGCATCTTCCATGTATGTGCTTGGAAGCAAGCCCATCCACAGGGAACCTATTAGCCAAATGGATCCAGGCAATGAACACTGAAGTAGAGATCCAGGATCCATAATAAACCTGCTCTGAAACCTGTCCCAAAGTCTGTGAGTCTCTCACACTGAAACAAAAACAATAATAGCTTTCTGGACTGTGAAGTGACATGTGTCTCTACTTCCAATCTTGAATGCATTGGTGCTGAGCCTGGACTGAAAAGGACCATGGCTCCCATGGGCTGGGATCCACGGTAAGAACTCAGTGAAATCTGAATTTGATTCATGTAGTGAATAATTATTGTAGAGCGAATCCTCCCAAGTAGGGCTTATGCACAGTGCACAGGAAAAGCTTTTTCAAAGAGGTTCCTGAAAGAAAAAATCTTTTTTAGAAATTTATTTTAATTCCAGTAGAGCTAACAGACAGTGTTACATTCGTTTCAGGTGTACAATAGAGTGATTCAGTAATTCTATAAATTACTCAGTGGTCATCAAGAAAAGTGTCCTCTTAATCCCCTTCACCTATTCCACTCAACCCTCTATCCACCTCCTCTTGTAACCATCCGTTTGTTCTCTATTGTTAAGAGTTTGTATTTTGGTGTGTCTCCTTTTTCTCTTTTAGTTATTTATTTTTGTTTGTTGCTTAAATTCCCTATTAGAGTGACATCTTATGGGATTTGTCTTTCTCTGAATGCCTGATTTTAGTTAGGATAATACTCTCTAGCTCCATTCATGTGGCTGCAAATGGAAGGTTTCATTCTTTTTCAAGCCGAGTAATACTCCATTGTGTGTGTGTATGTGTGTGTGTGTGTGTGTGCACGTGCGTGTGTGTGAATACACATCTATCATCTCATTTGTCAATTTTTCTACAGACACTTGGGTTGCTTCCATATTGTGATATTCTAAATAATGGTGCAAGGAACATAGGGGTGCACGTATCCTTTTACGTTACTGTTTTCCTATTCTTTGGGTAAATACAAGTAGTGTGATTGTTGGATCGTAGGGTAGTTTTATATTTAATTTTTTCAATAACCTTCATACTGTTTTCCACGGTGGCCACCACAATTTGCATTCCCACCCACAGTTCACGAGGATTCCCCTTTATCCACATCCTCTCAACACCTGTTCTGTTGTGCTTTTGATGTTAGCCATTCTGACAGGTTTGAGGTATTACCTCATTGTCCTTTGGATTCACATTTTCCTGATGATGGGTGATGGTGAACATCTTTTCACGGGACTGTTGGCCATTTGTATTTCTTCTTTGGAGAAATGTCTGTCCATGTCTTCTGCCTATTTTTTAACTGGATTATTTGTTTCTTGGGGGTCGAGTAGTATCAGTTGTATATGTTTTGGACACTATCCCTTTATTGCATATGATCTTTGCAAATATCATCTCCCTTTGAGTAAGTTGTCTTACTATTTTTACGTTTTCATTGTTCTTCTGCCATGTGGAAACTTTATTTTGCTGTATTCCCAATAGTTTATTTTTGCTTTCATTTCCTTTGCCTCAAGACACAGTCTAGAAAAACGTTAATATGGTCCATGTCAAGAAGTTACTGTCTTCCCTCCTGTAGGATTTTTATGGATTCAGGTCTCATATTGAGGTCTTGAAACTGTTTTGTGTTTGTCTGTATTGTGTAAGAAAGCAGTCTAATTTCATTCTTTTGTGCGTAGCTGTCTAGTTTTCCCAACAAAATTTGTTGTAGAGACTGTCCTTTTCCCTTTTGATATCGTTGCTTGCTTTGTGGAAGATTCATGGACCACATAATTATGGGTTTCTGTTTGAACTTGTATCCTGTTCCTTTGGTCGCTGTGTCTATTTTTGTGCCATACTGTCTTGTTAGGATGACTGCAGCTTTGTAGTATAACGTGAAATCTGAAATTGTGAGTCCTCCAGCTTTGTTTTTCTTTTCCACATTGCACTGGCTGTTCGGAATCTTTAGTGGTTCCATACAAATGTTTAGGATTGTTTATTCAAGGTCTTTTGTTCTTTAATTTAAATTCAATTAGCCAACTTACAGTACATCATTAGTTTCAGATGTAGTCTTCAATCAATTTTCAGTTGTGTGTAACACCCAGTGCTCATTGTATCGTGTGACCTCCTTAATGCTACTCACCCAGTTACCCCCCCAAACTTCTCCTCCAGCAATCATCAGTTTCTTGTGATAGTTAAGAGTCCATCATGGGTTTTCCCCCTCTCTGATGACTTCCCATTCTATTTTCCCTTCCTTCCCCTATGGTCACCTTCCTTGTTTCTGATATTCCACATAGGAGTGAAAGCATATGATCATTGTCTTTCTTTCATTGACTTATTCCACTCATCATAATACCCTCCAGCTCCACCCAGGTAGGTGTGATGGTAAGTATTCATCCTTTCTGATGGCTGAGTAATATTCCACTATAGATATGATCCATATCTTCTTTATCCATTCATCTATCCATGGTCATCTGCACTCCTTCTGCAGCTTGTCTATTATGGATATTGCTGCTATGAACACTGTGGTGCATGTGTCCCATCTTCACTACCTCTGTATCTTTGGGGTAAATACCCAGTAGTGCAATTGCTGGGACATAGGGTAGCTTTATTATAACTTCTTGAAGAAACTCTGTACCATTTTCAAGAGTGGCTGTACTGGACTGCATTTGTACAGGGGTGTAAGAGTGTTCCCATTTCTCCACATCCTCTCCAACATATATAGTTTCATGTCTTCTTATTTTTAGATATTCGGCCTCGTGTGATATGGCATCTATAGGGGTTTAGATTTGCATTTCCCTGAAGCCAAGTGATATGAAGCATTTATGCATGTATCTTTTGGTCACCAGTACGTCGTCATCAGTGAAGTGACTTCCCATTTTAATCCATCTCAAGACCTAAAGCTGGGTAAGTCTCTGAAGCTGGATGGTGCCATCGGTTGGAAGTGTGGATAATTTCAAAAGATCTCCTTGGAGAGCAAGTTTAAAAGTCAGTTTGAAGCTACTAATTGGATCCGGGGAGATCTCTGAAAGTGGGGGTTACCTGCGATGGGCTGAGGAGGGCCCTCCGATTTTCCTATGAATCCTTGCTGCAGCCCCAAATGACAGTTTCCTGCTGTGGGGCAGGCTGAGTCCTCTAGTCGTGCAGAGGTGAGCCCAATGCCTGGTGCCTTGGAGGCAGGCAAACAGGGAGGGACCCTCAGCAGAAGACCCAGGGTTAGGTTAGGCCTCAAGAGACAGCAGGTCCAAACTGCCCAGTGCTCAGAGAACTCCCAGGCCGACTGAGATGAGGGCACAAGCGTGGGTGAGTGTGAGCCTTGGGGTTTCATCCGGAATGGCCCACAAATGTCGGGGTTCACCAGAAGGGGCTCTCAGGGGTGCCCCAATTCTCTTGCACTGAATGCTCTGTTGTGCCCCAAAACGGTACAGTTTCCTGTGGGCTGCAGGCTGAGTCCTACAGTGGGGCTTGTGTGTCCCCAATCCCCCGGAGTAGGGTGCCAGGACCCTGGGGAGGGGCCCCTCTGTGGCTAACCTAGTGTAAGGTTTAGGGTCCAGGAGCCCGGCAAGAACAATCTGCAGGCTGTGCAGCGAGCTCTGTGGAGGGCTGAGAGGAGGCCATGGGGGATGGTGAACATAGGCCTCAGGGTTGGGGCACGGGGGGCTGCCAAAAGTGGGGATAGGCCCTGGGGGCCTCCCCATGTTCTCATGCCCTGTAGGCTCCGTAGAGCCCCAAGGGGCACTGTTTCCTTTCCGGTGGCAAGCTGAGTCCTGCGGTGTGGTACAGGTACCCCAATTCCCTGGGGCTGTGGTGTAAGGCCCCTGGGAGTCCCCCACACCCGCGGCCGACCTAGGGCTAGGGTTAGGCCCCAGGAGCCCCGCAGGCCCGATCTGCTGGCTGTATGGCGAGCTACATGGGCTGAGGTGAGGGTGCAGGGAGGGTGAGCGTGGGCTTCAGGGTTGGGTTGCGGGAGGCCGCCAACGTTCGCTGGTGGCTCAGGAGGGCCCTCCTGGTTCTCCCACCCTGAATGCTCTATGGCCTCCCAAGGCGCACGGTTTCCTGCGGGGTGGCAGACTGAGTCCTGCTGTGGGGCTCAGGTGTCCTGAATCCCCGCGGCTCTGGCTCCAGGCTCCTGGGGAGGGGCCCCTCCACAGATGAACTAGGGTTAGGGTTGGGGCCCAGGAACCCCGCAGGCCAGATCTGCCCGCTATGTGGCGAGCACTGCCGCGGGCTGAGGTGAGGGTGTGGGGTGGGGTGAGCATGGGCTTCAAGCTTGGGTTTAGGGATCACTGAAGTTCGCAGGGGACTCTGGGGGCCCTCCTGGTTCTCCCGCCCTGAATGCTCTACAGCCTCCCAAGGGGCACGGTTTCCTGTGGGCTGGCAGGCTTTATCCTGCAGTGGGGCTCAGGTGTCCCCAGTACCTGGGGCTGTGGCACCAGGACCCAGGGGAGGGGCCCTACCCAGCCAAACTAGGGTCAGGTCTAGGCCCCAGGAACCCGGCAGGCCTGATCTGCCGGCTCTGCGACGCGCTCAGTGGCAAGCTGAAGGGAAGGCGTGGGGCGGGATGAGCGTGGGCCTCAGGGTTGGGGTGTAGGGGGCCGCCGAGGATCGCTGGGGTCTCAGAGGGGCCCTACCAGTTCTCCTGAACGGGATGCTCTGCGGCGCCCCAAGGGGCATGGTTTCCTGAGGGGTGGCAGGCTGAGTCCCGTGGTGTGTTCCAGGGGTACCCAATCCCCGGGGTTAGGGTACGGATTAGGGTACGGGTTAAGGTTAGAGTATGGATTATGGTTAGGGTATGGGAGAGGGTAGGGTTTAGGGTTAGGGTAAGGAGAGGGTATGGGTTAGGTTTGGGTTTAGGGGTTACAAGTTAGACGTTATGGGTTAGGGTACAGATTAGGGTTCAGGGTACGGGTTAGGGTTTAGGGTTTGGGTTTAGGGTTAGGGTTAGGGTTGGAGTAGGGGTTAGGTTTAGGGTACGGATTAGGGTTAGGGTACTGGTTAGGGTACGCATTAGGGTACGGTTATGGTTAGTGTTGGCATTCAGATTAGGGTACGGTTTAGGGTACGGGTTAGGGTACGGGTTAGGGTTAGGGTACAGTTTAGGGTTATGGTACAGGCCAGGTTATGGTTTAGGGTTAGGGTTAGGGTACGGGTTAGGGAATGGGTTAGGGATAGGGATAGGTTACAGTTTAGGTTTAGGGTATGGGTGTGGGTACGGGTTAGGGTACAGGTTAGGGTTAGGTATGGGTTAGGGTATGGGTTAGGGTCCGGGTTAGGGATAGGGTACAGGTTAGGGTATGGGTTAAGGTTAAGGTAAGGGTACTGGTTAGGGTTAGGGTACGGGTTACGGTTTAGGGTTTAGGTTTACGGTTAGGGTATGGGTTAGGTTTAGGGTACGGGTACGGTTAGGGTACGGGTATGGTACGAGTTAGGGTATGGGTTATGGTCAGGGTTCAGGGTTAAGGTTAGGGTATGGGTTAGGGTACTTGTTAGGGTTAAGGTTAAGTTTAGGGTACAGTTTAAGTTATGGGTTAGGGTACAGTTTAGGGTTAGGGTTAGGGTACAGGTTTGGGTACGCGTTAGAGTACGTGTTAGGGTTAGGGTACAGGTTAGGGTTCGGGTTAGGGTATGGGTTAAAGTTAGGGTTAGAGTATGGGTTAGGGTAAGGGTTAGGGTTACGTTACTGGTTAGGGGTAGGGTTAGCTGAAGGGGTAGGGTTAGGGTTATGATAGGGGTCGGGGTATGGTTAGGGTTTAGGGTTAGGGTTTGGGGTTTGGCTTAGTGGTTAAGGTAAGGGTTTAGTGTTTAGGGTTTCGGGTTTCGGGTTAGGGGTTAGGATTTAGGGTTTAGTGTTAATGTAGGGTTTAGGGTTTAAGGATTAGGGTTTAGGGTTAGGTTTAGGTTAGGGTCAGGGTTAGGGTAAGGGTTAGGGGTTAGTGTTAGGGTTAGGGTGAGGGTTAGGGGTTAAGGTTTAGGGTTTAAGGTTAGGGGTTAGGGTTTAGGGTTAGACCCCAGTAGGCCAGCAGGACCGATGCAACGGCTGTGCGGCGATCGGAGGAGTGGGCCAATGTGAAGGCGCTGGTGAGCGGCAGCATGGGCCCAACCATTTTGGTGCAGGAGGGCCTTCGAAAGTCGCCGGGGCCTCGGAGTGCCTTGCCCGTTCTCCCGCTCTGAATGACTAGCGGGGCCCCTAGCGGCTCGGGTGGCTGAAGGGCAACAGGGTGAGTCCGGCACATGGGCTTGTGGTCCCCATCCTCGGCGTTGCGGAGCCACGCCACTCAGGAAGTGCCTCTCGGGGGCTGACCTACACTTAGGGTTAGTCCCCAGGAGGCCGGCAGGCCCGATACACCACATGTGCGGTGATTGGAGCGGTGGGCTGAGGTGAGGGTGCTGGTGAACATGAGCCTGGACCGAAGCGTTTTGGTTCCGGGCACCTTCGAAGGTTGGAGGGAGTTCGGAGGGCCCTGCCAGTTCTCCAACACTGAATGAATGGTGGTGCCCCTAGCGGCACGTTTAGGAAGGGACCCTCAGGGGCCGTCCTAGGGTGTAGGGTTAGCGCCCAGTAGGCCGGCAGGCCAGATCTGCCAGCTGTGCGAAGGGCAGAGGTGTGGGCCGAGTTGAGGGCGATGGCGAGCGGGAGCATGGGCCCCAGGGTTTTGGCGCCCTGGGCCTTGCAATGTTGCCATGGCTCGGAGGGCCCTGCCCTTTCTCCTGCCCTGAATAACCAGCGGCGCCCCTAGTGGCTCCGTTGGCGGTGGGGCAGCAGGGTGAGTCCTGCACTGTGGCTTGGGGATCCCCAATCCCCGGCGTTGCGGGGGCAGGCCCCTTGGGAGGAGCTCCTCGTGGGCTGACCTAGGGTTAGAGTTAGCCCCCAGGAGGCTGGCAGGCCCAATCCTCTGGCTGGGCGGCGAGAGGTGGGCGGGCAGAGGTAAAGGCGCTGCCGAGCGGGAGCGTGGGCCCCTGCATTTTGGCGTGGGAGGCTTCAAATGTCGCTGGTTTCTCCAGGGCCCTGTCGTTCTCCAGCCCTGAATGACCGGCGGCGCCCCTAGAGGCCCGGGTGGCGGCATTGAGGCAGGGTGATTCTGGCTCTGGGGCTTGGGGTCCCCGATCCCCAGTGTAGCAGCAGCAGGACCCTTGGGAGGGGCCCCTGAGGGGCCGACCTAGGATTAGGGTTAAGACCCAGGAGGCCGGCAGGCCCAATCCGCCCGCTGGGCTGAGAGCTGAGGGGCAAGCCAAGGTGAGGGCGTGGGGAGTGGGAGCGTGGGCACCAGCGTTTTGGACCAGGGAGCCCTTGAAAGTCACTGGGGGCTCAGAAGGCCCTGGCCCTTCTCTCGCCCTGAATGACCTGCGGCGTCCCTAGCGGCCCGGGTGGCGACAGTGCGGCAGGGTGAGTCTGGATCTGGGGCTCTGAGTCACCAAACCCCAGCGTTACAGAACCAGGCCCCTTGGGATGTCCCCCATGGGGCCGACCTAGGGTTTTGGTTAGCCCCCAGGAGCCCGGCAGGCCTTATCCACCAGCTCTGCAGCAACCAGAGTGGCGGGCCAAGGGGAGGGCGCTGGTGAGCAGGAGCGTGGGAGCCACCTTTTTGCACAAGGGTGCTTTGAAGGTCGCAGGGGAAACGGAGCACCCTGCCAGTTCTCCCACACTGAATGATCCATGGCTCCCCTAGCGGCCTGGGTGGTGGCGCGGCAGCAGGTGAGTCCGGCGCTGGGTCTCAGGGGTCCCCAATCCACTGTGTTGCGGCGCCAGGCCCCTTGGGAGGGGCCCCTCGGGGGCTGACCTAGGTTAGGGTCAGCCCCCAGGACGCCAGCAGGCTCAATCCGCCAGCTGTGCGGCGAATGGAGTGGTGGGTCGAGGTGAGGTCTCTGTCGAGAGGGAGCTTGGGCCCAAGCATTTTGGCTCCGGGGGCCTTTTAATGTTTCTGGGGACTCGGCGGGCCATGCCCATTCTCCTCCCTGAGTGACCGGCAGTGCCCCTAGCTGCCCAGGTGGCAGCGGGGCGGCAGGGTGAGTCAGGCGCTGCGGCTTGGGTATCCCCAATCCCCGGTGTTGCGGCGCCAGGCCCCTTGGGAGGGGCCCCTCGGGGGCCAACCTAGGGTTAGGTTTAGCCCCTAGGAGGCCGGCAGGCCCTATTCGCCAGCTGTGTGGAGACTGGAGTGTCGGACCGAGGTGAGGGCGCTGGTGAGCGGGAGCGTGGGCTCGGGTGTTTTGGCGCGGGGGGCTTTTGAAGGTCGCCGTGTCTCGGAGGGCCCTGCCTGTTCTCCCGCCCTGAATGAACGGCAGCACCCCAAGCCCCCGGGTTTCAGCTGGGTGGCAGGGTGAGTCAGGTGCTGAGGCTCAGGATCCCTAATCTCCGGCGTTGGAGCGCCAGGCCCCTTGGGATGGGCCCCTCGGTGGTCAATCTAGGGTTACGGTTAGCCCCCAGAAGGCCAGTGGTCCCAATCAGCGGCTGTGCAACACGCGAAGGGTTGGGCCGAGGTGAGGGCGCTGGCGAGCCTTAGCATGAGCCCAAGCCAAGCACGGGGGGCCTTTGAATGTCAGCGGGTGCTCGGAGGGCCCTAACCATTTTCTTGCTCTGATTGAACGGTGGGCCCCTAGCGGCTCGGGTGGCTGAAGGGAAGCAGGGTGAGTCTGGCACTTGGGCTCAGTGTCCCCATCCCCAGCGTTGCGATGCCAGGCCCCTTGGGAAGGGCCCCAGGGGTGCCGACCTATGGTTAGGGTTAGCCCCCAGGAGTCCAGCAGGTCCGATACACCACCTGTGCGTCGAGCGGCGAGTTGGGCCGAGGTGAGGGTGCTGGTGAACATGAGCCTGAGCCCAAGTGTTTTCGTTTGGGGCGCCTTCGAAGATCGGCAGTTTTCGGAGGGCCCAGCCCGTTCTCCCACCCTGAATGAACGGTGGCATCCCTAGCGGTCCGGGTGGGGCGGGGCGGCAGGGTGTAACTGACGATGGGGTTGGGGGTCCCCAATCCCCAGCATTGGGCCGCCAGGCCCCTTAGGAGGGGCCCTTCGGGGGCCAACCTAGAGTTAGGGTTAGCCCCTAGGTGGCCAGCAGGCCCTATTCGCCAGCTGTGTGGAGAGCGGAGTGGCGGACCCAGGTGAGGGTGCTGGTGAGCAGGAGCGTGGGACCTAGCATTTTGGTGCGGGTTGCCTTTGAAGGTCGCAGGGGACTGGAGGGCCCTGCCCATTCTACCACTCTGAATGAGGACGGCGCCCCTAGCGGGCCGGGTCGCGGCAGGGTGGCAGGGTGAGTCTGGCGCTGGTGCTCGGGGGTCCCCAATCCCTGTCGTGGTGGCGCCAGACCCCTGGGAGGGGCCCCTCCACATCCAACCTACTGTTAGTCCCCAGGAGGCCGGCAGGCCCGATCCGGCGGTTGTGCGGCTTGTGGAGGGGCTGGCCGAGGTGAGGGCGCTGGTGAGCGGAAGCGTGGGCCAAAGCATTTTGGCGTGGGAGGACTTCAAATGTCACCGGAGGCTCGGAGGGCCCTGCCCATTCTCCAACCCAGATGACTGGCGGCGCCTCTAGCGGCCCGGGTGGTGGCGGGGCATCAGGGTGCGTCCGGCAGGTTGCTTTGGGGGTGCCCAATCCCCCGCATGGTGGCGCCAGGCCCCTTGGGATGGGCCCCTCAGGAGCCAAGCTAGGGTTATGGTTAGCTCCAGGCGGCCGGCAGGCCCGATCCACCAGCTGTGCGGTGAGCGGAGGGGCGGGCCGAGGTGGGGGCGCTGGGGAGTGGGAGCGTGGGCCCAAGCATTTTAGTGTGGGGGGCCTTCAAAAGTCGGCGGGGGCTTGGAGGGCCCTGCCCGTTCTTCTGCCCTGAATAACCGGCGGCGCCCCTAGCACCCCAGGTTGCGGTGGGGCGGCCGTATGAGTCCGGCGCTGGGGCTCGGGGGTCCCCAATCCCAGGCCTTGCAGCTCCAGGCTCCTTGGGAGGGGCCCATCGGGGGCCGACCTAGGTTTAGGGTTAGCACCCAGGAAGCTGGCAGGCCTGATCCGCTGGCTGTGTAGCCAGCAGAGGGGCAGGCCGAGGTGAGGGCGCTGTCGAGCGGGAGCCCGGGCCCAAGCATTTTGGCGTGGGGGCATTCGAAAGTCACTGGGGGTTAAGAGCTCACTTCCCGTTCTACCTCGCTGAAAGCCCAACTGCGTACCTAGCGGCTCGGGTTGCGGAGGGGCGGCAGGGTGAGTACGGTGCTGGGGCTCGGGGATCCCTAATCCCTGGCATTGCAGCACCAGACCCCTTGGGAGGGGCCCCTCGGGGGCTGACATAGGGTTTGGGTTAGCCTCCAGGAGGCCGGCAGGCCCGATCCACCAGTTGTGCGGCGAACGGAGGGTCAGGCGGAGGTGAGGCCACTGGCGAGCGGGAGCATGGGCCCAGGTGTTTTGGCGTGGGGGTCCTTCAAAGGTCGCCGGAGGCTCAGAGGGCCCTGCACGTTCTTCCGCCCTGAATGACCGGCGGCTACCCTAGCGGCCCGGGTAGAGGACGGGCGGTATGGTGAGTCAGGCGCTGGGGCTCGGTGTCCCCAGCCCTCGGCGTTGGGGCGCCAGGCCACTTTGGAAGGGCTCTAGGGGGCCGACCGAGCATTACTGTTAGCCCCCAGGAGGCCGGCAGACCCGATCTCCCAGCTGTGTGGCGAGCAGAGGGGCGGGCCATGGTGAGGGCGCTGTTGAGTGGAATCGTGGGCCCAAGAGTTTTGGCGTGGGGGGCATTCAAAAGTCGCTGGGGGCTCAGAGTGCCCTTCCCGTTGTACCGCGCTGAATGCCCGATGGCGCACCTAGCGGTGCGGGTTGCAGAGGGGCGGCAGGGTGAGTCCAGTGCTGGGGCTCGGGGGTCCCCAATCCCAGGCGTTGCGGATCCAGGGCCCTTGGGATGGGCCACTCTGGGGCCAACCAAGTGTTATTGTTAGCCCCCAGGAGGCCAGTAGGCCCAATCCGCCGGCTGTGCGGCAAGTGGAGGCGTGAGCCCAGGTGAGGGCGGTTGAGAGCAAGAGCGTGGGCTCAAGTGTTTTGGCACGGGGGGCCTTCGAAATCATCGGGGGTTCAGCGGGCCCTTCCTGTTCTCCCACCCTGAATGACCAGCGGCACCCCTAGCAGCCTGGGTGGTGGCGTGGCGGCAGGATGAGACTGGCAATGGGGCTCGGGGGTCCCCATTCCCTGGCATTGCGGCGCCAGGCCGCTTGGAGGGGCCCCTTGGGTGCCGAGCTTGGGTTAGGGTTAGCCCCCAGGAGGCTGGCAGGCCTGATCGGCCAGGTGTGCGGCGAGTGAAGTGGCGTGCAGAGGTGATGGCACTGGCGAGCGGGAGCGTGGGCCTAAGCGTTTTGGCGCTGGGGGCATTTGAAAGTCGCCGGGGGCCCAAAGCGCCCTACAGGTTCTCCCACCCTGAATGACCGGTGGCGCCCCTAGGGGCCGGTAGGGGAGGGGCAGTAGAGTGAGTCCAGCGCTAGGGCTCGGGGGTCCCCAATCCCCGGCATTGTGGCGCCAGGCCTTTGGAAGGGACCCCTCGGGGTCCGACCTAGGGTTAGGGTTAGCCCCCAGGAAGCAGGCCGGCCCGATCCGCTAGCTTTCGGCAAGCGGAAGGGCGGCCTGAGAAGAGGGCGCTGACAAACAGGAGCGTGACCCCAAGCGTTTTGGTGCGGGGGGCCTTCGAATGTCGCCAGGGGCTCGGAAGCCCCTGCCCGTTCTCCCGCCCTGAATGACCGTGGCGCCCCTAGCGGTCCGGGTGGCGGCGGGAAGGCAGGGTGAGTCCCACGCAGGGGCTTGGGTGTCCTCAATCCCCGGCGTTGTGGCGCTAGGCCCCTTGAAAGGGGCCCCTCGGGGGGGACCTGGGTGTAGGGTTAGCCCCAGGAGGCCGGCAGGCCCAATCCGCAGGCTGTGTGGCATACGGTGGGGCGGGCCGAGGTGAGGCCGCTGGCGAGTGGGAGCATGGCTCCAAGCATTTTGCAAAGTGGGCCTTCGAAGGTCGTCGAAGTCTCGGAGGGCCCTGCCCGTTCTACTGCCCTGTATAACCGGCGGCACCCCTAGCACCCTGGGTGGCGGTGGGGCAGCCGGGTGAGTCCAGTGCTGGAGCTTGGGGGTCCCCAATCCCAGGCGTTGCTGCTCCAGGCCCCTTGGGATGGGCCCCTCGAGGACCGACCTAGGGTTATGGTTAGTCCCAGGTGGCCGGCAGGCCCGATCCGCCGGCTGTGTAGCGAGCGGAGGGGCGGGCCAAGTTGAGGGCGCTGGCGAGCTGGAGCGAGAGCCCAAGCGTTTTGGCGCGGTGGGCCTTCGAAGGTCGCCGGGGGCTCGGAGGGCCATTCCCGTTCTCCCATCCTGAATGAGGACGGCGCCCCTATCGGGCCGGGTCGTGGCGGGGCAGCAGGGTGAATCAGGCGCTGGTGCTCGGGGGTCCCCAATCCCCAGCGTGGCGGTGCCAGGCCCCTTGGGAGAGGCCCCTTGGGCGCCAAAGTAGGGTTTGGGTTAGCCCCAGGAGGCCGGCAGGCGTACGGAGGTGCTGGCCGAGGTGAGGACGCTGACGAGGGGGAGCGTGGGCCCAAGAGTTTTCACTCATGGGCCTTCAATGTTCGCTGGGGGCTCGGAGGGCACTGCACGTTCTCCCGCACTGAATGACCGGCGGCACCCCTAGCGGCCAGGGTGGCGGTGGGGCTGCAGGGTGATTCCAGCGCTGGGGTCGGGGGTCCCCAAACCCTGGCGTGTTTTGCGCCAGGCACCTTGGGAGGGGCCTTCGTGGGCCGACCTAGTGTTAGGGTTAGACCAAAGGAGGTCGGCAGGCCCGATCTGCCAGGTGTGCAGTGAGTGGAGTGGCGGGCCGAGGTGAGGGTGCTGGCGACAGGGTTCGTGGGCCCAAGTGTTTTGGCGCTGGGGGCCTTCGAGGGTCACCAGGAGCTCTGAGGCCCTGCCCGCTCTACTGCCCTGAATGACCGGCGGCGTCCCTAGCGGCCCGGGGTAGCGGCAGGGCGGCAGGGTGCGTCCAGCGCTGGGGCTCGAGAGTCCCCAATCCCTGGCGTGGCAACGCCAGGCCCCTTTGGAGGGGCCCTCAGGGACCGAACTAGGGTTAGGGTTAGCCCCCAGGAGGCCGGCAGGCCTGATCTCCCAACTGTGTGGGGAGTGGAGAGGTGGGCCGAGGTGAGGGTGCAGGGGAGCGGGTATGTGGGCCCAAGCATTTTGGGGCTAGGGCCTTCGATGGTCGCCGGGGGCTCGGAGGGCCCTGCACATTCTCCCGCCATGAAGGACCAGCGACGCCCCTAGCTCCCTGGGTGGCAGCGGGGTGGCAGGGTCAGTCCGGCACTCGTGCTTGGGTTTCCCCAATCCCCAGCGTTGCGGTGCCAGGCCCCTTGGGAGGGGCCCCTCGGGGACTGTCCTAGGGTTAGGTTAACCCCCAGGAGGCCAGCAGTCCCGATCCGCCGACTGTGCAGTGAGCAGAGGGATTGACCGTGGTAGGGCGCAGTCGAGCGGTAGCGTGGTACCTAGCGTTTTGGTGTGGGGGGCCTTCTTATTTCACCGGAGGCTCGGAGGGCCCTGCCGGTTATCCCGCCCTGAATGCCCAGCGGCGCCCCTAGCGGCCCATGTGGCGGCGGGACGGCAGGGTAAGTCCAGCGCTGCTCCTCGGGGGTTTCCAACACCCAGCGTTGCGGTGCCAGGCCACTTGGGATGGGGCCCTAGGAGACCTACCTAGGGTTAGTGTTAGCCCCCAGGAGGCTGGGAGGCCCGATCTGCTGGCTGTGCAGCGTGCGGAAGGGCGGGCCGAGGTGAGGGCACTGGAGAGTGGAAGCGTGGGCCCAAGCGTTTTGGCGAGGGAACCCTTCGAAAGTTGCCGTGGCTTGGAGGGCACTGCCCATTCTCCCGCTCTGAATGACCGGCAGTGCCCCTAGCAGCCCTGGGAGCAGCGTAGCGGCAGTGTGAGTCTGGTGCTGGGGCTCCGGGGTCCCAAATCCCCGTCGTTGCGGAGCCAGGCCCCTTGGGATGGGCCCCTAGCGGGCCTACCTAGGGTTAGTGTTAGCCCCCAGGAGGCTGGGAGGCTTGATCCGCAGGCTGTGCAGCAAGTGGAGGGGTGGGCCGAGGTGAGGGCACTGGTTAACGGAAGTGTTGGCCGAAGCGTTTTGCCTGGGGGGGCTTTCGAAGGTTGCCGGGGGCTCGGAGGGCCCTGCCCGTTCTCCCGCCTTAAATGACCATAGGGGCCCCTTGTTGCCCCGGTGGCAGTGGAGCAGCAAAGTGAGTCTGGCGCTGCGGCTCGGGGGTCACCAATCCCCAGCGTTGCGGCCCCAGGCCCCTTGAGAGGGCCCCCTCGGGTGCCGACCTAGGGTTAGGGTTACCCCCAGGAGGCCAGTAGGCCCAATCTGCTGGCTGTGCGGTGAGCGGAGGGGCAGGTTGAGATGAGGGCGTTGGCGTGCGGGAACGTGGGCCCAAAATTTTGGAGCGAGGGGCCTTCGAAGGTCACCAGGGGCTCAGAGGGTCCTGCCCGTTCTCCCGCCCTGAATGACCGGGGGTGCCCCTTGTGGCCCGGGTGGCAGTGGGGGGCATGGTGAGTCCGGTGCTGGGGCTCAGGAGTCCCCAATCCCCATCATTGTGGCGCCAGGCCCCTAGGGAGGGGCCAATAGGGGGCTGACCTAGGGTTTGGCTTAGCCCCCAGAAGGCCCGCAGGCCCGATCCACCAGCTGTGTGCGGAGCGGAGGCGAGGGCCGAGGTAAGGGCGCTGGCCAGCGGGAGCGTTGGCCCAAGCGTTTTGGTGCGGGGGGCCTTCGAAGGTGGCCGGTGACTTGGAGGGCCCTTGCCATTCTCCCTCCCTGAATGAATGGCGGCGCCCCTAGGGGCCCAGGTGGCTGTAGGGTGGGAGGGTGATTTGGGCGCTGGAGCTCGGGAGTCCCGAATCCCCGGTGTTGCGGCAATAGGAACCTGGGATGGGCCCCTCCGGCGCCCACCAAAGGTTAGGGTAACACCCAGGAGGCTGGCAGTCCAGATCCACAGGCTGTGCAGCGAGCGGAGGGGCGGACCGAGGTGAGGGCGCAGGCGAGCTGGAGCATGGGACCAAGCGTTTTGGCGCGGGGGTCTTCGAAGGTCGCCAGGGGATCGGAGGGATCTGCCAGTTCTCCCTCCCAGAATGACCAACGGTGTTCCTAGTGGCCCGGGTGGTGGCGGGGCAACACAGTGAGTCCGGCGCTGGGGCTCGGGGGTCCCAAATCCCAGGCATTGCGGTGCCAGGCCCCTTCGGAGGGGCCCCTCAGGGACCAACTTAGGGTTATGGGTAGCCCCAGGAGGAGGGCAGGCCTCATCCACTGGCTCTGCAGCGAGTGGAGGAGCGAGCCAAGGTGAGGGCGCTGAGGAGCGGGAGCGTGGGCTCAAGCGTTTTTCATGGGGGGGCCTTCGAAGGTCGCCGTGGGCTCGGAGGGCCCTGCCCGTTCTCCCGCACTGAATGACCAGGGGCACCCCAAGCATCCCGGGTGGCGGCGGGGCAGCAGGGTGAGTCCGGCGCTGGGGCTCGGGGGTCCCTAATACCTGGCGTTGTGGCGCCAGGCCCCTTGGGACGTGCCCCTCAGGGGCTGATCTAGGGTTTGGGTTAGCCCCCAGGAGACTGGCACGCTCATTCCGCCCATGTGCAGTGAATGGAGGTTTGGGTCGAGGTGAGGTAGCTGGCGATCGGGAGCGTGGGCCAGAGCATTTGGCTTTGGATCGGGGTGCCTTCGAAGGTCGCACGTGGCTTGGAGGGTCCTGCCCGTTCTGTAGCCCTGAAGGACTGGCGACACCCCTAGCTCCCCATGTGGCAGCGGGGCAGCAGGGTGCGTCCGGCGCTGGGACTTGGGGGTCCCCAATCCCTGGCATGTGGCGCCAGGCCACTTGGGAGGGGCCCCTTGGGGGTGACCTAGGGATAGGGTTAGCCCCCAGGAAGCCAGCAGGCCGGATCTGCCAACTCTGCAGCGAGCGGAGGGGTGGGCCGAGATTAGGGAGCAGGCGAGCAGGAGCGTGGGAGCCAGAGTTTTGCGCGGGGGGCCTTCGAAGTTCGCAGGGGGATCAGAGGGCCCTGCCCGTTCTCTCTTCCTGAATGACTGGCAATGCCCCTAGCGCCCTGGGTGCTTGCGGGTTGGCAGAGTGAGTCCAGCCCTGGGGCTTGGGGGTCCCAAATCCCCAGTATTGCGGTGCCAGGCTCCTTGGGAGGGGCCCCTTGGGGGCCGACCTAGGGTAAGTGTTAGCCCCCAGGACTCCAGCAGGCCCTTTCCGCCAGCTCTGCAGCAGGCGGAGGGGCAGGCCGAGGTGAGGGCACTGGCGAGAGGGAGTGTGGGCCCAAGCGTTTTGGCGTGGGGGGCCTTCAAAAGTCGCCGGGGGCTTGGAGGGCCCTGCCCGTTCTCTCGCCCTGAAAGACTGTCGGTGCCCCTAGCAGCCCGGGTTGCTGTGGGGCGGCAGGGTGACTCCGGCGCTGGGCTCGGGGGCCCCAATCCCCGGCGTTGTGGCACCAGGCCCCTTGGGAAGGGCCCCTCGGGGGCCGACCTAGGCTGAGGGTTCATCCCCAGGAGGCCGGCAAGCACTGCGATAAGTGGCTCTGGCAATGTAACAAAAATGCCATACACTTATCTGTAAGAAATAACAGTGTACAGGAACCCTCTTAGCCCTAACATCATCCTTTGTGAATATGGAAGCCAGCCCCAAAGTGGTCGTGGAAGTCTGACGAAAGGGCTAAGCACTTTTCTCTGAGTCACCACACTATACAGGGAAAGACCAATGTACATCATCTTTCACGAGTAGGAAGCATTAATGAAAAGGTTCTGGAATTTCGAGGACTCTGACCCATCCTTATTGGTAATAAACCACCGTGTACAGGAAAACACCTTCAACTCTCATCAGCCTCCTCAATCCTGATTCCGATTCAACTTTGGGGGTGTAGGACTAGGGAAATGTCCACATCTTATTGCTAAGAAAAACGATGTCAGGGTAATGCCCTTCAAGTCACCTCAGCCTTCCTGAAGACGGAAGCAGGAATCAAGGTGGTTATGTTACCATGAGGTAAGGAAGATGAGCATATAAGTGAGAAACAACAGTGGGCAGGACCTCTCTTCCAACGAACAGTATCTTTGCTTAATGTTGAATCACTATGGTAAGTGGTTGTGGGCATTTGTGAGGTCAAAATCTGAAGTGTTTTGTAAAACCTCTTGGCCATTCACAGATGAGACTAAGGTAGTTGGGGACTCCTAGGCAGTGATTTGTCCACTGTCAAAAATATGAAAAGATAAAAGAGACAGATGAGGTCTCCTCAGGCATTGTCCTTTATCCTCATCCTCCGTGAGGATGGCCATCTCTGGACAGCTCAGTGGCAGGGTCTCATTCACAGTGGGGGCATCTGTTCCTCACAGACATCAGGCAGGGAAATGGATTTGGTTCTCTGTGCCAGCCCAGCCACAGCTGAGTGTCACAGCACCCTCTCGTGGGCTCATAAGAGTTTCACTGTCACCAGGCAGGTCATTGTATTTGATAAACCACTGTGAGAGTTTGCAATCGCCTTCATCTGCAACCTCCTAGAGGCAAATGCAGGTGTCTGGTACCATGTGAAGTCATGTGAAGGCATTGTGAGAAATTGTCCTTTTGCTTAAGAAAAACATGGCTGGGGCTCCTGGCTGGCTCAGCCAGTTAAGCATGTGCCTTTGGCTCAGGTTATGATCCCAGGGTTCTGGGATCGAGGCGAGGCTCCCTGTTCAGCAGGAAAGGAGTTAGGGAAATAGCTTAGAACCCACAGAGAATGTGAATAAAGGGGAGTGAAATGGAATTTGGTCTGTGTTTTGCTTTAGGGATTGGAAGTTAGTTTTTTCTCAATTGTGATGGTTCTTGAAACAGAGAAGCTGTAGTGGTTTTTTTTTTTTTACCTTTAATTTTTTTCTAATAATAATTTTTTATTATGATATGGTAGTCACTATACAGTATTTCCTTAGTTTTTGATGTAGTGTTCCATGATTCGTTATTTGCATATAACACCCAGTGCTCCATGCAATATATACCTTCCTTAATACCCATCACTGGCCCATCCCAATCCCCCACCCCTCTCCCCTCTGAAGCCCTCAGTTTATTTCCCAGAGTCCATAGTCTCTCGTGGTTCATTCCCCCTTCTGTTTAGGGTCCATTGTCTAAAGGGACAGACAGTGGAAGTTCACCGAATATAAGATCGAAATTTCGTTGTTCATTATAGATGCCGCTAAGTAGTTCCCAGTCATTTCATTCTACTGTAGTAATTCATTATACCTGTGCAGGTGCACGTGGAAGACAATTGATGCATGTTTAGTGGTAATAAAACACGCCCCTCAGTAGTAGAATAATAGAGGATGCACATGTGTAAAATTATTCGACTACAGCTTCCATGCTTTCCCTTTGGTTCCTTATTATCTATGAAATTGGACAATTTTTGTTCTCTAGGCTTAAAACTCATTGTCAGTATTCAGAGTTTTTCAATGCTGATCTTCTCCTGTATAAGTTACCAAAAACCTAAAATATGTATGAACTTTAAAAAACGCTATATTGAAAATGACAGCAGGGAAGTTCCATTTTGTGAATATTGTGTCAATGGATCTCTATTTTGACATCAGTGTTCATTAGAAATGATGACATTTCATGTGAGTATAAATATCAATGTGAAAAAGGAAAGGTAGGAAGAACCTTGAATGTTTAAGTAATTGCTGAAATGACAGGAGTGTGTGTGTGTGTGTGTGTGTGTGTGTGTGTGTGTGTGTGTGTGTAATTGATTTTCAGTGAATGGTTCAGCTTCTTGTAGGGCCTCCGAGAGAGCCCAGATGAACCTTTCAATGAGTTGGTATCTGTTTTCAGAACATGGGAATCTCTTAGTCCAATAGTCAATCAGGCAAGCTTTGAGGTCTTGAAGAGTTTCAGTCCTCAGCGATGGTGTTGCAGACCCTTGTGAGCAAACCCTAGGGTATGCTCAGAGCCCTCATTTGCTGGTAGGAAGGTGTGACGATTTCAGACGGCATTTCCCAAAGAAGTACCTCTTGAGTCTCTGTCCTTATTAGTTCCCTACACTTCCTTACACTAGTTATGTGTTCAATGTGTTTCAGGATAATCCCCACATGTGATTTTTGCTATTTCCTACTAGTCCTATCTGTTTCTCATGTTCTTCTTTTATGGTAGGTGTTGGGAAGCAACCTGTGTGGTGTAGGAAGGGGTGTGGTAGTTGTCTGCCTTCAGAGGACCGAATGATGCCTAGAAATTTTACTGTAGTTTGAGGTCAATTGTCCATCCTCTGAGTGTCAGGAATTCCATCACTTTACATTGATGCTAGTCTGTTCTTCAAGCTGTCCTCAGAAATAAGGACGTCATCCATCTAGGGAATACTGATTTGTGTGTATGTTTTCATTTTAGGAAAGGCCTTGCTGTGCCTGAAAATAATACTGTAGAGCACCCTTTCCTGTTCTTATTGGCCATCAGTCAATCTTTTGTGAAGTATTCGTTTATAAATAGACTTTCTATGGTTGATGAGCAGGAATTCTTTATTGACAAGTCTTTGTCAGTGTGTGTATTGCAAATCTTACTTCCCAGCCTGTGGTTCACTTTTTCATTTTCTTATGGTCATAAGATAAGGAGAAATGTCACATTTTTATGAAGTCCCACTGAATTCTTTTAAATGGTTAGTGCACCCTATGTCCTGCCCCAAGATTGACAGGTTCTACGTTTTCTTTCAGAAACTGTCCAATGGGAAACACAATCCATCTCAAATTTATAAATTGCATTTTTAATTATAATAGGGTATTTATACACTGTTTTGGATTTTCTATGTAAACAATCGTATTATCTTTGAATAGTCACAATTATCCCCTCAATTCTTATACTTTTTGTTTCTCTTGCCTTCTAACACTGGTAAATTCTCCAATGCAACGTTGAGTAGAGCAGCATTGTTTGAAGATTTTAATATACCTTTCTCAATATCTGACAGAAAAAGCAGACAAAACATTGGTAAAATGTGACCTAATGGACATATAGGGAACATTCCATAATAAGTGCAGAATACATTATTTTCAAGTGGTCATAGTCTCTTTACCCAAATAGATGATAGGTGGGGCCAAGAATCAAGTCTACAAATGTTAAACCCTGAAATTAACTAGATTCTATTCTTAGACCACAGGGGAATTGAGCCACAGTCATAGGAAAAAGAAAACCAGGAAGTCCTTCAATGTTTAAAAATTAAATGGAACTTTGCTACATATCCTAAAGGTGAGAGAGGGAATCTCAATGGAAATTCTGAACCTTTTCTACATGAGGGCTCACACACAATGGCACTTTCTTTGTGAAGAGCATTATAATAACCTAGACAGGAGTTGAGCCTTAAGTCAGAGTTCTGCCTACCCCAGCCACACCTGGCTGCCTTGGCCTGTGGTCCCCCTCAGCTGTCCTTTCTGGTGGCCCTGAGCTAAGGGGGTCAACATGGCCGTATGGAAATTAGAAGCTCCCCACTCTTAGTGATGACGTTGCTATCGTATCGTCCTCACCAGTCCAACAACATGATTTTTGAGTGAAATATGACACAAAAGCGACTTCTTGGCCTTCCTTCAGGTTTGAAAATCATCTGGTGAGACATCTATTAGGAATATGGATTCAACATGTGTTCTTTCTTCTGGAAAAGAAATAGACCCAATAGCAATTATGGCTTCCTGAGCACCTGCTCCTGAGAGACATCATACTGGCTCTTTGTAGCATTCTGCCTCTTAAAATTCTCAACTAGGGTGTAGATATTTGTAGGCACATTTTCAGGTGGTTAGACAGGGACTCAGATGATATGAGTCACAGCGGATTTTAGTGTCAGAAACCTAAGTGGGATCCCCAAATTGACTCCAAATCCCTTGTTGTTCCATACAGGGTACTATTTCCCTCTTATCTCTGGTCTTCTCGATCTGGAAACCTATCAAGTATCAGGATTTTCTTGTCATGTGGAAAACTGGAACGAATTCAGCGGGCCTTTTCACGTCTGCCCGTGGTGATCATTAAGATCATTATCTCAGTGGAGGACCTCTGGGTAAGATACTCAAAGATCCTTAGGAATACAGACAGTATAATATTTTCCTGGTATTAAAGTTACAGAAACCAACTATCATTTTTAGTCGATTCAGGCTCTGGTATGTTCAAACCGTGCTGTAAAACTGGTCTGAAATAGTATTTAAAAACACTCAGCTCAGCCTCTTCTACAAAGTGAGCCAATGCTTATAAACATGGCTAAAATATTCCCTTACCTACGATGACTTCCCAGCCATCGTAGTGTTTATATGGTATGACTGTGACTTACATTAGTCAACATTTGCAGAGAAAGAACTTAGTGCATCCAGGGGGCACATCATGTTGAAATTAGTTTGTGACAATGAGCTACTGTGTTTTATTCAGCAGTCCAAGGGAATGGTGCCAGACATCTCTAAGGTGTCTAGCAGTTCTACAATTCTGATTTTAAGTGGTCTGTGTGCTTCAGAGATTTGGGCAGGAGAAGGGCAGGAGTCCAGAGACTGTGAACACTCTGTCACCTGTGCTGACCATGGAGCAGGCAGCCTTCTGTGGACAACATTTTGATTTCTTGGTACTCTTGTGAAAGGTGCTTTTGTCTCACATTCCTCCATTTAGGAGTAATTATAATGATGAAAGTAATTTTTATCTTATATCATCTGTGGGCCCTGATCCTGGGCTCCCAGGGAAGCTATCCTTTAACATTTTACCCGGCTCAAAATGACTGGGCAACACCTCAAAGCATGGGCCCTATTTCTGCCCCAAGCACATGTTGTACATCTGCTTCGAGAAGAAAACAATAACCAAAAATGCCAACATAAAGATAATACAAAATAAAGAACCTCTTTGGCTCCCATAATATTAAAGTCATACTGACATGTATATACTGAAAATGCATGAAATCATTGCATTTCCTAAAGCCCAAGTCTTGGAGGGTCTGAGAGTCACTGACCTTGCCCAGAACCAGGCACACCCCAGCAGGGAGGGCTGGTGCAGAAAGGGAAGGGGCAGGACTCTGAGGGTGGTCTGCAGCTAGAGGGGTCCCTGGAAGGGGCCAGGTGTGTGTGGAGGCCCCAGCCCACGAGCCCACCCATGCCTGTGCCTGGTGTTGGGTAGAGGAGGCTCCTCTTGGGCCCCCTGCACTTTCAGGGTTCCAGGGGCTTGAGGGCTGGTTGCCCAGCATCCAAGGAGCTCAGGCACAGCCCTCCCAGACAATTCACCACTTGGGGGTGGAGCTACATCACTGTGGGTGGTCCCAGATTTGCAGTGGGTTGCAGACCTGGGGCAGAAGGGGCACTGAGAGAGAGAGAGTTGCCCTGTGGAGATCCCTGCTGGTGAGTGAGCAGCATGCACTGGGGTGGGGGTCCGGGTCACGGTGCGCCCCAGGTGGGAGGCAGGGTTCTGGAAGGGAACGTGGAGAGGGTTCATTGTGTGGACTCAGGTGAGTTTTCCTTTTCCTTTTAAAGTCTCTTCTGCCCCATGTCCTCAACTGGCCTTATTCTCCATCCCCGTGAACTATAGGGCGCCCGCTCACCTGAGCTTTTGTGGGATGGGTTGCAGAATTTCAGGGTTTCCCCTGTTCCCCTGGAAGAGTGCGGGAAAGGACCTCACACAATCCCCACCTTCAGTTCTCTGACACAGTGCAGGTGATGCCTCTTGGGCATTAACCCGAATTCAGCAGGGTGTGCCCTGGTCCCCCAGGCACAGGTGTGGCAGTAGCAAGCCCCAGAGCCGTCCCCCAACTTAGCATTATGCCCCCTGTGCCCCCAGGTTAGTGGTAATTGGCTATTAGAATCATGCAGGAAAATCCTCCAGGTGGGGGCCTGGAGGCCGGCGTAAACCAGACCCCACTCTAGTTGCATTGGGAATAGACGAATTGAGGGTTTCTTTAGAAGAGTAAGTCTGCTTTCCAGAAAAGGCAAGGTCATTGGTCTGTTGAGAATGAAGATAATTACTGCTAAACAACAAGTATGTGTTGCCCCTTCGCCCAGAAACCGAAGCAGGTGTGCAGGCTTTAGGTCAGAGGTGCCTTCTTCTCCACAGCTGAGAACACTTCTCTGCTCTGGCTCCAAGACACCCGAGGTTTTGAACGTCAGCATCAGAGTCAGCGAGGCAGATTGTCACAGGACGCCAGTGTTCAGAGAAAGCACAGGTATGTTTGGCAAAATGTCCTATCTATGTCAGGGCTGGAGGTAAAACCTCTCATTATACCAAACCTCCTGGGCTTTTGTCTTTTCTCTAGTTGAGCCACAAAGTAAAATTGAAGTAGCTGTCAGCATTCTGGGTTTGGTACAAGAATTACTTAGTTTCCCTGCAGATAGAACTTTGCAGGGGATCACAATTTCTCTGTCCATTTATTGCTTACAAATGTATTTTGACCATCTGTTTCCTAGGAACCCTCTTTTATTAGAAAGGGAAGGTGAGATTCACTCTGTGCCTGTTTGTAACATCTAATTTGTTCCTTCCTGTAACACTGTTTATTCAATTATGCCTTAGATATGGTTGAGTGGTCAGCATCTAGAGTTAGGTGGCTTTTATCATCTGATACAGACTTGGATGATGTCATTTTACAAAGGTGATGTTTCATCACTGATTAGTTTATTCATCAGAAG